>NC_143404.1:55209102-55510676 GCF_052110815.1 Crocodylus siamensis | reverse complement strand
CAAGACAAATTTATTGCTTTATGATAAAAGAACTTGTTTAGGTAGAAATAAATTAAATTTTGGGGTTGTTATTTGAGTTTGATGTTTACATATATGACCCATGCAGCGCAGGCCAGTGGAGGTGAAGATATCCAATTATTACTCCGGTGTTTTGAGAATAGTTCAAAGAGATGCAAAAGCAAATGATATGTTTGTACAGCTAACTAGTCCTTGAAGAGAGCAAGTCCTCCTGGGAACCTCCCAGAACATGAAAAAAAAACGCTTCACATGAGTTCGGTAGTTTTATCAGGCTGTAGTGTTCAACATTTCATCCGTTTTAAGAGGGCTTGATGTGCTATGTGCTGTAGGATGCAGAGGACAGCTGGTTCTCAAGGCTTGAGACACAACATGTTTTTCCAACCCTCTTTATTTTACCTGTTACGTGAGGACTGCATCGTTTTTAAAGCACTTGCATGGAAATAACAAAAAATATCTATTTGCAGTGCTGTGTGTGCTGCCCTCTGATCTCCATCAATGGCCAACATGTAACAGGGTAACCTGATGATATCCAGGTACTACTGATGTTAGACTAACAGGTACGGTAACAAGCAATTATGACAGGAGTCAAAGGCCCTCTTTGCTATCCAGTGGCACAGAACAGACAGTATTTTGCTGCTCTCATTTCTGCTTGAATGGTGGGCGCTTCCTAGAAAACAGCAATTAGAAAGGGTGCAAAGATGGGAGTAAGCAACAAGAGAGTCTGACTCACCTTTTTTGCTTTCTAAAATGTCCTTTGCCTCTGTGGTCCCAAATCCTGTGTTATTTTCGTCCCGCTTTACTCCTCCTGCTTTTTTTCCTATCCACTGTTTTCCTCAAACCTCTACCCTATCCCTCACTCCTTGCTTGTTCACTTCATTCCTTTTCTTTCTCCCCCTATCATTTTTATCCCTTTTCCCCTGTTAAACAGAATCACCATAGGAAGAAAGAAAGAACCAACGCGAGGTTATTTCTTACTCTTTGTTTTCCCTTGTTCCCCAGTACTCCTGACCATGCATTTTCTGTAGCTGCGGATAACAACTCCCCCCCCACCTCCACACACACACACTAATATCCTTGTCAGCCTTTCCCTGAATCATTGCTACACTAATTCAGAAGAGGTTAAACTGAGATTCTCTTTCACTAAAGCTGGAGGAAAACGTGTCACATTGCTTCCCCCCTGCCCTGAATTTTCATGGTGACCCCTAAACCCTGACAAAGTTTCAGCATCCTGCGTTACCTTGCTGGAGGGACTGCAGATTTGAGCCGTGTGCTACGCCTTTGCAAAGTGCCTAGACAAACAGCATGGAAAGCAACATAGCACATTTCTAAATTAAACATGAAAGCTGGCGAGAAGGGCCAAGTCATTTCAGCTAGCACTTACATGGATTAAAAACATCACACTACAGGCACATCAGAATTACCAGGCTCATAAGGCTACACAGAGTACCATGGAGTACCACTGGGTGTCTGCGATCTGATATTTGTGCATCAGAAATAGATTTCATAGACCTTAATTCCTTTATAGGCCAAAAGTCTCATCAAATTGCAGGAAGAAAAGCACCCATGATCATAATGACGTGCAAGTAGCACCATACGAGTTAGACAACACCCCACGTCTTACATTACAGGCCATCCAGAAAAGTGTTTTAGCCCAATGTTTAAATCTATCCCTTTTCAAAGGCACAAGCATATGCATAAATTTGACTTTTATGGGACTTAAGCATGTATTTAATTGCTTAGCTGAATAAAATTACTTTCTTGAATCAAAACTATATCCTGGAATATTTCCTAGCCCTTATTGCCTCTGTGGGAGCAGAGGGCAGGGCTTCTGTTTCTTTCCTTTTTTTCTGCAATAAGTATTTATTTTCTGTATTCCTGCGTTACTGTAAATGGGGCTGTGAAATCTTATATCGCCACACTCCAGGTTTTATTGTGTTTTATAGACAGAGAGTTTCATCCTCTCTCTCAAAAGAAAGGGAAACTGAAAAAGACAGAGACAACTGGCTGAAGAGTTTTATTCTCTTGACAGTGTTACTTCTGGTAATGATTAAAATCATTAAAAACCTTTACTCACAATAATGGGAGTTTACATACATGTAGACAAATACAAACCACTAAAGCCTGATCACTCTCTCACGGGGGGTGTAAGGTGGGAGGTAAGACTATTGGACTTGCACTAGCACTAGGGTGAAAGCGTTGCAGGAGGCTTATGCAGTTTTGTTTCAGTATGGATAAAAATCTGCGGTAGGTCAGTCATGACAAACGGCAAAGAACGGACCATTCAACAGCAGAGAGTGGAGTTTAGACTTCCCTGTATGAGGTTCAAGAGTTGCCTTTGCTGATGACATAGAATCCTGTTCTGAACATTTGCTTTATAGAAATCTCAAACCGTCTTCCAATGAGCCCCAGCAAAGATAATGCCTTTATATGGTTTTAGACTGCAATCACATGATTGCTAGCAAGAAACTCTTGTTTAAGTATGATATTTGTTGGCATAGTTCTCATAATATTTTACTGAGCCATTGAACCCAAGGATTTTTTCCTAATAGTCTTAAATCATACCACAGACTATACTTAGGGTTTTCTAGCAGCTCCCAAAGGGAAGGATGCTAGCACTTTGCTAACAGTAATTCTGTTTAATACTAGTACTCATGCAGTTTCAAATAATTGTCCACAGCCATGTCCACACTATACGTGCAATGATCCAGGTATCTTTTTACTCCTCGTTTCCCCTTCAGTTCAGGCCTATGATTAAATAATTGAAAGCAGAGTCAATCCTACCTTGAGTTGCACCAATTTCACTGGAATTGCTTCAGATTTACGCAACTGTTACTAGACCCCAAGGTTATAATGTTAGTCAATGACAGCTCAGTAATGGTCTATTAATTAGCCAGTTCCTATTGACACCTGCTGTACGATTTTATTACCCATGACGGCAACCAGCTTTCAATAGCAATCTACCCTCAGAATCAGTGGAGGAAATTTTCATGCTCACTGAATAGTCATCATCTGTGACTATTATGAAATCAAAGATATTTCCATAAAACTTTCTCACTGTGAAATAATCCTTAATCAGGACATTTTTTAAACCAAAAGAACCCTGATTTCTTTGTAGGACAAAATCTCTGTCTCCAATTTAATTTAATGTGCTGGCTCTGGCAGCTTTGATGATGAGGCCAGAGGTTCTCAGACTGCTGCCGGTGAGGTGAAGAATTACAGTGACCGTGGACTTGGTGACCAGCTTCCCAAAAAGTGCCAAGCAAGGACAAACCCTGCCAATCCAGTTGCCTCTACTAAGCATCACAGAGAGATTTCAGGTGCACTCATTGCACCAAATAAGCACAAGCCACCAGGAGTGTTATTTATTTGCATTACCGTATTTTTAGATACCCCACATCCAAAGCAGAGTCATTGTGCTGGGTGCTGTACATGCACAGACACCTATGCTACAGTTGGAGGTGTAATTACAGCATGTATAAACATATCCAAATTAATTTTAAATCTGAATAAGTTGAGTACCAACAGCTATGAAGGTATGGCATCATGGACTCCATTGTGGGCTAGCCACCCAGGTCCTTAACCAGTGATCTAGGTGAGCCTGTACTGAAGTCTGTGGTGCTGCTCACAGTTGTACTGATATCAATATCTTAACTATGCAGATTAAAGCTATCTTATGTATGGCTAGATGAGCTGTAACCATATTGAGATGTTAAAGTTTAAGTAGACAAGTGTTTCCATTCTTCTTTTGCATGCGGGGAACTGAAATACAGTGACTAAGAGGTCACATAGGAAGCGTGTTGCAGACTCCATAATTGAACCCTCTTATGCCAAGTTCCAGTCCAGTGGTATGGCTGAACATGGGACAGTCCGGCCTGTAGTCCTACCGCCAGATTGCAAACTCCCTTTTCATGTGGCGAGCGCTTAGTCATGTGAGAGGCCCCTATAAGGCTTTGGAAAGATAGCGGAGCATGTGGTTCACTTAGGGCCCAGTTCTAAGGCTCTTATACCCATAAAATAGTGCTTTGCTCCAGAAGCAGTCCCACTGAAGCCAGAAGAAGGGTTATCACACAGTCTGCCCTTATTAGGTAATGTCTAACGTTCGATTCTTCTTTCATTTTCCTTAACCTGACACCTGCTTAACTCCACTGACTTCACTTGAACCTCTCCTTATTTACACTAGCGTGAGGGAGGGAAGACTGTCTTGTGCTTCATGACTCTGCTTCTCATTTAGTTTAAGGCATATTATTTACCCTATTTCAAGATCTGTTTACTCTGCCAAAGTGGTGGAAAGGGGGCCAGGCCTTATGTCTTTCTTGTAGAGGATACACAGAAACCTTGCCCAGACTTGTCTAAAAAAACAACAAAAAAAAGATTTTGTATAAAAAACTAAAATAAAACTGATGCTTTTTCAGACTAAAACTAGAGAGGGAGTACTTCAAACTGAAATATTGAGAGAACCATGGCTAATTCAATCAATTAATTGGAAATACTAAGCCATAAAGAGCAAGAAAAAATAAATCCTTGGAGCAGTATTATCCTTCTGCGCATTAGCGGAGAGAGGGGAAAGTTGTGTTATTTTTAAAGTGAATCAATATTTTGACAAAGCTGATATTTACGCTCGTACATTTCAAACACTTTGGGCCCACGTGGGACCTGGCCTCACAAACATGGGTTGCCAAATGCATATTCATTAACCTTACAATTGGCTAATCCAATAAAAGAAGAAAAAAAAAAATCAATGCCCTGGTAGCGTACTTATGGAGTCATTTATTGTAAACATGATACGAGTGGGAGAGACCTGTGACTTATTTCAGACGTGCTACTAAAAGCTTAAAAAAATACTGGCATAATTTCCTCCCAAGCAGAGTTGTGCACAAAGAGGGGGCCTTCAGCCTGAGCCAAATGGAAAAAGGGAATTAGAAGGATGTTATTCATTCATTACTGCCACTTTAATCACTTAGAGGTCCAATTAAGTATAAATCATTAGTATTAAGTTACTTTATCCAAGACTCTTTATAACACACATGACTGGATTTGGAAAGCTCTCGGTGACTAGATTTAGCGTGCAGCTGAAAAAGGCAGTCATATGGGGTTTTTTTTCCCTTTCCCCTTGCTATGAAATTGATAAATGAAGCCTGCATTCTAGGTGCAGCAGTAATTTCTGTAGTGCAGTCAAGTGCTAGCTCCCTTGTCTCCTTCTAGCAATGAGGGCATGGTCCCCCTTAATACCTCAGCCTTCCCCTGGGCTGCCAAAAGGGCATTCCAGTGCCAGGCACACAGTTTCATTTCTATGCAGAAATTCCCAGTGTTGGAGCCCTTTATTCATTAGCAAATCATTCCTTTGCTGAGGGGGAGAAAAAGAAGGAAGCAAGCAAGCAAGCAAGCAAGAGAGCAAGCTCCTTTCATTCTTTCCTTGTTTCTAACCATTGTTATTGTCATTAAAGCTCTTGAAGAGCAAACTGGTTGGGGAAGTATGTTAAAAGAAATGACGCAGTGTCATACTTTAAGTTATCCTTTTCGCCCCCCACCCCCCTTCCAATGGATAAAATTTCCCCAGCGGCCAGGATCACTGTCTGGGAAGCATATTTCCTTCTAATCGGTTTTACAGCTCTTTTAAAGTAATATGTCAGATCATTTTCTCCATATACATAGTTAATGAAAGTAACCCTACAAATTCATTTTAAATAGATGGAAGTTGTTATAACCCTGATCTGGAATTTATTACATTCATTACAATCTTGCTGAAGTAGGTAATGTAATGGACTATTACTTTTATTATCTTTTTAATCCCTCAAAATTATTAGGAACTGACTAATATTTGGCATCACCCTGTTAATGTTTAAACAGAAATTGATACTTTCATTCATTTAATAAATGATCAGGTTTGGGGGTTTTTTTTGCAGGAAAACAAAGGCTTGTGACTTTTTTTTTAATCTCAATCAGCCCCAAAGATTTCTAAGTACAATCCTAAAATTGAAGGTGTCATAATTTTACTAAATCAGCTATTTTGGAGGTTCTGGGAGAATTTCAAGGAATTACTTTAGTGATTTCTGAGTCCACGAGTAAAATCTAGACCCTGTTGCCTCCTTTGGGGCCAAGATTTCACTGGTGCCCTGACCTTTTTACTCCTGTCTTGATGCCTGACCACAATAAGCAGTATTTTATAATACTCCCCTCTAAGTCGAAAAAGATTTTCTTACTAACAGACCTTGTGTTAAGAACGGGATTCCCCAATATTGTCATGGGATGCATAAAATCTCCACAAGAAACCCTTAAATTTAGCTAAATGCTATTAAATGAAATGAACTATTCAGTCATACCCCTTTGCTAACTGCTTGGATCTTCCTGGTCCCATCTTAATTCACAACAGATTCTGTAATTGCCTGCAAAATATTATTGCCTCATTCTGATCTCAGTTACCCCAGTTTTACAACAGTGTAATTTCACTTACTAAGCTGGCTTGGTTTAATACAGAAATAATAAATGTATAAGTTCATTTTGAAATAAAGGGCAAAAGTCCATTTTTCATGTTACAGACGGTGGGCTGTTTCACTGAGGCTGCTGCAAAAGAACCACTTGATAGAAACCAGAGAGGTCCACATTAACACTTTTGCAATTTTACCTCTTGATCCTAGAACTGGTAAAATTATAAAAGCACGGCACCACAGAATGACTGTGTGCAAAATACAAAACAAGCTAGTGAAATAAAAAGAGCTGAGCAACCTAATCTTTCATAGTCTATCAAAGAACAATAAAACCTAAGTATATTAAACCAATATTCTGCCAAAGCAATTAGTATTTTGCTAGCTTTTGTGAGACAACAGTATCTTAGAGAAAGAAAACTCACTGTTCTCCAAGTACTTAATTAGTGTTCAGTGACAAAGGCACTTAGAATGTTAATAGCATGATTTTGTATTTGTTGTGGGCCCAATCCCGTATCACTGAAATCATTAGCAATCGTCGTCACTGAGTTTAGAGCTAACAGACTCAAATCAATTGCGAGTGATAGGTTTGTCAGTGGTCTAGTATAATAGTCATAAATAAAAACATATCTTAATTGAACTTGATTTGCATTTAAAGAACTGTGGTTACAAAACGCTGGGCATTGGAATAGCTTGAGTAAAATTTCCAATAGCACCTAAACAATTTAGGAGTCTAACTCCTGGTTCCAAAACTGATGGAGAGACAGATGTCTAACCCTGAAGACAGAGCTAGTACTCCATAGAATTTTTTTAAGTGCTTATAACACTAACTCCAATTGTAGTTAATGACATTTGAATGCCCAGGTACTTCTGAAAATTCTACCAGCACTTATCTGCGTCTTTTGGTACCTAACTACTGTTAAAAATAAGGCCATTTGTCTTTGTAGATAATGTTAACCCATGCGAAATCTTGGACAATACTTAAGGAATGTTGCACTGCTTCCATCTTATAGCTTTACTTTGAAAGCATGATTAATATTTGCTACAGAGTCCTACCCATAATAAAGAGTGAAGAACACAAGAGACTTATGTAATTTTCTCCTGTGCTAAACCTGGATTCATAGATAAGCACAAATCACAACAAAGAAAAGTTTCTTCCACCAGTAGCCTTAAAAACAGGTACAGCTGCTTTGATCAATATGAAGGTGACAAAAAAGCCCATAATTTGTAGCATGATAAAGGAACTAGGAGGAGGATTCACAGCATGTTTACTTTTAATAGAGATGAAAAATGAAAAATGTAAGTATTTAGAACCAGCCTTGAAAGAAAATCCAAGCCAACATTTTTATAGGCATCAACTTTGCAAAATGTATATTAGGTAAGATGCATTTGCAAAACAAGGAGGCTCCAGGAGAAAATAAAAACATTTAAACATAACCACATACTTTTACATGCTTGCGCTACTTCAAATGAAGCTTTTAGTCAACACCAAGATAGTTAAGCTGTGCAAATATTTACCTACCAATTTTATACACATAAATTACATGCACGTGTGCGCGCGCATGCACACACACACACAGACGCATGCATGTCCATCATTTTTTGAGTGTAAGAGCTATATCCTTAGTACTATGTACTGGCAGATCTCCATTGATAACAATGGCCCTGTGCCAGTTTACAGTAGCTGAGAATCTATCCCCTAAAGTTGTGTTATAATTAGGAACCACATTTTAAGCATTTTTGGTCTTAAAGATTCCCCCAGATATCATTTACTGGATTTCAATCTTGTCATTTGAACCCAAGACAGATATCTAGCCAGAATAATTACTAAGCTATGCTGGTGATGCTAACCTATATGTCCTCCTTTTGCTTTTATATCCTAGAGTAGGCATCTGTAAAAGGAGGAAACAAAAATATGTTTAGTATTATGCCACATCTATGGTCCTATAGTAAAACTTTTTTTTTTTAACTTGGCTTTAAAAAAACAAAATGAACGAACAAAAAAACCCACCAAAAACTACTTTTGTAGTTAAGTTAGAACCAGTCATGTCTAATCTTGCATTAATGATATCCATGTTTTCTGATCTGCTGCTGAGACAGAGAAAAAAAAAGGAGCAGAGAAAAAAAATTCCTTTTTTGTATTCCAAATACTGCTTTAATAAGATTGAAAGTCTCTCTCTCTCTCACTGTCTCTTTATAGCCCTACAGCAAATAAATGGAGGTGTCAGCCCAACACTCTTGTAGGTTTAAACTGAATGGAAGTGTCCTTTTGAAAAGCTTGTTCTGTCTGACAGTCCTGAATGTGCTCCTATTCCAGTTCCTTTGAACACCCATCTCTTCTGTGTTGGTACTCTGCTGACATGGCTTTTCGTTTAGTTAAAGATTAACAGAATGCTACAGAATGACAGGACTTTGTGATAACTTAATTGCACAAAACACAGTTGTTCCTATGCAAATTGGAGTATAATTGGACACTAAGAAATTACTTCCCCTGGTTAAAGATGGCAAAGTGGATTTTGGACATATATAAGGAATAATAATCTATTACCTTTTATTACACTTTTAAAAGTAGTTCACAGTTTTTATGATGAGTGTTAGACATGCATTTAATGACGTTAAAGTATTTGATTATGGACATTAAATATAAAGTCTGAAAGCTCTAAAGGCTCCTTGGTTTTAAGTGTATTTTAAGTGCTGACATTGAAATTAACGTAAGGTTGGGATGAGCTATGGCAATGTCTTAATAAATTCTGAAATGTAATTGACATCTCTTTCAAAGTCCGAAGATATTTACACACCACAAGAAAAGAAGAAATTTCCTAAAACTGTATTACAAATAGGTTTTGGAAATGATGGGGCAGAATTACAAAACCTCCCTAATCTGAACCAAACAAATCATCATAGACAATTTAGAGAAACGATATCCTCCCCACAAAGGGTAGTATTTCACTGCAATTATTGCAGCATTGAGTAAAGGTGCTTGGGTTGTAAAAGAGAAGCTAGTGAAAGTGGTGTGTGACAACAAGAAAACCATGTAACATTTTCCAGTGGGTGAAACTGAACAAGCGTAAGGAATCATAAACTGAAGTACGAGAGCTAAGCCCTCTCTCTCCTGTCTGAAGGCTGAATTTACAATGAAGTACATGCTTCTACTTGTGTTTTGCTGCAGACTCTTAACACTTTTGGAATCCTTAAGCACAACAGAATGGAAATGGTATTGGAACAGAAAAAGCCTCTTGAAATGAACTGTACGCAGTCCGTTGTGTTGGCATGATTGATACTGGAGCATGTAGGTGTAATGAAACTGATGCTGTCTCTTCTGCACCTGTGATTTATTGAGTACAAATTTAAGATGAGAAAAGGCCCCATACCAGGAGCTGCATCTTCCCCCTCAAAGAGAGGATGGTCATCCATCACCAGCCATTGCAAAAGGCCCAATAGTAAGCGGCTCATCAGATGAACCAATAGTCTTTTTGTTGGGATTCCTAACAAGTGTTGGATCAGCAAAAGTCTATTTAGGCTGGTGGACCTTTCAGGACCAATTTGTAGTGGGTCACTGATTCTGCTAGTGTATTATCTTCTTTACTACTAGTACCAGTTGGGCAAGCAGCAAAGATTAATGATTTTAGCTGCCGACTGTTTGTGGCAATCTACTGCTTCTGGACTGAAGATTAAGATTTTTTTGTGCCTTACTAGAAAGGACACACCTTTTATACATGCTCTGTTTGTATTTGCTGACTATCATACAAATAAAATAATAATGGGCACTTTAGCTGTTTCTCTAATGCCAGTAAAAGGGCATGGCTGGCAGACAGCACTATATAAGGGGTTATTACAAGGTGCTAATAAAAGTCGAAGCCAAGAAAAGGACTCATCCTCCTTGTGCTGGAGAATAATGAATATCACAGCATGGCTATTTCCAAAGGCCCAATCAATAGAAGGTACTGGAATTTGCTGAGGCAGGTGCGACAAGGACTCGGATCCCCACAACTAGCTATAATTCCCTGAGGAGGTTTCTGGAGAAGAAAAGCTGGCTTTTCAGGTTAGGGTCCTTTGTTTTTGTTTTTGTTTTTTGGGGTTTTTTTAGAAGAAGGTGAGAGAGTTCAAGGTAAAAGTCCTGGTCATAACGCTGGTGCTGTGCATTACTTACTGATGCCAAAGTAACTCATGATCCATCATGTAACAGAAGTTTCCATATGAGAGCCTCAATCCATAGCTTTTCAAGGCAGGATCAGAAATGGTGAGGGGCATTAATCCCCTCTCCTTGCAAGACTCTTGGAAGTCAGAATCACTGATAACCTGTGGCATTATGGGAGCAGCACCCACCAGACTGTTGAGGCTACACATGACCGAAAGTCTGTTTTCAAGGGTTACAGAAACATAGGGTACCCGGTTTTTCCCATGCCATTGATAATGTTCCTACTGGGATTTCAAAGGCAAATAAGAAGCAGACCAGCTTGTCTGTTTATGCTGTGAGAGGTGTTTTTTAAGACTGTTATTTCAAAGCCTCTATTTGCCTGTCGCTAACCAGCGTGTCAGCACCTTGAAGTTGAAATAAAGCATGTTACTAAGCTCTAAGGTCCGATCGAGCTGAGAACTTCCTGCAGAGACCCTTATACAATTACTGGGATGTGGTATTAATGTCATTCTTATGCATCTGTGGTAGACACTGCTATGTGGTAGGTGCTTTCCAAATACCCATAGAGGATTGAGCAACTCACAATCTGCAGACAGACTGACAATGGGCTCCACAACAGGCAAGTTATATACCAGTCAGCATCATTTGCTATAAAGATGTGCTGCTGCCATATTGCTTAAGAGGGACTTTAAATGCAGATGTGGTTGGAGTTTGTGGATGAGCTCAGGGAAGTTCTGCATGCCCTTGCAGTCTCCACATCCTCAAGTTAAAGCAGTTGAACAGGTTTGTTTAAGGGAAGCACAAAATCGGTCCCATGACTAGGAGAAAGAAGGATTCATGCAAGTGTGTGAAAATATATTAAACTAAATTTTCAAGCAAGACATTCAAAATTAGATCTAATGAAAATGATCTAATCGTTGCAATAACTGCTTCAGGATTGCAAGGGCCTTTTCTACTGTCGTCTTTGTTCATTGGGGTCATAAATCACAACCCAGGGGATCATCCAGGCCCACAACAATTTGCAACCACACTACCAAGTATTCTATTCTGCTTGACAGAGATCAGTGACAAGCTGTTACTTAAAGAGTTGACAGGATGAAGACCCCACAAATGGCAAGAAGAGTATCAAATAAAGAGCTTTTAACTGAATTATCTCACTTACAATCTTTTTGTGAGCACTGACAGGAAGCCGGAACTCCCTAAACTGAAATCTTTTAAGCAAAATCTTCATAGAAATCTAATAGGAAGAGATTTGTTTTTGTTTTCTTTTTCCTGAGATATTTTTAAAAATATAAATACAAACAGGTTTTTCTGAGATATAAATATTCCCCTGCCCTGAGCACTGCTGTGAACAACTGGTTGTTCTCTCAAAGTGTTCCTCATTCTAAAGGACACCACTTATTTCAGTCCTAAGGTTACACTGCGTATAAAAGATGAGTGCCTTTCCACTTTAATTGCTGATGGTTACATCAAAAATAAAAAAGTATGAAGCTGAGGTTATAGAAAGCTATGAATTTTTAAAGGAAAGAGTCTATAGGCAGATTAAGTGTCACACATGAGTAGTTTGTAGATGTCCCTTGCTTGGTATCTGTTACTCATTGCTTCCCACATTTGGGCCCTACCAGGCTGAGAGGTGTGCTGAGGATGGGTGTGAACCAGAAATTCACTAGATTTTTTGGGGTAATCAAGTTAAGTAGCAGCAAAATAATCATAGGGGTTACTGGTAACACATGCATGATGGCAACGATAATCTTCAAACCAGATCAGGTCAATTGACAAGGTCTTTTATCCTCCATGTGACACATATCTTCTAACTCCTGGTTCCCTCTCCCAAAAACACACACATGCACACCCTCACACAGTTCTCTGAAAGAGCTTATTAAAGCTGCCCATGGGATGAAGTGAACAGTTCTGGAATAAAGGCAATGTCTTTGTATTGACTCATACAGACTCAGGGAACCTGCACTCCATTTCTATGTATGAGCACAAACGCACCCTAGACTTGGAAACTTGATACAGGCACAGCACCTCTGCCCAGGAACATAATGAACTGGTGGAGGTGCCCAGTGCCATAGCAAGGGGCAGAAAGTGGGGCAACCACCCCAAGCACCGAAGTGAAGGGGTGCCAACAGGCACTGCTCAGCTCGGGCAGGACATGGGACAGAGCTGCGAGCGGCTCATTTGGCGGGGTGCAGGGACGGGAGAAGGGCAGCTCCTTCCACTGCATGCAGTCCTGGGCAAACATGGGGGTGCGTGTACCCCCCAAATCTGTGCATGGGGCAAGGGTGGGCTACTGCTGTGGGCTTTGTCCCAGGTGCCAAACTTCCATGACATAGCACTGCAGATGCCTCTCCCCATCTGCTCTATTAACATGACCCACAACTTTTAAAGTTCATCCCCGGGGCCACTTCCTAGGATTCAGCTCCATTAATCAAGGGCTCAGTGCTAGATAGCAGAGCTTAGCTCTAGCTTTCTCCCAAAACCTAGTTGCTTCCAGAGTTCTTCCCTCCCATCCATGGTCCCACCAAGTCCTGTGACCTCCTGGTCAATCTCCTCCTGGCCCTGGCCAAGCAGCCCCTGTACTTGACCAAGAAGGAGGATCTGGCCGAGAAGGTGTCCAGAGACTGCAGGGCAACTTTCTGCTCCCTTGTCTGAGCATGTTTCCGGGCAGAGCACCAGTGGGCAGCGTCCACCAGCTCTTTGGATGCCTCTGAGGACCAGTGGGTGTAGCCTGGGGGGCTCTACTTGGTGTCCCCCCCCAAAGCACTTACTTTCACGTTTTGACCCTTTGACCCCCAAGTCACTCCTATCCTGTTATGTTCCTTAGTTGTCTCACAAAATCAGTTGTTCCATTCATCCATTAGCCCCAGCCATGTGGGGCTACTAGTTTACTGGGTGGGCCTTAGAGCCCACTGCAATTTTGAATAGACAGACAGGATACTCAACTCAGATTTTTATCCTTTCTCTGTAGATGACCTCTGCCATATCCAGATGAGGTCATAAACCACCTGCCACAGAGAAATATTAGCAGGTCTCTTAACTGTTTCGCAACAGGATCATCATCTGCTAAGAAATTCGAGGTTTGGAAGGAAACTTTCCCAGCCCGTTAGAATAAGGGAAGCATGTGACTTTGAGAGGTGAGATTAGGTGTGGACCAGGGAAGAACAACACTAGTGAATTCTCTGAACATCCGTGCATCAAGAATCAGAATGGAAACCTGTATCTGGGGCTGGAATAAGGCATACCCATACACACCAGGGTTCATATCCTCACTACATACATATGATTAGTAGGACCGTGCGAAACAGCACTGTTCTGACTTCAGTTTTGAGGTCTGGACTGAACAGTGTTTTATATCGAATTTCATTTTGAGTGGAAACAGCCTTTCTGTTTTGCTTCGTCGCTGTTTGGATGTTTCGCCCAACCGTGGGGCTGGGAAAAGGAACTCAGCGATCTAGCACAGGGGGTGGGGAGGCAGCCCAGTGGGGCTGACTCCTCGTTCCCCCCTGACAGACCTTGCGCCAGGAATGTGAAGTCAGCCCAGCTGGACTGACTTCCCATCCCCAGCACTGTAAGTTGAAATGTTTCGACTAGTTTCGTTTTGTTTCAAGGGTATTTTGAGGCTGTTTGTTTTGCTGTGGATGGTGCAGAAGTAACACTAACAAGGTTCCAGATTCCAACAGAGTACAAGGGAGAGAGCAGGATGCCTTTGCTGGGAGATAGCATCTTTCCCTGTTGGGCTTGGATGTTTTTATGGCACTACACAGAGTGGGTGTATGACGCAGGAGGGCACAATTCTGCAGCTGACTGTACTTGATGGAGGCTCGTTACAAAGGCACAGGAAGGCTAGGTGACTTGCTCTGTGCCCCACAGAAAGGCTGTGGCCAGAGTAAAGAATTGAAAATCGTTTCTCCAAGTGTCATGCAATACCCTAACCACTGGATTATCTTTCCTCTCCAGTCATAAGGTCATACTTCTGTTCTTATTTAAAAACAAAACAAAAACAATGGCGAAACTTCCATTAACATAAATGAAGTTATATTAGGCCTAGCTGCAGCAACATCCTATTCTAAGGACGCCGTTACACAATGAACATTTTCCAACCACAATGTTCCTTCTACCACACTTCAGGAGGCAAACTTGGCCCTGCAGTAACGAATGAAGTTCCTTACATAACAGAAAGGTTTTCTGGGCAACACACTGAGCAATGGGTTATTTGAAAAAAAAGGATGTGCTAGCTTCATAATCAGCCTTCACAATGCATTCTGCACTCTAATCACAAATGCAAACGCAGTAATTGAGAACAGCATCATAAAACTCAAAAGAAAGCCATAAGAGATATAAATACATGGGCATGTTTGCCATTCAGTGCAGCATGATGCCTCTCTGATGTTTTCCCCATGTTTAAACAGAGTGGAGAATTGCTTTTCTCTAATAAAGTTAATTCCATGACAGTGATTTTCCTCTTCCCCACCACCAACACTTCAATTAAAATAAAGCATCTCCAAAACATTTCCTCTTCCTCCAGCTGAGCAAACCTGAATCTCTCCTGAAAGGTGGGGATGGTTGGTGAAAGTCAACTCAAGGGGAAGGAAGATGGGAAGATCCTATCCTTACATTGTTCTCCTGTCTCCCACTGTTACCTGCAATGGCAGGCATGTAGGTAGGAGAGGAAAGACTGATGTCCTGTTTCAGTATCTAAATACCCATCCCAGATACAGGCATTGCTTTTTTCTCTCCATAAGTTCTCCTGTGTCTTCTAGATTCTCTGGACTTTCAGTTCTACTCTAACAAATCCAGCCCTTCCTTTCAGTACTTCCGTGCTCTCACCATCACAGTTAAGAGTTGCCCAAAGGCCTGTAACCCAAACAGTACTGCTGATGTCTCTATGCGCTTTAACCCCATCATTTCCATGACAGCCACTAATCTAAACGAGTGAGAGTTAGCAAAGGGCTGACCATAAAAGCACTGTCCTCAGAAGGCTCAGGTGGGAGGGGAGGAGATCATAAGTGGGGGACAGAGGAACAGCAAACAAGAGCAGCCACTCAGGAAAAGCCCAGCCAGAAGAGAGGCACTGGATACACCCCCTGTGTTTATCTATTGTGTGCTCAAGGGGCATACCTTACCACATTAACATGTCTAACTACCTCTCTGATCAAAGTCCCAGCCTTTTTCAGCCAAGAAAAGAGGAGTGGTAACAGTGAACTCTCTGCCTAAGAAGGGAGGTGGGTCAGGAGAGATTTTTTTTTCCTCTTCAGCTAAGGGCAGGGAGAGAACTTCCAGTTATCCTGCTCTGGATCAGGGCTGGTGCTAGACTTGGTAAGGTCTTGAGCCGAGTACCATAGCCAGGGCTCCTGTACATTACAGTATATTTCTAGCCCTTCAGCACTCTCCCCACGCCCAGCCACCTTCCGCCAGTCTGCAACATTTAGTTGGATTTGGGTTTTTAAGGCTGCCAGGCCTCTAGCGATCACCTTCATGGGCTAGGAAACTAGAAAGAAAGCAAAGCCAAAGATTGGTAATGTCAATTATGGAGAAGAGGAGGAAGAAGCCAACTAGAGAAGTCAATTTCTGCCATGATCCATTGGCACTGGAGTCAGGTGTGAGTGAGCCAAAAGATTTTGGCTGATGTACTGGGTGGGTGCCTATAGTGTAATCCCCGCAGAAGAATGACACAAGACAAGCTCAGACAGGCTGAAAGCTGTTACTGATAAACAACATAATGATAAAGATAGGATTATGGCCAAAGTAAGTGAACCTACCATTTTAGGTCAGTTTTCATACACATCCTCTCAAGTCTCTCTTATATACATCCATTAACCTTAAGATGTGCTGAAAGATTTCAGACTGATTTTCAGAGGTGCTGAGCACCTGGAGCTCCAGATGACAGGCCATAAATCAAATACATCATCTCTTGGGAGACTTGATTACCTTAGTGGAAACTCTTGCCTAAAGCTTTCAACTGGTTCCTACTGGTTCCAGCTGGCCAACTGGTTTTTGTTTTGTTTTTTTTTAAACAGAGTAAGCAATTGATCTACTGGTCTGGGGCTACCAGACCTTCAGTATAAATGAACAGATGTTAGTGAAAGCCAGTGAAGGAGTTTACTGGAATGTCCACTAGGGAATCAATTAAAAAGTATATTTTTATACATTAAACAAACAAAAATAACTCACACTTGGCTGGCTAGAACTGCTCATCAGGTGACTTGCTGCTGAACAGATGTTTCCAGCTGGGAATGCTTAGATGAAGTTCCCATTCTTCTCTCCCCCCTCCACTCCTGCTGTAATTTTTAACTAGTTATTATAGAAGTGTGTTAAAGGTTTGAAATGTATATTAATTGCAGACAAAAACTATTGCCAAGAGGAAGTTACTAATATGTACCCTGAGCTTGAAGAGTAAAAAAGCCTTACTGGGGTATTCCAGTTCTGAAATGCAATCATTCAAACAGTCAAGAAATACAGAGTTAAGATTAAACTAAAAACGGAGCTCAGATATTGAAGAAGACAAATTCTGAGTGAAGCAACCAGACAACCATCAGTGTGTCTTTTTGCAGTGCCCTAAGAAAATATTAAAAAGTAAATCAGTACACGTATATATACTTCCAACTCATAGTGAGCAGGAAAGGAAGCTGGCCTTTTCTGTTCAGCTGCAGCATGAATCAGTATGTATTACATTTAAGAACATGGAGATAATGCCTGAAACCACTGCCTGAGGCTAGTGCAGTGGAAACCAAGTTTTGAATGAGGCTATAAAACAGATCAATGCAGGAGTCAGGAAGGAAATGTCCTTCCATTCATTTTTATAGCATACCAGTATGGAATATATAAGGCATGTATCTTGCCTTGCACTAGAACAGTGGGCACTGACCACTATGGAGAAAAGCCAACAGAAATGAATGAACGTTCAGATCTGATTTATCAAATCCAGCCTACCTCTGTCAAGATCCATCTAGAACTTAAGCAACCTTGACAATGCTCCATTTCCAAAGCAGTGTGCATTTCCCTCTAGAAACACACTGTCTCCCCCACTCTTTCCATGCCTTCCATTGAATGACCCTCCCTCAAGCCAAAGAGGAGGTCTAGACGCAGCTCAGCCGAGCTATCAAGGATGCTCTCATGCAGCGATTGGCAGAGTTTATTGAAGATCCTCTTATGCACAATGAAAGGACAGAAACTGAGAATGGCAATTACATTAAACCGGGGGGGAACAACTTTTTTGGCAGGTATGTCAGAAAATTAGTGCCTCACCCACCTGGGGTGCCCTTCCTCTGTCTGATCAGCCACTCTGTCTGCAGTTCCTTTCCCTGTGCTCCTGGGCTGATCTGCTACTATGCTTTCTGATTCTTACCCTGTGCTCTCTGCTCAAACAGCTACTCTCTTTCCTGCTGCCTTCCTGCTGTATAGATACTGTTGCAGCCTGCCCTCTCTCTGCTCTGCCATGTTTCTCACGGAGGCAGCCCATGTAACTTGGTGTTTTGGTTCTGCTCAATATAAAAGAAAAAAAAGAGGGCCATGTGGCAAAATTTAGATCAAGGTTTCTAGCCCATCTTCCCTCCTGGGAGAGTTTAGAAACAAGGAATTGTGTTTAGGCCATAAATCATCCAAATCATTAATTCCCCCCCCCCCCCAAAATATCTCCCACACCTTGAATCTTAAAATGTGCAAGGGTGGAACAAGGGGAAATGTGGATCTGGACCTAAAGCAGTCGAAGGATTTATGAAATCCAATTCATCAGCAGATCAATTGACTTCTAACCTCATGCAGTTTATAAAAAGATATTATTCCTTTCACTGTCTATCAGGGTTATAGTAAACACATCCTGTGGACACTCATCCCTTTCCTTTCCTTTGCATCCATGCTTCTTTCTGATCCTGTGGGGTAGGGGAAGGCCTGAGAGAAAGCTGTGTTTCATTCAGTGAATGGGGAGCAATGTTGTCAAGGTGGAATTGTCTCCTGCTCAAACCCCTTTTTTTCCTTCTTGGGGCACCATAAACCTGGCCTTTCTTTTCTGATAGGCAAGAGCATGGAAGCTGCAAACCTGATCGGTACATCAAAAAGCAGCTTGAAAAATACTTTGAGCCAAAAAATGCTAACTGTGCATCCTTCTCCTGTAACTGCACCAATATTAAATCAGGGAATCGTACAGAACAACCACAAACACATATATACAGGGGCTGTCAAAACAGAAACAAAACAAAATCCCTAATGGGGATTAGAGGTGAAAGGAGCAAAAAAAAAAAAAAAAAAAAAAGAAATACACAGTCTATACTTTATGATTATATTTAAATCCTTATGCAGCAAATGCTAGAAAGGGAATTCCAAGAGTTTCAACATATAAGCAGTTTCCTTGATCCAATGAAAAGAATTGCTAAGCAGTCTGAATTAAAGGATGTGGTTCCCAGAGGGCATTATAGCATGCATAGGGACTTCTTTTATAATGCCAGGCCCTGATCCTGCATAAGCCTGGACACCTTGGGTTTTGAAATATAGCATTTATGTCGGTAGATGAAACAGATCTGAAAAAAATCCAGCCTCGTGTTTTTGATGAGCACTTAAAAATGTAATGTTGGGCAAATAGCCATTTTTCTACTAACTACTGTCTGTTCACAGGCCGTGCATTAGGAACCACCAATGTAATTAGTTGAAAAGTGATGCTGGTTGTTTAGGACCTGATCCTACTGATATTTTTGCATGTGCATAACTTGATTTCAAGGGGACCCTCGGTGCTGACAATCTAATTCACTTACTTCAGTGTCTCAAATGAGCGCTGAGCTCTTTGGAAAATCTGGTTTTCCCTAGTTTTGAGCACTTTTCAATGTCGGGCCTGTGTCTGGTACATTCTTCCCCTTCTCCATCCCCTCCCTCCCACATGACATGACATTAAAAATAAGAGCTAAAATGCATTAAATACTTTACTCATATTGACTCCTCCACATAGAAATTCCTCTAGCCATTCTTTGACCTTAAATGAGAGAAGCTGAGCCGGCAATACAATTTCTTTCTTAAAAATTTAGTCCACTCTGAAAGGATTTGAGACCCTTTGAATTACATTCGGAGGGCTGGCTGTAGTAATTATAGCTCTTTCAGCTTCTGTTGGCTACTTCAGACCTGAAATGTGCTGCTCTGATAATCTAGAAATGGTTAGGTACTTATTAGCTAAATGCTCTTGGAGGAGCTCTTTGCTGGAACTCAGCCTGTCAAGGTTCAAGTGTGAAAGAGGGACTAGTTTAAGCAGAGTCAAGTAGATCGCTTTTAATGCACACTTCTTACTAGCCTGTTTTGCTGGCCTGGGCATCCCTGATATTTCTATACCAAAAGCAGGAGGGATAAGGGTGGGACCCCATATCTGTGTAAGGGAGAGACAAAAAGGCATAGATGGAAATGAAGGGTTTGAGACGGACAGGGAAAAAGTAAAAATCCTGGTCACTTGCCACTAAAAAAAATAAAAAAAAAGATAAAATAAAGCAACAACTGCTTGGTGGAGAAGGGCCAGAGATGTAAATTAAAGAGAGGGTCATAGTCTTCCCCCACTGTCCCACCGCCAGAGTGCTTTGAAATCCGCCGATGAACGATTCCAGGCAAGTGAAAAATATTGTGATCTATCAACACAGAATTATGTCTTAGCTCTGCTCACAAAACCCCACAGAAAGAGTAGCCTGAATTAGCTACTCAGCTCGAGACCCCCAGGGTCCCATTGAGGAGCTATACTTCCCCTTTGGACCTTCGCTGGAAATGCAATAAAATGCATGGGGGAGAGGGGAAAAAAAAAAGCCATGACAGCAAATCTCTCTCCCTCTCTCCCTCCGCTGCTCCCCGCAGCAAGGGGCATGCTTGACTTGCAAGGCGACTTGCGCTGGTGATTAACCCGAAGCACTCGCTGGAGAGGAAAGTGCCTTCTCCATCTGGCTCCTCTGCAGCGGGCGGGGAAGCATCTGAGAGAGGCTGTGGTGGTCTTAAGCACCCAAAAAGCAGGCGAGGTCTCAGGGAGTCTGTCCCCCAAGCTTGGCCGAGAAGAGAAGGGGAGTGGGGAGGAGAGGGCGCCTTCATGGACATCAGCACTTCATAGAAAGCCTAAATATTCCCCCAGCCCAGCGACAGACAGTGATTGAAGGGGAGAGGAGCTGCGCCGGGATCGCACTGCATGGCCAAAGCTGAGTTGCTCAAGTCCGCTTTGGCTTCCTGAGGGGCTAAAGGACAAAAATCACCTTTGCTGCCAACTTCTGGATTTGCCAGCCCCTGCTTTGCCACGGGGACGTCCTCTGCATTGCATGTCACACACGCACGCACACCTAGGATAAAAGCACACTGCCAGCTCGGCTAGATCGCTGCCTGGCGCGGGGCGCTGAGCAAATTCAAGGCAACGCTGAACTGCAGATTTGTTTTTTTGGTTGGTTTTAAAATAGCAGGCGATCTGCTCGTTCCCTTCGCATCAGGCTTTCCAAATCAACATGATTAGCCAGCCTAATTTAGCGCTATAAAAAATGCCAGTTGCAAACGATCGCAGGGTCGGCAGAACTGCAGATTTATTTGGTGTTAACCGCTTGCTGGGCGGACTGGCTTGCGGGCGCACAGGTTTTCTAGGCAGGGCTCTGCCCAGAGTCGAGCACAACATGCAGGTGACACAGAGTCGCTTGTCAACATAACACATTCCTGGACTGGGAAAAAACCCCAAAACAAACCAACCCCCAAAATGCCCCAGCCCCAAACTACATAAAGCAGACGATTTCGTGGGTTTAATTAGACTGAATGCATTAAAATTAATGCACTACTCACACGCGGCTATATACAAATATTGGTCCGCTTGGATTGCAATATCCCCTTCCTATTCTCCAGCTGTCACTTCATTTTGGTCCATGCTCTGAGAAACCTACCCTGCTGAAGTCCTGCTCCACTTCCTCCTGACCGATCCACCTGCAAAGCGGGTCTAGAGTTAGGCTCGGGATTTGCTTTGCTCTTGAACTGTTACAGGCTAAAACCGGGAGAGATTTCACTTAACCCAGGACAGCACAATAGGCTGTTTTATACTGCAAAGCTGCTCTGCAGACTTTTTCCAAAGAATGTTGTTCCATGGGTTATTTCGACAATCCCAGCAGAAAAGAGAGAGAGAAGAAGGGGGAACAAAGATTTATTATTGCCATTAGTAATTTAATCCGAAATTCGTGGGCCAGCCCCATCGACTCAAACAAGCAAACATCAACACTTTTCTTTCTGATGCACAAGTATCTGCAATAGATGATTAACCAGGTCTCTTGCTGCTTACACAGGGGAAAAAATACAACACACAACACGGTGTCTGCTTTCAGTTTTGGAAATTGAAAAAAGAGGGGGTGTGCGTGCGGGGGGGGGGAGGTATGTCCTTTTTAGAAAAAGGGGAGGGGGGGGGTGTCTCAGTCCCGAATTTCTGATCCACCTGATTTTATTTAGTTACCAAGCTCATTCAGACAAAACAGTCATTTATAAGTCATGGAGTGAAAATGCTTCTTGAGACTGAAGTGTACCAATCAGCACACTCATAAGAATCAGCGCGTCTGGAAAGGCAAAGAGATTTTAAAGTCCCCCCCCCCACTTTCTGAGTAGATTAAGTTACTTATCCCTGGTGTTGTGGACACGGAGGGTTTGGGGCTGCATGCAAACGTAACGTGACTCCTTCGCACACATCACTCTGTGACTCAGCCAAAACCCACAGAGATCCAGGTACGTGTGGGCACGGTCAGTATTATTATGATTATTTTCTAAGGGAGACACTGGAGCGGCTCCGCATTCTGCACACTTTCGTCTGGGTGAAAATGCCAGGGGGTGGCTAATAGAAAAAGGCCGGTCCTCCAGGAATTGTGTTGACTCCTACTGATCAAGGGAGAAAGTAGTGAGGTACTGAGATTGAACTTTAAAACCTCACTTAAAAATGCCCAGTGTCAGTCCGTGCGTTTGTACTAAAGCAGCAGCACTGTTGGCACTGGAAGTGGGCAGGAGTGAGCAAGTGTGCGCTGAAGAGTTCGGGGAAATGCGAGTTGCATCTCTGAGCTTTGAAGCAGGACAGATGCAAGTCCCTCCCCCACTAGGTCTCCTTTATCCCGGGGGCCAGGTACTAAAAATTCTTCTTAAATAATGAGGAGCTGGCAGTCTGGACATCTTGTAAAGCTCCACAGTTGCGAACACACATTTTTTTCTTGCATTACTTCCTGCCTCTAGTATAGATACACACCCGCGAATCTCTCTCTCTTTAATCTAATAAAGTTAATCTCTGGACGTGGGAGCCTGGGCGATGCATTAGCACTGAAGGCACCGGCTGTTTATTGAAATGCATGCGTAACATATTGCTGGGATGTCTTTAGGTGGCGGTGGCTGCTGTTTCTGGCACTCACGCTCTCGCTGGCTTGCTCAGGAACCTGTCCCTTCGGAAGAGAAGCTCAGTCTCAGGTGTATGGGACTGATCTAGTTTATCGGCTGTGGGCTTTGGGTCTCACACCTCCTCTTTCTTCCCTACCCCTTCCTGCTCAGCCCTTCCTCTAAACTGGGGCAGACAAAGGACGACCCCCCGCCATCATGACTAAATCTGAGACTGATTAAGCTTTGACGACGGAATTACTACTCCACCATAAACCAAATCAGCCTTCCAATAAAGGATCCAGTCTTCAAAAGTCTCTGGTCTCCTCCACCCCAGCTGATGAAATGCTGCGGGTCTGGTGGTACGGGTTTTCTTAATCGTGGATGCAACAGCAGAGCCCCTCGAAACTGTCCAGAAATGTGATAGTGACAAAACTGTTCTCAGTTAACGTGAACATGAAGAAACCAGTTTGCAGTTCAAAGAGGGAAAAGATTAAGTAAAGGAGCATGAAAGACTGACAAATCTGAACCGCAGCGTGGAGGGGAGAGAGAGGCGATCACATCAGGGCTGCCACTCTTTCAAGCAGCTCCACCTTGTGAATGTACCTCAGTAATTATCGCAAAAGTATTAGCCATCTAATGGCACGTTTTAAACGGGCTTCCTACTTGCTCGGAGACGCTGTGCCGGTAGCCCCTGCTCTCCCAGCCCCCTTACCTGCTAGCAGTGTCGCTCGAAAGGTTGACTCTGCATTGTGAAATAATGGGGCCCCGCAGCGCCCTGCACTGTGTGAGCAATAAGACAGCCAGACAGGATTTGCCACTGGAGGCTATTTCAGAAGTTGGGGCGCCTAAGGTCAGTGCTGGCTCCGAGGGAGACACAAGCTGATGCCTTTCCAGCTGCTGCTTAAAACCCCACCACTGGTTTCCGAAGCCTCTGTCCTCTGAGCACCCCCCTTTCTTAAAGCCTCTTCCCCCCAAGACTAAAGCAAAACGCTGCTATTTTAAGCACAGGGGTAAGGCTCAGGCTTTCAGACTACAGCCCAGAAAGCTAAATTTGAACCCAGGGTACTTGCACGTAAGATGGAGCTGGGCTGAGTCTCCCCACCCCCCCATGCAGAGTCAGGGCCAGGAGTCCCTTTCCTGCAGGCAGTGACAGTCGCGTGGGAGTTCAGTGCAGGGTGGGGACCTGCATGGGGGGGAGAGGTGACACTTGCTCCTCTGTGCTCGACATAACACGGACCAAGAAAGGGGAACAGCAGAGATTGCTTCTGGAGGAGTGTAAAAGCTTCCGCATCACGTCTGCGGGAAGCGAAGGGTTAAGGGCCGTGTCAGGGCTCCAAGGAGCTATTGATTGCCACTTCTATATTCTGCACGTGTAATGGGGAAAATTCAAATGAAATGACCCGGCGTTTCCTTCATTGCCACACCAAATTAAACCTCCAGGCGCCTGCAGCGCTACCGGGGCCGCTCTCTGCCCAGCTTTGCCTCTGCCCGCGGGGGAGGGGGGATTCCCTGGGATCTCTTGAACTTTTCTTTCGGGGCGAGAGGTCTTTCCAGCAGCCTTTGCTCTGCCCGGCCTCCGCTTAACCCGACGCGCCCGGCGGCTGCTGCCCGGGCAGGACGAGGTGGCGGCGGCGGGGGACAGCGCATGTTGCCTTGAACGTCTTACATTTGGTAGCAGGTGTGAGATCGGGCTCTGGGATGAACTGAAATGCTTCCGCCCCCCCACACACTTGCTGTTTGGGATTTTCATCCTAAGAGGGTGAAAACACTTGGATTTGAATACGGGGAAGGCACCCGGGGCCCAGCTCTTTCGGGTCCAGCAGAGTCCGGGTACGGGCAGGCCCCTGCAGAGGCAGAAAGACGCCAGTGCTGTCACTGCTGAGGAAGTCGAAGGGAGACAGGTGAAGGCAGGGACTAGCAGGCTTGGCTCAGAGATGAGCATTTACGCTAAAAACCTCCTCTCGGGGGTCCCTCTGGGCAGCGCGGACGGAGGCGGGGTGCTCTGCTGTGCTAGGTGCCAGGAGCAGCGGCACAAAAAGACGGTGGCCCTCTTGCAGGGGCCAGGGCCCCGGGTTCAGGCTCTCCGCCTCGTCCCCGTTACTTCTTTCTTTTTCCGTCCAGGGCTGGTGTTATTCTCCGGGAGGCCACTTGGGGTCGCGCTTTATGCCTCTTTGAACGTAAAAACAGTTTTCAAAAAAGCCTTAATCTCCCTTAATCGTTACAAAATGTTGTTGTTGTTTTTTTTAAAGTCCTGTTACTGGACCAAAAACCAAACCAAAACAAAAAACCCCTAAGAAGCCGCGCTCTTCTTTGCAAGGAAACGGGGAAGGCCGAGGTGGGGGTCCGGTTAGGCAGGCAATTCGTTTCACCCCTTCGCCTCCCGGCTCGTTTGCAATGTAGTCCGCGCCAACGCTTCTGCTTTACTTCGGGGCGGCATTTGAGGCTTACACAACAGCTGGCAGGCTGCGAGCGGGCGCGGGGAGCGCCGTGGAGCCGTGCCCCGGCGCGGAGCGCGCACACAAGTGACAAGTCTCCCCGGTCACCTTTGAATCCTCCGCTGGATTAGGCGCGGTTGCTCTGCCCTCCCGGGGGAGAGGACCGGCGCAAGTTGCGGAAAGTTGCAGCCGGGCCTTGCCCCGCGGGGCAGCGGGACGTGGCTCTGCTTGGAACAAAGGGCCGGGCAGCAAGTGGCAGACGCGGAGCCCGCCGCCGCCCGCCTTTGTGACCGCCGGCGGGCACAGGAGGAGGAGGAGGAGGGAGGGAGGGAAGGGGGGCGGGAGGAAGAGCCCGGGAGAGTGCGGGCAGATGAGACCACGCGAGCGGGGAGAGGGAGAGCAGCGCGCCGGGATCGGGCCCCCGCTCCTGCTCTCCAGCTGCCAGTCAGCTGACTCGCGCCGAGCTGTCACATTGTCCGCGCCCGCCCCGCCCCTGGCAGCCCCGGGCCCGCGCCGCCGCGCTGCCATTGGCCGAGCCGCCCGGCCGCCCCGGCCCCTTTCCCCGGGTGTCATCGCGAAAGGGATATAAGAGGCGAGGGGGCCGCTCCGCTCGCAGCCGCACGAGCAGAGCTGGAGGCGGCAGCCGGAGCGAGAGCCGAGCTTCCCCCCCTCCCTGTTCCCCCGCCGCCAACTCCGCGCGGCCCCGGCCCCGGCCCCGGCCCCGGCCCCGGCCCCGGCCCCGGCGCGCCGCCCCCGCTCCGGCTGCAAAGTTGCAACCGAGCGGCTCGGGGCAGAGGATCCGGACTTACAAAAGCAGGCGGAGGGAGGCCCGCGCCGTTTGGCTTTCTGCTGCTGCTGCTTTTTTTTTTTTTTTTTTGTGCCCCGCAGAGACCTGAGCGCGGTGTTTTCTTCTCTCCGGGCTGCCGCGTCGTCGCCGCCGCCGCAGCCCGCGGCGCGCTGCCCTCGCCCGTGCAAAGGCACCGCGGCCCGGGCGCCCGCTCCTCCTCCGCCCTGGCTTTGTTGCCTCGGCCAGAAGAAGCAAAGTTTCTGTGGAATAGGGGCGAGCGCGGCCAGCCCTCCGCCGGGCTGTCCCCCGGAGTGAGCGCTCCGGCCCCCCCCCCCACCGGGAGCGGCGCCCGCGAGACGGCCATGGCCGGAGAGCTGAGCATCGGAGCCGAGCTGCCCACGAGCCCCCTGGCCATGGAGTACGTCAACGACTTCGACCTGATGAAATTCGACGTGAAGAAGGAGCCGCTGGGCAGGAACGACCGCCCCGGCAGACACTGCACCCGCCTGCAGCCGGCCGGCTCCGTCTCCTCCACCCCCATCAGCACGCCCTGCAGCTCCGTGCCCTCCTCGCCCAGCTTCAGCCCCACCGAGCAGAAGACCCACCTGGAGGACCTCTACTGGATGGCCAACAGCTACCAGCAGATGAACCCCGAGGCGCTGAACCTCACCCCCGAGGACGCGGTGGAAGCGCTCATCGGGTCCCACCAAGTGCCCCAGCAGCTGCAAGGCTTCGAGAGCTTCCGGGCCCACCACCACCACCACCACCAGCACCACCACCACCACCACCAGTACGCGGGGGTCACCCACGAAGACCTGGCCAACGGCGGGCACCCACACCACCACCACCACCACCACCAGGCATCTCCCACCCCTTCCACCTCCTCCAGCTCCTCCCAGCAGCTACAGACCGCGCACCAGCAGCACCCGGCCTCCAGCAGCGTGGAGGACCGGTTCTCGGACGACCAGCTGGTCTCCATGTCGGTGCGGGAGCTCAACAGGCACCTGCGGGGCTTCACCAAGGACGAGGTGATCCGCCTCAAGCAGAAGAGGAGGACCTTGAAGAACAGGGGCTATGCCCAGTCCTGCAGGTATAAGCGAGTCCAGCAGAAACACCACCTGGAGAACGAAAAGACCCAGCTGATCCAGCAGGTGGAACAGCTCAAGCAAGAGGTGACCCGGCTGGCCAGAGAAAGAGACGCCTACAAGCTCAAGTGCGAGAAACTTGCCAGCAATGGCTTCAGAGAGGCCGGATCCACCAGTGACAACCCATCATCTCCCGAGTTCTTCATGTGAGTCCTTAAACAAACACAAAGACCCCCCTCCCCACTTTCCCCTTTCTCCCATCCTCTGACATCTCCATCCATCTGTCTGCTTGACTAGAGAGAAAGAGAGAGAGAGACTTAATACTTGCAGCATCCTGTCTTCTAGATTAGCTGTGAAAAAGTAGACTGGGGGTGGGTGGGAGAGAGGTAAAAGGCGTGAACTTTTCATCCGTAGTTTGCCAGTTAGAGAGAAAGGTAAAGGAAGAGAGGACATGTAAAGCGTTTGCAGAGATCGCTTGCTTTCAGAGCCTTGTGGACGTTTAGATGCAAAAGGGACAATGCACAAGCCATCTCTAACATACTGCCTGCTTGGGAGTAAAGCAAAGAGAGGAGACATGCAAAAAGCAACATCTCATGCACAATTTACCTGCTTGGAAAGGAGAAATCAATAAAGGACAATATATGCAAACTCCTCATATATTGCCTGCTTTGATGAATAGTTACAGGACTCAGATGGGACATTACGAGAAAAAAACACGAAAAAAAAACTCATCAGTTTTATTGCCTGCTTGATTATATAGAAAAAAATACGAAAATCTGCATTAAAAATATTAATCCTGCATGCTGGACATGTATGGTAATAATTTCTATTTTGTACCATTTTCTTGTTTAACTTTAGCATGTTGTTGATCATCGACCATAGCTTTTTTGTTCTTGTTCGTTTCATTGATAAGAAAAAAAAAAAAGCATCACAAGTTATCAAAACTACTACGCGCGCAGTTCTGTTCGTGGGTTCTCTCTCTCGTTTTCTGTTATGGTTGTTAGCTTGTAAATACCTGCCACATCCAACCGCACAGGAAAACAAAATGACATTTCAGCAGGCTGGTTATACGGTTTGTTTGTTATTAAAAAGTAAAGAGATAATAAAAGTTATGGGCATTTTGCATTTGCATTCAGAAAAAAAAAAATCAACTCTGTATATTTGGTGCACTTTTAAGTTGTAATTCCCCCTCCCCTCCCCCCCCCAGTTTTCATTTTGGTTTTTTGTTTGTTGGGGCAGAAAAAGTAAGCGACTCAACTGCATTGACAAACCCAAACTTACAAGGAAAGGCTAGAGTCCCAGCAGTTTATATCCCAACCCCACGGTTGAAGTGGCAGTGAAGCTCGTCTTGCCTTCAGGACAATGATCAGCCTGTCGTGGTTAGGTCTGACTAGATTCTCCTCTCTCTGATCATACACTCAGGAAACAAAGAGTTTTACAAGAGCTTGTTTTCTTTTAAGAAACAACTGCTCCTGGCTTTCCAAACCCGCGACGACACGAGTCAGTTGCCAGCTAAGCACAGCAGTGTCTCATGAGTTTAGTTAGGTTTATCCATGGTGAGGGCAAGGAGGAATGAGGAGAAGGTATAGAAAACTCAAACGTCTTTTTCAAGAAGAGAGACATACCGCAACTTTTAAGTGTATTCTTTTGCAACGATTTGTAACCTGCTTCTCTGCTTCCCATGCAGTGAGTGAAAGTTTTAGCCAACATTTCTTTGCAGTTATATAGTAGTAGTTTGGAGTGTTATGGGTGTTTTTTTATTACTTTTTTTTTTCCTCCTGCAGGTCAGTAAAAGGATTTTACGTTGCACTGACAAAAATACCAAAATGAAAACGTATTTTTTAGTTTCCTTTTAGGATCGCTGGCACTGCTGGCCGGATGCATTTTAAGTTTGTATTAGTTTATAAATTAACAGTAATAACAAGATTGTAATGAACAGCATGGTGCTTGCAGTTTTAAATATTGTGGATATTAGTCATGCATCAGAAAACGATCTTTGGTTTTTACTGATTCAACTGTGTTGAAATCAAAACATTGCAGCAGCGGAAAAATGGTTTTTATTTCATGTAAAGTTCTGAAGGGATCAATTTCAAATCCTGCTTATGATATGAAAAATATTAAAAACCTGGTCTATTGTAGTTTTATTCAGACTGGTTTCTGTTTTTGGTTATTAAAATTGTTTCCTATTTTGCTTATTAAAATCATTGAAATGGCATTTCTTTGAGGGACTTTGCTTCTCTAACGTCGTGTTTGAAGCCTTCTCTAACATGCAGCAAACTTCTGGGCAGAGAAGTGGGTGCTGCAGCTAAACAGCTTCCAAACTCCTCTTCTACCCGCAGCACTTGGGGTAATGATGATTTTGGAACTTGGATTTATCCCTCCCCCTTGCAGAAACTTGGGCTCGTGCCCCTTTCTCCACTCTCTGCACCCCAGTGAGAAACCCAGCTCTAAACCGTGCTCCCACGGGTCACCTCACACGATCATTTCCCTCCCAGCTCTGCTCACACCCTGTCAAGGTCCCACAGTTGGATGGGATTGACATTCCCTTGCTAGATGCTGAAAGCAGCTCTCACGTGCTACTTGCAAGCCCAGCCTGGATGGGGCTCGCTGGTGCCACTTGCCTGCAGTCAGCCACAGAGGCAAACCGTGGGAGGGTGGACATTCAAGAGCGGGGGGCACGTTTCACGCGATTTCCTTTTCCCCTTCAAAGACTACTTACGTGAAGGCTCTGTCCTTTGCTTTCCTCCCAAAGCAACCCCTCCCCCCCCTTTGAAACGTCTCCCTTGCTCAGACACTGTGGATGCGCTGATAAGATAAAGTTATTGATGTAGCGGCACAGGGGCCCACTGAGTGGAAATGTCTCTGTCCCTGTCTCCCTCTGACTTAATTAACTGGGGGCTGGGAGGAGGTGCGGGGGAAGAGGGCAGCCTTCATTAAAATACTCTCCAAGTCTTTCTAAACCAGCCGGCACCTGAAAGCTGGTCCCCTCACCCAGATCCTCTCTTCTCGCCTCCTCAGTTGCACAGTTTGCTTGTGCTGGCATTTCATGGCACGACAATGGCATTAACTCACAGGGGTTCAAGCAGCACTGTCCCCACCCCGATAGTGCCACTAGACCGGGGTTAGCTCTGTTGCAATCTCGAGAGCTGAGCAATTAGTTGCTTTAAAGTCCAAAGTGGATGGCAATCATTTATCCAAGTAAATTGCAGCCACGGCAGGTTAGCCGTGGCTATTGCAGTTTGCCAGCTATTGCCTCGGGGTGGGAGGGAGAAGTTGCAAACAGAAAGCAGCAGCAGCAGCCTGGGAGTCGGAGGATTGTTCCTTTCAAAAGTGCGAACCGCGGATTTAACTTTAAATCCTTCTTTCAAAACAAAAAAAAATCATCTCTCCTCCTCTGCCCAACAATAGGGAGCTACTTGTGCAGGAACGACACCAGGCACGTTTGGAAAACAAGTCAGTGGAGAACAGAGTGTGGGAAAAATGAAAAGCAAATACAGTAACTTGCAAACCAAATCCTTCCTCCCCTCCTCCCTTGCAGTCCCAGACACATCAGCTGCATTGTCACAGACAGCTCCTGATACAGCAGCCTGCCAGGGCCGAGAGTCTGAATCCAAAGCCTTCAGTGCCCAGCTCCCTGAGGGGACACGGTGTTCTCCCCCTTGCCCTTACAACGCGGAGCAGTGTCCGAGAGGGAGAGAGAAAGAAGAAAGATGATAGAACCTAATTTTCCATGTCTTGCCTTTTTTTCTTTGCCAATGGATGCATGCTATGGCTGCAGAGAGCCTGAGAGGAATATTGTTTGTGGGAACTGCCACCGCATATTAATGTCCTCTCATGCATGCATTGAATAAATCACTGGGGCTAATTGAACAACAACAGAAAAAAAAAATAGGAAAACGGGCCTTAGAGAAGCGCTATAGTGGCCTTAGCAGGCTGGATTCCCACAGATTAACTGTGTCACTGGACAGGTTCAAGGGGCAGAGGTTCATTTCTGTAGGACGCGTCTCCGCAGGGTTGGGGGCTCTTTATGAATTTTAATTCATTTGATTAAAAAAAAAAAAAGAAGCGGCTCGGGCTTGTGGGAAGGCAGCCTCCGAGGGACCCAACCGATCCGCCAGCTGAAGCGCCCCATAAGCCCTCGGGGGGGGGGAAGAAGAGAGATGGGGGAATCTCTTGGCAGCCCAGATCACCTTTGATCCGTTTGACCGCAGTCACTGCCCCAGCCCCAGAGCCGGCAACACGTGCCGCACGCAACCCCCTTGCCCCTCTTCATTATCAGTATTATTATGATTTGCTTCCAGGGGGCTCGGAGCAGGTCCTGTGGTGCAGGCCGGCTCGGGCTCGGGCTCGGGCTCGGGCTCCCGGGGCATCCCTCGGAGCTCGCCGCCCCCCGAGTGCGCGGGGAAGCCGGGAGCCACGCACGACCCCTTGCTCGCGCGGGCGATCAGCCGGGAGCCCCCGGTGTGGCCAGGGCTCAGGGGCCGCTGACACGGGGCGAGCTGCGACCAGTTGCGGGGCCGGGAGTGTGCACACGTGCTGGGGCCCGTAGCGTGATAGTGACAAGTCGCGGGGCGGGGGAGGGGGGGGTGACCAGGAGCGACCGGCACCCTCAAGGAAGGGGCAACAGGGTGGATTTGTGCGCTTGTCTCTAGAGCCAGTGATGCTGCGAGCCTCAGAGCCCCGGAGCTCCCACCCAGGGAAGCCCCGGCCGCCGGCTTCCCCGGGGCAGGCCGGGGGCGACCCGCGGGCCCCTCCGCAGCGCCCAGGCAGAAGGCAGCCCCTTCCGGCGGTCCCGCGGCAGCGAAGGGGTTAACCCCTCCAGCCTGTGCCCCGCGAGCCCTAATGAAATCCCGGCGTATTTACTTTTGTAGCTCCCGATTCATTATTGATTCATAAAGGACTGTTGACAGAGGCATCAGGGGGATGATGGATGGGCCGATTCGGAAGCAGGTTTCTTTCAACCGAGACAAAAAGGAAAGGGACAACTGGCCCCTCCGAGCAGAGCCCCGAGGTGCGGCCGCAGGGTGCTCCTCGAGTCCCTGCGGAGGGCGGGCACCGGGCAGCGCCTGCCCGCGCCTCGGGGGCACGCCGGCGTTTTCCGTAGGGAGCACCGCACAGCCAGAGCCCTTTGGCGACCTGGTTTCAGTGCGGAGGACGAAAAAAAGGCCGCTGCGTTTTTAGCAGGGCTGAAAACCCTCCTTCCCTCCCCGGGCCCATCTCCTTTGCCCCCTCGCAGCCGTGCCGGGCTGCACGCGGGTGCGCGGGCCCCGCGCAGGGAGAGGCAGAGACAGGGCCGGAGCGGGGCGCGGAGGGGAGGGCGTGAAGCGGCACCAGCAAACGCGTAAGTCACGGGGAGACTCAGGGAGAGGCGATGAGCACACGTGCACTGGCTTTTCTCCCCAAGACAGGACTAAAACGTCTGGCTTGCAGGTGTTCAGCTCAGTTTTCCCAGACTGAACCCACCGCCCCCTCCACTTCTGCTCAAGTGGAAGTGGTGGACATGGGCAAGATGCCCTCCAGGTGCTTAGCTGCTACTGACGAGATCCCATCCCGGTCTCCCTCCAGGTTGCGGAAGTTTTGCAAGACGGACAGGATCGGGCCCTCGGTGCCCTCCACTGTTCAGACCTGCAAGTTATTATTTCACGCCATTTCCACTCCAGGGCTCCCTTGCTAGGGGCTGTGCAAAGGTAGAAGATTGCCCACCTCCCCAGAAATCAAACTGGTAGCACTGCTTGTTTTTATTTTATTTTGAATGATGATGATGATCTTTAAACACACAGCCTGCAAAATTCACTAATCCAATTGGTCTGGCTTCGTTATTTATTGTCAGCGAGCTGGGCTATAGCTATATTTCATGTATGCACATAAAAAAGCCCAGGGTTTGCAATTCCAAATTTGGCTTCAGAGCGCCAGTTAAATTGTGATCTCTTGTAGTGCAGGAGAAAGAGCCCCTTCAGTGAAAATCATATTATTTTGTTTGATCTTGCAGTTTTGCAAGAGCTATTGCTAACAGCTGTACAGAGATTTGCATTGCTCAAGGATTCTCTCCCTTCAGGGCAGAGGTGACTACTAGCGAGGGCTGCTCCCAGAATTAAATGAGACACGCAGACAGGAAACACAGTTGGCGACACACGCGCACACACGCACAATACTTGTGCCAGGCAATTTGTAGACGACGTGATGAACCAACCCCCCCCCCAACACAACAAACGCACACAACTTCAGCACGTTACAAATATTTTCTTAGATTATTTCCAAAACCCAGAAAAAACTAAGACTAAACATTTTTGGACTACGGATAAGGACTTTCTGCAGAGGCTGGATGTGGATGCTCTTGCAATACAGTAGAGCAGTGCTCAGCGTTAGGGTGGGCAGGCTAGATGTGTTATTAGGATGAGCCAGGGCTTGCGAGAGAACTTCCCAGCTGTTTTAGGTTTTAATTTTTTAAGTTGGCTAAATGCCCGTCTCTTTCTAGCAGGCTGGTTGCTTTTGGTGACTGACAAGAGCAAGGTCATTGAAGCTCTTCAGGGGTATTGGTGTCAGGTTTCAGAGGAGAAAGATAAAACATAGAGCTTTTTTTTTCCTCCCCCCCCTCTCGCTGTGGAGCCCCATATGCAAAGAAATGAAGGGCAGGCATTTTCCGTGTCTGTGCAGTTTAGACAGGACTGTTTTGCTTAGCCATGTTACTGGAAATGGGACTGACAAGTGGGTTTGCAAATCACTGGCATTGCAAATTGCGAGGAGTTTATCTTTAAGAGACATATATGTGCATGCCTTCCAATAAGCCCGTGCTTGTGCTGTTTCCAAGTCACAATGCTTTGCAAACTGTCAACATTTAAGCAGCTGCTATCTTCTCAGATACAACTTTCCCCCTTACAGTTCTGATCTCCTTATGTAAAATATTATTATTAATAATCATAATACCTGTTCCAGGCTCAATAAGAAATGTTATTTTCCTCCTTATTTAGACCACAGGGCTTTTAACATTAATTATAATTATACTTCACTCCATTAGGGTTACAGTAAATCTGAAGTTAAAAATCAAAACACGCTACACCACATAATGGCTTATTGCATAATCCTTCCTTAGTGCTCTGCCTAATGTAGTATTCAGTGGTCTCAACAATTCCACATTGGACTTTTGCTGTGAGCTGTGTTAGAGTGTGTATGGCTGTATATGGGGGACATGGGGGGGCTCTCAGTGTTTGCTTTACTTGCTTTTTTAAAAGTGACTTAAGTGAATGGCATATTTTGAGCAGCGCATAAGTGCTACAAACCTTGCCTTGCTTCTGCATTCATGGAAGAGAGGAAATCATTTCTGTCTATGTGCTTTCCCCAGACCATCATGTTGTATGGCCGCGTTAGAAAATGGATTGCAATGGATTTGAGAGCTAAGATGCCGCAAATCCTCTGCCTTACACACAAGTGTTCCACTGAGGGTTTATTGTATTTATGTAGTCTTGGTACCATACCATTGCAATAAACATATTGCCATAGTCATAGTAGAGGGAAAAAGCATGTCACTGTCAAGAAAACCGACATGCCCTTTTGTCACACAGCGGTTAATATCAGGTTTTAGAGATAGCTGTCCTTCACCTTATTTTATTTCCCCTTTTAAAGTTTCACTGTTTGTCTTAAGGCACAGATGCAAAACATTACATTTCCACTTTATACATGTGTTCGCTTAAAAGATTTGTTTAGATAAGGAAACCCATGCTAAGTGTTCTCGCTTGAAAGAAATTAAATATATAGAATGGTAAGCTGCTGCTAAAATATATAAAAAAAACATTTAAATTAATAATAAGAACTTGTTCTGAGGCAAAATTCAATTTTACTTCCTATTATGCAATCTTTGCATGTAAAGTTGCTTTAATGCAAAATAGCAGCTCATCAAAAATTCTGTTTTATTGGTATAAAAAATTTATGATATCCTGAGGCATGAGGGGCAGGGAGCAAGGTAGAAAAGCTATGTCCTTTTACCAAGTTTAGTGCTTTCTTAAAAGAAACATTTCAAACTTTTTATTAGGGAGGGAAAGGCAAGAGAGTTTATACCATACCAAGTTCCTTCAGTGACAATGTCATTGAACAGCCCTGACGCAGAACCATTTAGCTGACTGCACGTTCTTTGCAGACTCTTGCTTTCGCTATGATACCATGATGTCCATATAGATATAGCACCAATATTATTTATAAGACTGAAAATGGATGCTTTTACTCAATGCTACTGCTGGAAGGCCCTCATGTTGCAATTGCCCTGTATAATCATAGAGCGCATCTGTGTGTATGCACATACAACTATGTGCAGATTGTTCCAGGATATTGAATATCCAATTCTGCTGCTGCTCTCAAGCAAAAACTCCATAGTAGACCTGATTCACCCTCATACTGGTTTTACATTAGCATGTGTCCCACTGAGTTCAAGATCATTGCTCCTGATTTATGTCCATAGGTGTAACAAGATCAGCATCAGGGCAGTTACCTTCAGTGGGAATTTTGCTGGAGTAAAGACTGCAAGAAATGGGTCTTCTGGAATCTGCATTAATAATTATTAATGCATAGCTCTTTATATTGGCTTTCACTAGCAAAATCTCAAAGCACTTTACAAAGAGGGAAACAGAAGCACAGGGCCAAGGTCAGTAAGTAGGCTAGGGGCAGAGGTGGAAATAAAGCACTGTGTCAAAGTCCAAATCCAAGTCTCTGTTCACTCAGTTCAGCCTACCCCTTTTCCATGCACTGTGGCTTGAAGTTGGTAGGTTTATGAAATCAGTGAGAATGCCATGAGATGCTGAGGGGAAGCTAGCCAGCATACAATTTAGACCTACGTTTTTGGGTCCAATCCCATTCCTACTGAAACTTTGCCATTACAGAGACTAGCCCTCTGCAATATGGATGAAATTACTGATGGCAATAAATCTGCGCCCTAGGATTTTGCTAAATGTTCCCCTGTTGCTTCTGTGTTGTGATGCAGATATTACCCTAAAGCCTTTCATAGAGTTCAAAGAGTAAATCTGACTAGATAGAGGTCTCTGCCATGACATCTTTCAACTCTCCTCCCCCCAATATATTTTCTTTTTTTCTATTTAAAGTTGATTAGCAGCAGCAAAAGGAAGCTGAATCTTTTGCATCTGGCTTTGCTATTCTTTATTTGCACTGCCGAGGCAAGCAATCCCTTCAAGGTCTGAGAAGAAAAGCTTTTATTTCATTCACTCTTTCATTCTTGTTAAATCACAGGCAGCCCTGCACATCATATTTAGTGAAATGCAGCACTGCTTACCATGGAAGCAGGCAGCACTTTGTCATCTGTCACCAGTGTTGAAGGCAGGGAGACCCAAATGTGTTCAGAACCTCAGAACATAAGGCCGTTAAGTCTATTTGGATATGGTCGATTTTTCTACGCTAGTCAGCTGCAGCTTACCGTTGTCTCTATCTTTAAGTGACAGTAATGTATCTGGTGCACTACCTAAGCACAAGCACCAAAGAGCTGAAGCCTGTAATGAATTACATCCACAGAACCTGCAGAATGTGAGAAAATGAGCCCATTCTACAGAAGCTGAATAGCAAAGAGGTTTTGTAACAGCAGTTTTAGCAGCATCCATTCATTTTTAAATGCCCAAATCCTGTCAAGTCTGGGTACCCAGAAAGAGCAGACACATGAACATTTGGGCCTTCTGTTATCTAAGCAGCACAAAATTGCATAGCAAAATAAACCCTGGCATATCTATTTCCCAGCCCGAAGTGCTACTAGATCTCTCTTGAAAAGACTGCTGCACACAGAAGCTTGAGGAGTCAGAGTTAAGTCACCTTATTTGGAATTTAAAGAAGGCCAAGCAGAAAGAGTGGAATGAAATGACAGGTAAGAGTTAAATTTGACATAATAAGCAGATTGTATAGTCATGTCACTCGGTTCAATAATTAATGAAGTAATTTGGATCAAACTTAAACATAGTGGCATTATCATCTTGTCTCTGGCATAGAATCTAAAAATGCTGTTTCTAATAAATCAATGAAGTCTTGTATCGTTTTAAAGAAGTCTCTTCCCTAATCTGTTTCCAATTGAACTTTACAGTAAATATATCATAGTTACCAGAGCTGGGTGTTTATAGATGAAACAGTTTATAGGTTAAGCTATTTTGGTTTAAAATCACTTGCATTTTTAAAAGCAAGAGTATTTCTGGGGTAGTCTCTTGAAAATAAAAATACAAAGATAAATGCTGCACTTCAAGGGTTAAGCAAGGTCCTAGGATCCAAGTAAATATTTATATGAAGTGCTCAAAGAAGGGGGGAAAAATCTCAATATAACCAAATATAAATCATGGTGCTTTATGTTAGCTGTCAAATTATTCTAGCCCTTGCATTCCAGTACTTGCTCTACTGGTAATGTTGCATACAGTATATGGGTTTATGACTTGGTGCAGGTTTGGCAAGTTATTAAAGTAAATTGTATGGAGGTTTACACAGACTCCCTTCAATTCTCAAAGACAAACAACCTGTTAACTTTGTGATAACTACAATGCACAATTATACAGAAAAAAGGGGATCTTTACAAGTAGAAGAGAAAAAACACACCAGCTCCTTCTACTGTTCAGAGCTGTGCATCTTCTCTCCAGACATTATTAACCCTTCAGCATTTCTGCATCTCTGTTTTCACAGCAGTAAAGAAACTTATAGTGATGGAAACAATGGCCAGGCACCTATGAGGAAAGAACATCACACCAATGCAGGCAGCCCCTAGCTCACAGTCTTGACCTGAAGGGGGACTATGTGCTCCAGGAGTCAGATGGGTGATTTAGTCTCTCTGCTTTGCCCTAGCTCTGCTCAGTGCAGACTCCAGTCATGGCATATTGAATTATGCCTGACGTTTTTATGATGCGGACTGCTCTCTAACTTGAGACTGTGCTGCAAGAGACCACCAGCTCATTTCTCTGAGGCCCACAAATGGTGCCCACAGCAATGGCTGCCTGTCATATTTCACTAAGTCATTAGATCTTCTAAAAAAAAAAAAATCAATCCAGGGGACTGGCCTCCCATGATATTGTTTCATTATCACTATTCTCTCCCCTTCATAGCTAAAGCCCCCCCTCTTTTTTTTTGCTGGAATTTAGTATTGGGGAAGGTGCCAGGATTGATTGTGCAGCACAGTGGTACCCTCAATATAAGCAGTGGATTGGTCAAGTTTTCACCATCTGTCCTCTCCCCACCAGCAGGTCATTCCTGCACCTGCCTCTATCTACCAAGGGCCTAGAGGGGAAAGCAGTTAACTCTCTACATCTGTTATATTCTTACCTTTTTCTAGAGAGGCTCTCAAGGAAGTCGAAAAAGAGTCTAATGTGGACTGTTCATCCATTAGGAATTAGTCTGACCTCCAGATTCATTTCACATGGGCTACTGTACCCTGTCCAGAAGTTTGGCCACTATCTAGGTTTGGACATCCTGGAAGAGGACAGCACCCATATTCTTCTAACCAGCTTCCTAAGCTGCCCCTTTTCTTCCCTCCCTGATATGCAAAGCAGGGGGTCTTTCTCCTGGGTTGTCACAGATGGCACATCTGCAAGCTGGCTAGCAGCCCAGTTGAATAAAAAGGTCCATTTAGGTCTGTTTTTCTTTTACAAGTTGACCTGCTCTGGATCGGAAAAAGAAGCATTAGAAAAAAAAGCTTTAGAAAAGTTTTTAAACTGTTGCAGGATCTGGATGTGAAAGGGGAAGAGGTAGAGAGTTTCCAGACAAGGATGTACTGCTAGAGGGGAGTTTTGCAGGAAGGCAAGGAACCCCTTCTGAAACATCTGCCAGACCAAATGAAGAAGGAGGTGGAATGCCACTTTTTAAAACGAGTTCCCCTCACCATACACATGGCCCCAGAGGTGTCTAAATCAGCCCTGTAAGAAAGAAAGATCTTTCTGGATCACAAAAATACTTTCTAAGCAAAAATATTTTGATTTTAGACTGGATCAGATCACACTGAAGGAGAGGTTAAAGAAAAAAAAAGTCCTAAGGAAAGATACTTCAAACTTCCCCACAAGGACTTTGCCCCCACTTCAAAATTATGCAAGCTGGAACACTGTGCAATGTTCTCAATATATTCAAGATAGTTGTCAAGAACAAAGTATAAACATTTCCAGCAAATGCACTTAATAGAAGTTTGTTTGCCAAGTGCTGCTGCCTCCCTCTTTGGTTATGGTTAGGGAAGCCTAGTTTTGATTAAACAAGGGGAATAACGCCCCCAAAATGATTAGGTTTCTGTTGTCTCCCACTCACCCACCCAACACTGCCAGCATCCTGGTACACAAAGTTTATCACAGGCTTTTTTTCCCCTTTGCAGGAGTCCCTTGTTACAAGATTTGGCAGCAGCAGCATATCTCAGTTCCCAGATTTGCTTAACTGAATTTATCCAGGCAATCCAGTGAAGAGATCTGGTGAGTGACCAGCAAATACATTTTTAGGGGCCAGAGGAAACTGGCGAGAGTCTCTTGTTCTACTTGAAAAACACAACCACGTTCTACGTCTGGAGTGAAATTCTACCATGGTTGAAGAGCAGGAGTTTTGCCACTGACTTTAATGGGGCCAAGATTTCACCCGATTAGGTTCCTTCTGTCAAGACATAGCTGGACTGAATGCAGTAGAGGTATATTGCTGCAGCAATTAAGCTGTAAACAGTATCTGCCTTTGCTTGAATCAGTTTGCTCCACCCTATACATATATCAGGGCTGCAGACACCTTGAGCCAAGAACCCAGGACCCCAGGGAACAGGTGTGTTCATTCCATCACTGAACTAACAACTTCATTACAAAAAAGCAACTGTAAAGGTTTCCCCAACTACTGTTGCAAGTGCAATATACCTGTAGCAAATGGGGAGGCTTACTCTGAATTAGAAAAAACTTGATGAATACAATGCTTCTGTTTTAATTAAATACTTTGCCTGATGAATTAATGGTTTCTCTTGAAATCTCAGTTGGTTTCTTTAATTGCTGGCTTTCAATAACACAGCTTTATTTCCCTCCAGACTGTATTTTCCTTTTCCTGGGGATTTCTCATGCTGAATATCCATAAGAACCCTGTACAATAGTAAAATCCAGGGAGAGCTCCATTTCATACAGCCAGCCTTTCATTGGACTGTGATGCACTAGGGTATCACACAAATCCACACACTCCATGACCTTTTCCACCCAAGTGCCTCTTTGTATCAACATACATCCATTGTCTTCCGTTACCTTTACTTCCAGAAATCTGCCCATCACCAGTTACAGTCTTCAGCAAGCATTATATAAATGCTGAGGTCTGTTTCCTTGAAGATCTGGGCTCACAAAAGGAGTTAAGTCCACTTAAGTCCAAACTTCAGATCCTCAACCCCCGCCCCCATACTGTTGTTTAACCCTGGAGGTACCTCGAGTCCATAGATGCTTCAGTTTTCAATAATAAAATTCCCCCAGGCAGCTAAAGTTCTGTTTCTGAGCCTGCACAGAAGCATCTGAATCCTAGCAAGACTAAACAGTTTAGCTCTCTCATGCCTAAGCCCTGCCAGGATCTACAAACTAGGCATTCCTTCACCTACCTTGCCTCAGGGGCTAAATTTAGCAAGCACTCTAAACACATCTATTAGAAAGAGCTCCACACAAAGTGTAGGAATCTTTTCCATTCAATATCTTTGGAGCAGGGACTGGAATCAGGCCTCTCTCCATTAATCACCAACTTAAACAGTCACGTTCATGCTTGCTCCTACTTTTTGGTGCAACAAATCTAAATGTGTTGTGCAAGTGGAGCAGCTTCCACAGGCTTCAGAGACCTCCCTGCAGTTCCAGAATAGCTTAGGTTTGATGGGGACTTGACTCCCCTCAGGGATGGGACGGACTGAATCCATAGTCTCCTACATCCTGACCGAATGCTTTGAACTACTGGACTGAGGGGGCACTGTATCTCCTGTGACTGTTTTGGACATAGACAAATTCCCTCAGAAGAGGTTTGTGTTGCAAGTCTTGAACTGAGGAAGGTACACCTTGGTAGTGCAGAGTAAGATGCTACCAGAGAGAGAGAGAGAGAGAGAGAGGGATTATTTAAAACAAACCCTTATCTTCAGCATTTCTTATTAGCTAGCTTAGACAGTTCCTTGCTTAGTGTGCTGACCTTTCTGAGGCTTGTGCCGAGTTGCCCAACTCTCCCCATGGAGCCTACATCCTCTCTCAGAGCTATGGATTTTGCTAAAGAATTCTGCAGTTGCCTTAATATCATCATACCCAACCCCTCTATAGACCTAGACCTATAGTCTTACCAAAACAGAAGATAAGGTGGGCATATATTCCCATGGCCACCACCACTAAAATACTGTTTTGAGGGTTTGTGTCCTCAGTTCAAGAATGTTGAAAAATTAGAGAGGGGTCAAGGGAAGAACCATGAGAATGATTAACACTTGCATTATGAGAGGCTTAAAGAGCTCAATCTATTTAGCTTCTTAAAGAGATGTTCAAGTGGTAGCTTGACTACAGTCTGTAAATGTGTGTATTGGAAACAATTTTTTAGTACAGGGATCTACAGCAAAATTCTAGCAAGAGCCAATGACTGGAAGTCAGAGCAAGAGCAATTTAAACTCAAAACAATGCAATTTAAAAACAAAACAAAACTGGTAAGCTAATTAGCTACTGGAACAATTTACCAAGGGTTATAGTGGATTTTCCATCCTGGAAATTTTAAAATCCAGATTTTTTTTTTTTTTTTAGAAAAATGTACAAAGACATGCTCTAGTTAAACAGAAATTTATTCAGGGAAGTCCTAAGGCCTGTTCTATACAGAAGGTCAGACTAGATGACCACAACTATCTCTTCTGGTCTTATCTACAAAAAAAATAAAATAAAATAATTGGCTAATAGTGGTCACCGTGAACCAGTAGGAAGCAGTGGAGAAACATACTGCTGAACTATCTGAGAAGTTAATGGATATATGAAAGTACTGGTAATCATTATGAAATCTAAAACTTTGTAATAGATTGCATTCAATTCAGCAAGAACTTTGCCATTGTTATTTTTTTTCGCATTTAATTTAAAGAGGCAATATCCTTTTAAGCTTTCATTCTGCAGCAGGGTAGATTAAATTTAAAATAGAAAAGTACTGCAGAATAGATCTCAGGATGTTCAAGGCTGGAGGACAACTTAATGAAGCAGAAACTGAAATACCATACATTTCCAATAGCTTTAATTTATACAAATATTATCTTTGTGTCTTTCATAACATGATGCAGAGGAGTCTGGAGTACAGTGCTTTTCAAGATAATTTTATTCATTTTAGTACCTGGGTTTGAAACCAGCCCAATTCAAACCAAAAGGGCTATAAAGATTTTTGCTGTAATTGCTGAAACAGGCTTGCACATCTAAAATCAGTTTAATAGATGAATTTATAGATGTATACATAGGGATAAGTACCAAACTGCCTAGGATTCAATTCTGCCACTGTTACTAATATTGGCTCGTACTTTCAGTCACAAGTAGCACTAATGTAAGAGTGGCAGAATCACATCTCTTAGGCTGGAGTTTTGTGGAAATGAGAAACCCTCCTGACAAAGGCACCTTTTCTAGACCAGCAGATAGGGCTAGAAGCAGTTTGGGTATGTTGAATCTCATCTACCTGCCAGGTCAAGTTGTCTGAGGTTGGCTGTAACACCAGGCAAACAAGGGGAGCGGTAGGAAAGCTTCAATGAAAAATTAAGCTAACATGCAGCCTGGGTCATGGACCTGTTGCATCTGCTAGTATAAACTTCAGAGAGAGATCAGTGAGCAACACACAAAAATAAAAAGGTGAGCTTGGTACTTTGTTCTGTAGATGATAAAAGCTAGTGAACTAGCTCCTTCAAGCAGAGCCAACCCTTATTTTCTATGTGAGCTTTGCCTACATTTAGAGTAAAAAAATCAAATGGCACCTTTTCAGAGGTTCTGATTCCAGGAAGGCCAAAGTGTTGGCGATCCACATCCCCTACACCAAGGGAGGGTTAGCACTGGTTGAGTCCCACTTCTATAATTTGATGTTCACATGATTCCCTCCCTACTTCTTTTTGGCATTTTTTTGGCTGGCTCTGGGAGTGAACCTGTGGACCTTCCAATCCAGTATGTAACCTTGGCTGACTCCATGCTGTCAGCTGAATCCTTCAAGTTGAACCCCAGAAGGTTTGGAGGTTCAACCACACAGCTTCATTTTCCCTGGAACAAAGCCTGCCTCATAGGGCACAGGAGCCATCTTTGCAATGAACTCACTTTGTGACCTTGGACAAATTGCTTAATCTTTCTGTGATTTAGTTGTGCCATCAGTAAAATAGGAACAATGCCATTCCCTGACCTTCAGAAAGCACCTGGAGGCCTGTACAGGAGATACTTATTACTTGGTGTTTTATTGGTCCAAAAGGCATGAAATCTGTTCCAGCTATTTCAAACCAGACCCTGCTTCATTCACAGTGTCAGGACTGTTGAGATAAACGAGTTGTTGGAAAAATCTTTGAATAAGAGTACAGTTCATTAGCAAAGAGTACATCTTTTCTTTATGCTTCACAACATGCATTTTCATGATTGGTTACAAGTCTGGCATCACTTCTTTCTTCATATACTGCCAACAATTTTGTATGATCTTAATTCCCACCCCCTTTATGAAAACCTCAGACAAAAAATCCATATATTAGTCTGTAAGTGCTTGATTGACACACAGATTAATGTTACAATTAAAGAGTGTTATCAGGTGAGTGCTTCAAAAATCACAATATTTCACAGGCAGGCAGGCTTCATGACACCACTGTAAGTAGAAATACTTTATTAAAATTATTTAGAATCACCATCTATCAGCAGGAGAAACCTTGTGTTGTGCTAAAAGAATTGACAGATTGATAGCTGTGAAATGTTTCCAATCCAATAAAATATAACACTGTATTTCCAATAACAACACCAATATGCAAAGATTTATAGTGGTTACCAATTTATTAGGAAGATGATGAAGTTCTAATTTGTAAGAAACTTGAATCTATTTCAACTCCGTGTTCAGTGTCCTTCAAAACTATTGCCAATCCAGTTATTTCTTTCATGAACAAACGAGCTATGAATATGCATATCAGATACAGCATGGCATGGGCTGTATTGTCACCTTACTTCAGAAGGTCATGAACATAAATCTTCTCACAGTAATAGCGCATCTACCGTAGCTAGGCACTGAGTGGCCTTCCAGTTTCCTCGTGCCATTTCTTTATGCATAATTGGGTAGAAGCCCTCACATATTCCCTCCCTTATGGTTCTTGGATGAAGTATGGAAGCAAGAGAAGCTACAAGTTAAAAAAATGGAATTGCAAAAAGAAAAAAGAAAAGGTCAGACAATCAGCCACTTAATGCAAACCTAATGGCTATGACTTTTCCAGGAGCTTGTATTCAAGGCTAACAAATCTCTGGGCTTGGAGAAGCAATTCTGGTGCAGTTTCATGGGTGAACCAGTCAAGCTTGGTTTGGAACAGATCCTTTCCATCTCTCTCTCAAACAGTGCAGAGAGGAAATACTTCCAGCAATCTGATAATAAACTGAGATTACTGGATCGAAGGTACCAGCCATGCTTCTCGTTAGCCTGCTGCACCATCTACCAGCCTATCCAGTTGCAACAGTCAGAGAGGCTTGAGTTACAGCCAAGCCTGTTCCACTGCTGGTCTCTTTTTTCAGCTCCTCCAGTTCATTTCTTTCGCTCACCCCCAACTCTTGGCAAAATTAAAACCAGTGACAATTTTTTCTTTTCTGCAGGAGAATGAACAGATAGAGTTGGAAAAAGGAAATTGCTCTTTTGTTTACTCTCCAACCAACCTCCCCTGTTTTTAATGTTGGGAGTTTACAAGCTCAATTGTGACTGTCATTATAAAAAGTTAGGGAACGACTCCGCTGAAGCTGATGGCATTGCACCAACGCAAAGGGAGCTGCAACCCTTCTCCTCTTGATAAAAGCATATTTAATCTGTATTCAAATCCCCTCTCGCTGCATGAAGGACAAGTAACATTTTACTTTCAGCATTTTTAAGGAGAAGTAACTTTAAAGCAGAGGTGGGCAAAACAGTGGATCAGGCTGGTGGCCAGACTCCATTTCCCAGCAGCCCCTGCCTGTGGGCTGGAGCCGGTTTCCATGGAGACCCCAGCAGCAGCCTCAGTGGAGACTGGTTCCAGCTGCCCTGGCAGGGCATAGAGCTGCTCAAGGACTGGGCTAGGATCTTGCAGTGGTGACAGTGTGGTCCAGAGTCAGGGCAGAGCCATGATCTGTAGCCTGCACGCTCTGGGCAGTGATGTGCAGGCAGAGGATCACAGCTCTGCCTTGGCTCCTTGCAGCGGTGACAGCTGGTCCGGAGCAGGGGCAGCATGGTGATCCGCTGCCTGCATCCGCTGGGGCACGTAGGCTGGAGATTGTGGCTCTGGATCATACAGTCACCACTGCAACATGCCAGCCCAGCCCAGCCCAGAGCAGCTCCCCACGCTGCTGTGTGGCCTGCCAACCGGGGCAGTGCTGGTGGGGGGGAGGGTGGATTTGAGGCCACCCCAAAATCCCCCATAACCCCCTGTAGCCACCAGTTGCAATGGCGGTGCTGCCACTGCTGCTGCTCTGCGCAGATGCTAGCAGCTAAGCCCACACTGCTCCCACCTGCAAACCAGCCCCCCACCAGGCTCCATGGAAACCCTGGCCCTACAGTATCACAGTGCAGCTGCTGCTGGGGTCTCCATGAAATTTGGCCCCAGCCATGAGGGCACGGGCTGCTGGGAAATGGAGTCCATTGCTGGCCAGATTTGGCCCGCATGCCAGACTTTGACCACCCCCGCTGTAGAGGGTCTAATGCGTGCGTATTTTTCTCTTAAATTACACGTTTGTTAAAGCAGCTGTGCGGATGTTTTCAGATAGTCTTGAATAGCAAGGACTTCTATTTTTACTAGCAGAAAAAGGAAAAAAAAAATTGTTTAGCAAGAGAGAAGAGAAAATTCGTGACCTGGAGCAACAGTTAACCTTCAGCACAACTGGGTTTTGTCACAAGAAGCATGCATGTGTTCTAAAGAAAGAGCAGCTCAGTTGAATGGACTGCTTATACACTGACCTTAACATGGCTCACTAACAGACACTCTGATAAAAATATTCTGTGTCGAAAGTGTGGACCTGATTCTGCAATAGGACCTGCCCCTGCAAAACCCCATGGAAGTAAATGAGGCTTTACACTGATATTGCAATCTTGTTGCAAGGGTCACCTTGCAGAATTGGTGCCTTCAGTAAGAATTTGCAAGCTAATGTGCTAGTTGAAACAGAAATCATTATAATTAATACCATGAACAATGCATTTGCCTTTCCCTAATAGCTCTCACTATGTAAGTGCGAGTCCTTCAACAGAGGGAAGAAGCCCAGTGCCCATCCACTTACACAAGCTAGTTCAATGTATCCATTGGCCTCAAATCCAATCAGTCAGTGGCCCAGTCTCACCACAGCATGAAGAAAGTTTGGGGAGATCAAATTAGGCTATTAGTTTTCTTTCACCAGCCTTCATAAACCATGTGTGTCAAATTTTTCATTTATGCATTGCTTGTAAAAGTATCACACTTAAGCTGGGGTGATATTACAGCCAACAAATCTTAGCAGTTCACAGTCAGATCTGCTGTAAGTTTTCTGAATAACTAGTATTGTAATAGGAACAGAAAGCAACTGTAAGTTTGCAATTGTATTGCAGGTTTTTGGCACTACTAAGCAAACTTCGGTAAACTACATCTTTCCTTAAAGGAGGCACCTCATCAAGAACCAAGGGCCCCGTGTTTAACTGAACCAAATGTTGTTCAGAGAACGTTGAGAACAGAGATCAGGTACAATCAATCAGTTTTATTTACCACCTACCTATAGGTAGCTGATAAAATTGATGAATTTTAAAATTAAAAGGCCTGGCTCCAAGAGCTACACTGACCATGGCAGATGTTCATATATAGCTAATGAATGGAAGATGCCTGTTGACTCATGGTTGGTAACAAATACAAATAAGAACAAGGCCATAGCCCCAGTTTCATCATTAGGAGAGGGTTCATCTCCCACATAGCCACGCTACCAGGTTTCCAGAGAAATAAGGGGCTCCAGCCCTTTATAGAAGTATTCCTTAGGACCAGCAGATCTTGGGGGCAGGGCTGAAATCTGCAGGCTCTGTTTACCAAATCACTTTCCCTTCCCAAAAGCTTCCTAACAATCCCTTCCTTTTTACTCAGGCAGATTTCTGCCAATCTATATTTCTTCAGACTATGAGGTCTCCAGCTGCTGCTAGCCTGTCAGAGCTCTCTGGCTGATTGATTCCCCACGGGACAGTCCATCAATGGAGGTCAGGGAAATACTGAAACTTCAGTGGTGTGTGAGCGTGTGTTTTTAAAGAGCCATTTAACAATGTTAACTATTTTATATAAAAAAAGACTCCCCGTGAGTCATTTTTGGTAGCTCCCCTTGGCTTCTGGATTTAAATCGTTGGGGTTATGCAACCTTTGAAGTCACTCTCCTCTTCTTGGAGGAGGTGACCAAAGCAGCTTCACTAGCACCTGGACACTTGGCCATACCAGAAGAGGCAACAGAAGCTGTTAGACACAGGTCCCTTTCTTCCTACCACCAGTTTATCCAGGTGGGATACTCATCTGTGATCTATGATTTTTTTTGTTCTCCTGGGAGTGCCAGAAACTAACAGCCACCTTCACTTCCAGTTTATCCATCTGGTTTAAATCATATCCAGTCTGGATCGCTGGTTATTTTCAAGGACTGAAAATATTTATTACACAAACAACCTGGTAAGAAGGTAAAGTGCCATTTTCATGCATTTTCACTTCAGTCTTTGGTAGAAATAATCCAGAGTCACTAAAAAGAGCTGTACCCTGTACATGGAGGCATATTCTTCTCAAGGCAACATTTCAGCATTTCTGGCAGGTCAGATTTTACGAGCAGATCAAACCTGAGCTGAAAAGGATGTTTGAAATTGCTTTGCATTATAATACAGTAGGTGCAAACTGGATTTGTGTAGCAGACAGAAGGGTAGATTCTCAGCTGTGTAAACTGGTACATATACAATCATTTTACACCAGGCACGATCCTGGCTCAGAGTTTCTTCGAAAGATCTAATGAAACGCTGAGCATTTGAACCTTTTTGAGAAGGTGCTTCAAAGGCACAGAAAAGTAACCTGCTTACAGACTCTAAACTAGTGCTTTATAAGAGAAATAAACCTTCCCTGCAGGACTTAGCTACAGCTGAGATATTTTTTTGCTTTTCCTGGGGAGATGGAAATAATGGGATAATATTCCCACTTTTCATATCCTCAACCACCTGCTATATTTCACAGCTGAGTGTGAAAGTTTTCAGTTAAGCCAATAATGTCCCTTTTTAACAGACAGACTTTGCTACCTCAGTCATTTTGCTGCTTACCAACTTACATGTTGTTAACTGGTTTACCTTCTAGGATACAAAGTGGAAGAAAACTGACTTAAAAAAAAAAAGAGTGGAAAGTGGAAGACTTGTCTGTCCCAAATGAATGTTAGGGCCTGTTTCTCTAAATGGTAACTGTTAGTATTCAGAGGTGACAACTGCTGTCTTAGTCTTAATTTTTCTTCCCTCTGTAAGATTTTGCTTCAGTATTTTAGTGGTGTTGGTGGACCTTAAACAAGAATATTTGGGGCCTTTGTGTAGGTGTAAACCAGAACTTGTGTGTGAGGGTTTGGCATCTGGTAGAAGGCTCAGGGTACTCTGAGAGTGACCTAAACCTTCCCAAATTGGTTTGTCATCTCTTATGTAACTGCACAGGTAAAACGTTTGTCTCTACAGACAGACAGAAAAGACTATTTAAGAGATACTGCCTCTCATTGGAGATACAAGCATTAAGATCCTTCATGGAGACTCTTCTATTCCTTTCATTTCCCTTAATCTAGCCTAGGGTTGTAGACTGAATATACAAAATGGCTCCTTGAGAATTGCTAATTATCATGGTGTTCTGAGGCATTTCTTGCTATTTGGCATTTTATGGAAAGACCTGGGGGTCATTTGAACCTAAGCTTTCATGAAGTCAGTTTTTAGCCCTTCTTGTTGTGCAAAGACTGAGGGTGACATCTAAAAGGTGCAAGTTATAAGGCCCCAAAGTGTGTTAAATTTAAACATGTCTTGATTTTGAAACCAAATCTCTTGGGGGGGGTGGGAAGGAGTCTGACTCAATTCTTCAAAAAAACTTGGATTTGACAATACCGGTATTGAAACAGTTACTACCATTCCCTGCTGGAAATTTCTTACCCTTCACTGTGCACAATGATGCCTGGAATTATTCAGGTCCTCAAAACTACACTGGCTTGGGATTTGGGGAATCCTCCCCATAAAACCATAGCAACTGGAAGAGCCCTCTTGGGTCATCAAATCTAGTCCCTTACTGTTTCAGGCAGTAGTTAGGTCATAGAATTATTTAAACTATTACCATACAAGCAAGTTGTAGTGAATAAAAACCTCTGTCAGACTTGCTCATGTGGGGGAGGACACTGGCCTCTGATGCTGCATATAAGTGCTGTCACTTTTGCTGCTTTGCTAACTGTGGATCTAGATTTGCAGCAAGGATATTTTGAAAGATGTTACTGAGGAGCAGTGACAGAGACATCATCTAGATTCTACCCTTTGGAGTAAATCCCTTCCCTAGCTGTAATGTATAAATTATGTGTTTTAGGACAATAATACCTTGGTCAGCACAGAAAGAAAAGGCACCTGTTCTTAGGGTGGGGGTGGGGGGGAATAGGAAGCAGACAAGACAGTTTAATATTCCAGGTTGCTTCAGCACAATATTCTTTTCTGTGTTGTAATAAATGTTTGAGTGAAGCAAACTAGCACAAGCAAGTCAGCCCATGGCAAAGGAGTAATCCATTTAAGTTGGGTGGTTTCCGTGGTGCAATACAGAGAAATGCTGGGCTTCCCCTCTGGCAGTCCCTGCTAGAATCTAGGTCATGATATAAGTAAAACAAGTTTGAGAGCCTCAGACAACAGGCCACTTCAGAGTAACATCTGCATGCACAGCTTGGGAAGAGAGAAGCAACTAGAAAAGCCTTAATATGGGGTGCAGAAATTATTCCCAGTCTTCAGGACAGTGCTTCTCTAATTTGTGTTAATTAGCCATACTGCTTGTGGGCAGCATAAGGCATCCATTCCAGTTGTAGCGGATTCTTGTTGTTATTGAAGTGTCTTGGACCCTAGTCACAGATTGGCACCCACAAATGACATATTTCATAGATTTCATAGACATTAGGGCTGGGAGATCATCGAGTCCAGCCCCAAAGGGCAGGAAGTCAGCTGGGGTCATAGGATCCCAGCAAGATAAGCATCCAATTTACTCTTGAAGGTGTTCAATGTAGGTGCTTGAACCACCTCTGCTGGCAGGCTGTTCCAGACCTTGGGGGCTCGGACAGGAAAGAAATTCTTCCTTATGTCCAGCCTGAAACGGTCTTGCAGGAGTTTGTGACCGTTCGACCTCGTCATCCCTTGGGGCGCTCTGGTGAACAGATGTTCCCCCAGATCCTGGTGGTCACCCCTGATACACTTCTAGGTGGCCATCAGATCACCCCTGAGCCTGCACTTTTCCAGGTTAAAGAGTCCCATGGCTCTCAGCCTGTCATCGTAAGATCTGTTTTCCTGACCTCTGATCATGCGCGTGGCTCTCCTCTGGACTCTCTCAAGCTTCTCCACATCCTTTTTGAATTGTGGAGCCCAAAACTGGACGCAGTACTCCAGCTGCAGCCTCACCAAGGCTGAGTACAAGGGGAGAATGACGTCCCGGGATTTGCTCGAGAAGCATCTATGGATGCACGCCAGCATTTTGGTCGCTTTACTAGCTGCAGCATCGCATTGCAGGCTCATGTTCATCTTGTGGTCAATGATGACCCCCAAGTCTCTTTCTTCTGTAGTGCTATGCAACATAGCACCGCCGAGCCTATAAGGATGCTGCAGGTTTTTCCTCCCAAGGTGGAGAACCTTGCATTTTTCAGTGTTAAACACCATGAGGTTCTCGTCTGCCCATTTGCTGAGCTTGTCCAGGTCAGCCTGGATCACCCGCCTATCTTCTGGCGTGGATGCTTTGCCCCAAAGTTTGGTGTCATCGGCGAACTTGGCCAGTCCGCTTCTGACTCCAATGTCCACATCGTTAATGAAGATGTTGAACAGTATGGGTCCCAGGACAGAGCCTTGAGGGACCCCACTGGTCACAGGGCACCATGATGAGTGACTGCCATCAATCACAACCCTCTGGGTCCGACCACGAAGCCAATTTCCCAACCAGCGGATCGTGGTGGAGCCAAGGCCACAACTGGGCAGTTTCGCCAAGAGGTGATCATGGGATACCAGATCAAAAGCTTTTTTGAAGTCAAGATATATGACATCAATCTCTTCTCCCTTGTCCAGGTGATAGGTCACCTGGTCATAGAAGGAAATGAGATTGGTCAAACAATACCTACCTGCAACAAACCCGTGCTGGCTGTCCCTTAGGATGTTAGCCTGGGCCAGTCCCTCAAGGATGGCCTCCTTAATAAACTTTTCTAAGATCTTCCCCAGGACAGAAGTCAGGCTAACGGGCCTGTAGTTAGCCGGATCCACTCCCTCCCTTTCTTGAAGATCGACACCATATTGAGATGTACCTTCCCCCAAAAGAGGTTTACAGTCAAAGTAGAATTGTTACGTTAAGCTACCTAGCTCCCCAAGTGTGTTGGGCTTATTCAAAACTAGGTGCTACCCAAATGCACACTTTTTTTTTTTTTTTTTTAATCATAAGCAGATACTGGGATGAACTTTGCAAAATAATGGAGCATGTGTGATGTGCAACAAGCCATGAATTGCATCTGAATGGGTGTAAGATGGCAGAATAGATATACACCCTAGAAGTTTTGCTATAATGTTCTATTTGTCATCATGTAAAAAGGCTTGACAATAGATTTTTAGGATTCCCCCCCCCCATATACTTGGTAAATCCATCAGTGAATTTAGCCCTGGGTAGTCACACACAGTTGTTCTGGATGCAAGGCATTAGGTATGGAACGCCCCCCCCCCCACACCAAACCTACTACAGCTCTCTCAGATCGTGCCTGTCCTGAATGGCACTAGCCTTTTCTTTCAAATGGAGACTATTTAGTAAGACCGTATGTGATCAGTTCATGGCTGGCATGAGCAAGGACTAGGTTGAGGACATCAAACTGATTTTTGAGTTTCCCAACCTAGGAGCTTAAGAGGTAAAAAAAGTGCAGTGACTTTGTGCTTTAGTCTATTGAAATGGCTATTACTAGAATAGGAAAATTCCCCAGTATAAAGCCCATTTAAGCCACCTAAGGCCTCTGGAAAAGCATTTGACCTACTTTAAAACAGCAAGTCTCTGGGTTAGCATTCCTCCTGCCCACTTTTACTAGCCACTGTTTACGTAGAGCCTAGAACACCATTCATTAGAGGGGTGGTAACAACCCACTTATAACATGCTATGCAGAGATCAGAGTATTATGAGAAAGTTCCATATTCACTGGATTCATCATAAAACATCTTATTTCATCTCCAAGCAGACAGTTAGCTACTAACTTATCTTAGAGCAGGAGTTCATTCTCTGTACAATGAAGTGCTCTCTCTCAGCCATGTATTTCTAATCAGAAGCTAAGGAAACTCAACCCCCAGAAGTCCCCTAGTTTACACTTATTCCCCAGAGACTAGATTCCCCAAAAGCTGCATGTACAGGGGCCCTCAAACTAGTCTCTACCCTGTTCCCTAGAGACACCATAATCCCTACAGTCACCAGGCAGCTGCTGCATACATGTCCCCCCTCACATGAGCTCCAGTTACCCCTTATCCTAGGATCTAAGTCCTTTCACTTATCCCTAAGCTGCTAGGTGCTTTAGCAGTTTTTTGACTAATGAAGACCTCTCTCTCTCTCTCTCTCTCTTTTCTCTCTCTCTCCTCTCTCTCTCCTTCATTCAGACTAGTTAGTACCATAACTCATACCCCCTCCCAGCAGAAGGGGCAAGAGCCATATATATAATCTCATCGCCCTCCTCCTGTAACAGGTGTCTTCATTTTGCTCAGCTTCCAGGCTTGCTCCACCTAAGTTTTTGATGAACATCAGCTGGTCTCAATCACCAGCCAAGCAGAACAGTTGAACTCAGGCAGGTTTTTTTTCTGTTGCCTGTTCCCTGAATAGTTAACCCTTTACACACTCCAGAACGTTGTCTTCTGTTATCAGAGCTGCACCTTTTTTTGGCACTCTGAGAAGCCCCCATCAAGTATTTTATCACTTTGAGAGAGAGATTCAGTGACCTGGGAAAGCAAGCATGTCACTCTACTACCAATGCAGGTTCACTGTAAAGGAAATAAGCAAACATCCACTGCTTTCTTCTTCATTAGAAATATGATGATTGGAGAAGGAAAGAGCAATATGGTATTGCTGGGACATCTAAGAGGATTATCTGGTAGTGCTGAACAGTCATGTAGTTGAAGTATTAGCTTGGGATCAGATTGATGTACCTATGACTTTCCTGGATGACCTTGGCAAGTTACTTGAGGCCAGATTTTTTTGTAGATATTTAGGCACCAAAAGATGCATGTAGATTTGTATGTGCTTAACTGTGTTTGGAAAGATGGCCTATCAGCTTTTTGTGCCTCAGTTTCCCTTTTGTAAAACAGGGTCAATAATACTCCCTTCTCCTTTTTTTGTCCTGTCAGTTTAGATGGCAAGCTCTGAAGGACAGACGTGGTCTCTTCCTACTCTTCTCTCTAGGTTGCTATGTCCTTGTACAGCATCATGCACAGTGGAAATCTCCTGGTTCAGGCCTGTAGACTCAATCATGATACAAATAACTGTAGAGCAACTTGCAAGACCTGATGGTTAGACGTGTTTCTTTATTTATCTTTACTTTCTTTGGTTGGGATCACTTGATGGCACTCTGTGAGGATGAAAAAAATAGGTGAAGCCTTATGAAAAATCTTTACTGCAGTACTTCAGTTTAAGCATTTCAGCATATCAATGTATTGAGACATTTGGCATATTTTCTCTAGCAATTTTCCCCCAAAGACTTTAGCAGGCCAATCCTTTTTCAAAGTACTGTACACTTTAATTAATAGCTTTTACGTTTTAGGATAGCCAAAGGCAAACTACTTTAACCAGAAAAATGCATATATTGACACACCTTTAAGGCAGTAAACTTCTCAGCATATTAATATTGAAAAGAGGCTCATTAATTAAGCAGTCGCACACACAAGCCCCCCCCCCCCGATAGAATAAGTGCATTGAAAGTTTTAGCTCTCTTGGGACAAGTTCTGCCTGCAGCAAAGCTGCAAAGTTAATGCTCTGTATTAACACTGGCAATCAACCCCAAAAGTGGCTACATCCCTCAAGGCCTGTAGTTGCATTTGATCAGGTTACAGAGCAAATTAGCATCCTTTTGCCCTTGCTATGATGCTTGCTATCCTTTTAATTAATGTTTTATTGGACTTCCCTGCCCAGTTACAGTATATACATAATTTACCACCTACCTTTATTTTGTACTGGTCCCACCCAGTGGTGCCACCCAGTGTTTTCTGTGCCAGCTGGAATGCATGTTAGATGCTCCTCTCTTGTTCAAGAGAGAAGCATTAATTGTCTGGCACTGGTAGTGCGTTCTTTCACTTCACTTCTTCAGGGAAAATGCCTATTGACTATAATAGGAGCATAGATTTCAGAGGGAGCTTTGTGCAAGGAGGTGAAGACCGAACCCCGTGCAACCACTGGCTTATTTAGCATTTTTTTTATGGATAAACTGCCAGTGTCTGACCTTCTTTAACTGCATTTCTTTCATGATGCCCTGTGCTGAACAGAAAGTGCTGCACTGTTGTATCTTGCAGTGTGCCTTAGGATTTCCAACTAGGGTGATGCGCTTGGGTCACTTAGGGTCTTATTTCCCTTTCACTAAACTAAATAAGATCTAAATCTGACTCTTAACTTATGTTTCTTGTAAATGAAAAACACAGACTTTTAAGAGACTCCCAGGCCCATTCATAAATGGGAAAATTCTTTCCTTCATATTCTTAACTCATCAGTGTGGTCTTGGAATGAACATTTTGAGTTGGTGGGGGGGCTATGTTAGCAATCCCTTAATGGACACATAACATTGTCCATAGGTGTCTTTGAGAAATCTCAGCTGAGAACAGAATAGATGTTCAATAGCTTCTCTAAGCCACGTTATAGATGCCTATAGTAGGACAGTGTTTCTCTTTTAAATTGTATGGGATGGTTCAACAAACCTATAGAAATGTTACAGTTTTCAACCAAATTCCACAAGGTGTTTCCATAGGTCAGTGGAAAGCTGAACAGCAGGAGATTTGGATGGAAACAGTGTGTGTGAGACAGCAGTATTTATTACCAGCTAGAGCTGTTCTTTTGTGCAACTTTTCACTCCTGCATGAAGGTCCATTATCTGTTCTAGAAGAGAAGCTGTTAAACCAGTTAAACCAGACTTCTGACCCCCAACTAGAGAACCAGTGCCCCAGTCCTGAAAACCTTTGCAGACAATGGACCTCCTCTCAGTAGTTCTATTCTATTCTATTCTATTGTATTCTTATACCACACTCACCACCGTATCATGTAAGATCCTTTGTTCTCATAAACAATGAAACAGTTGAATTTTCCATGATGACAGACACCTGGCATGGAAAATTTGAGTCCAAACAAAGTTTGGCAAAGTTATAAGCAATTTTGGCCTTTAAGAGGGAGTGTTGGCTTGTAACAGGTGCTGCTACCAGCTCAGCTTGTAATGTGTTTTCTTGCACTATGAGGTATCATCAAAAATAATTAAAACCAAACCTCACAGGTGTTAGTTGTGTCAAACTTGACAGATGTTAGTTGTGTCACTTGCCTTATGGTATGTTTTTAAGATGTATTGTTAAAGGCCTGATTCGGAGTGGAGGTGTGGAAAACCCAACACTCCCAGTGACTTTGACAAAAAGTAATGGTTCTCAGAATTTTATTACATTAGGCTCAGGATCACAAGATGATAGGAAAGTAGGACTGGAAGAAACCTCACAAGTAGGGTTGTGTGAAACAGCACTGTTCTGTTTCACCTTGAATTTTGAGGTTTTGACAGAACAGCGTTTCGTATTGAATTTCATTTAGATTCAAAACAGCTGTTCTGTTTCGACATTTCACTAGATCGGCTGGGGACGAGAAGTCAGCCCAGCTGGGCAGACTTCCCAGCCCCGGTGCTAGATCCCGCTGGGGACAGGGAGTCAGCCCACTTCGATCTAGCGTTGACTCCCCACTTGCACCCCTATCTAGTGCCAGGGACGGGAAGTCATCCCTACTGGGCTGACTTCCTGCCCCCAGCCTGATCTAGCACTAGGGATGGGAAGTCAGCCCAGCTGGACTGCCTGCCTGCCCCCAGCACTATGGTTGAAACGTTTTGACTTTCGAAATGTTTCGACTAGCCTTGTTTTGTTTCTAGGCTGTTTCAAAGCCCTTTGTTTCATTTCAATTTTACTGTTTTGACCTCAAAATGGGTCGAAACAGTGTCAAAAAGAAATGGCTGGTGAAATATCACACAGCCCTACTCACAAGGATATCTAGTTCAGATTCTTGCTCAAAGCAGGATCACCCCTGACTAAATCATCCAAGTCAAATGTCTGACCAATCTGTTCTTGAAAATTTCCAGAGATGGTGATTCTGCAAAGTCTCTATGTTTCCTGTTTATTACCTGCCCACCCTCAAAGTCAGAAAGTACCTCCTAACCCCCAAACTAAACTTCTTGTGCTGCAGCTTTCGTCACGCCTAGTTCTGTCTCCTGTGACCATAGAGAAAAATCCATCCCCATCCTCCCTGTAACCTCCCTTCAGGTATTTAAAGACTGTTTTCAACACCCCCCCCCCCCCTCAATCTTCTCTTCTCTAGACTGACTAACTCTAGTTCTTTCAGCCTTTCCTTGTAAGTCATGCGTTCCAGGCCCCTAATAATTTTTGTTGCTCTCCACTGGGCTAGTTCCAGTTTGTCCACATCTGTGGACAGATTACCTGGTCCAAAACCAAATAATGAAAACAGATTTTCTTACTGCCCAAACCTTTAAGGTATTTATTTAATGTGCATCAGTGTTTGCAAGTTTGTGTCCTTTTTATTATCAACAAGATGGAAAAAAAAAATCAAACATATAAATAAATGAACACAAATGCTGAAAGGTAAAAACTAAATAAATCATTCATTCCTATTGCACTCTAATTTTTCATTGAAAAAAAAAAGCTTATCAGGTGCCTTGCAAGATAAAAAATGGATAATTGTCAGAAAGCTGGGTGGAGTTTGAATTACTCTTGAGCTGCTCACTCCAAGCTAATAATAAAATGCCTCCACTCTGCTACCTTGTGTGTCTATTTCTCTGTAAGTTAAATGCCAGTTTTTGCTCATCGTGATGTCTGGAAAAAAAAACCATGCAGTCTTCAACAAATGCTTACAGCCATATTTTCACAAGCATGAATGTGAAAATTCATATGCCCTGCTCTTCGCATATTTGAAAAAAAACATGCATTTATTTATCTTGGAAATGCAGCTAGTGCTTATCACCACAGTGACTTCAGCAAGTGCTTCATACCAAAACAAAAAGCCAAAATAGGCAGCTGCCAACAATAGGCAGACTTAGATAAAACCATGGTTCAGACTGCCAGTAATAACACTGCTAACTTGAACTGTATGAATAACTGATTTTTCAGCTGGCTGGCAGTTCTGAAAACCCAAAGAAAATGTTCATTTCTGGTCCAATCAGCAACATAGTGTTGATTTTTTTGACAAACTGGAAAAGTCAAAAGCACCTTGCTTTGGATCAAATGAAACAAATCATTTCCCCCAAGCAAAACATTTTGCTTCATGTTTGGGTTTTTAAAACTTTACAGTATTTTAAATAAAATACATTTCAAAATGCAACATCATTTTAAATAAAAAATGAAATCTTTCATTTAGAAAATGGCAAGATGATATTCTCTTGATTTCTCAGAATTTTTGTTTTTAGTTTTTTTCTTTTACTTGAATGAAACAATTTGGGGAAATTGTGAATTTTCAGAAATTATGGTCAACTAAATCTTTATTTTTTCAGGACAAAACAGTCATGAAACAATACTGATTAGGCCTGTGCAAAGCAGCTAGTATTTGCTTCAGATTTGGATTTGTCCGATTTGGGGGACCGTGATTTGATTCAGTGATTCGAATCACTGTCCTGAATCAATTTGGCCAAATCTGATTTAGAGATTTGGCTGCCACCGAATTGACCAAATCTCTGAATTGGCCCCATCCCCTGCCCGCTGTCTCAGCCCTGTCAATGACTGCCCAGCCCGGCCCCAGCTCTTGACTCTTTGAAAAAAAGCCCAGCACTCACCAGCTGCTGCCAGGTGGGGGCGATCCCTGCTTCCCCCCCCACTGCCCCATGCCACGTGGGGGCTCTTCCATGAGCCCCCTGCCCACTCTCCCAGCCCCATCCCATGGCTGCCCTGCCTGCTCCAGCTCCCCATTCTTTAAACAAAACAAAACAAAAAAGCCCTGGGGTCACCGGCTGCTGCCAGGTGGGTGGGGGAAGGACAATCCCTTCTGCCCCCACTGGCCCATGCTATGTGGGGGACTGTGCCATGAGGCCCCATCCCCCACCCACTCTCACAGCCCCAGCTCCCGGCTCTTAAAAAAAAAAAAGAAGCCTCAATTCACCAGCTCCTGCCGGGCAGTGCGTGATCCTTGCTACCTTTCACTGACCAGTGCCATGAGCCCCCAGAAGCTCCGAGGGTGCTGCAGCAGCCAGTGAGTGTGGTTTTTTTTTTTTTTTTCAAAGAACCAGGAGCTGAGGTGGGCAGGGAAGGCAATTGTCTGGGGCTGGGAGAGCCTCCCCCACAGAGCACAGGGCAGTAGGGATCACCCCCCGCCCGGCCTGGCAGCAGCCGGCGAGTGCAGGCTTTTTTTTAAAGAGCTGGGGGCTGGGGCAGGTGGGGCAGCCATGGGGGTGCTGGGGTAGTAGGCAGGGGTTGGGGGGCAATCAGCCTGGAGGAGCAGGCAGGGGTTAGGTCCTGGCAGAGGTCCCACCATGGTCCCTTCCCCCCCTCCTCCAGCCCTGCCTCCCCAGCCCCCTATTTACTGGCACGGAGTCCAGGTTCAGCTCCCTGCGGCAGCCAGCAGGGACAGCCTGAATCTCTGAAGCTCTCTGAATTTTTTCTGTATGAATTCAGAGAGCTTCAAATTGATTCAGACCTTTTAATGGGTCTCCTGATTCGATTTAGATTTGGCGATTCGGCTACCGAATTGGGCTGAATCTCCTCTGAATTGAATCAGTGCCCAAAGCTTTGCACAGCCCTACTATTGATTATGCAGGTGTCTGGACTCAAATAAGATGTCTGAAAACAGAACAAGTCAACAGATGGGTCCATCAAAAACTAAATAAAAAAACATGCCTGTGTTCAAGCCCTGCAGATGACCCAGTCAGGTTCTGGGAATCATTGATCAGAGTGGTTATCTGCTGGATGTAGAAAGTTCAACCCCCAAATTGCAGCCTATCAGATAGTCATAATGTAGCTATGCAGTAAATAGCAGAGTGACAGAAAGTGACATGTTCTAGGCTCCTGAGAGTCATATTGCAGTGAGGCATGCTGGGCAATACAGCCATGTTCTGTAAGACAACATACAGGTGCAGCATGTAGAGACAGGGTACATTTATGGCCTTCCAGTTCCACAAAACTTGGTAGACTCTTAGCTCTTAACAGCTTATCTGCATCCAGAAGAGAAATGCTAGGCTTTCTACAGGAGTGTGACAAATTCTTGAGGCCCCTCCAGTCAGGAACTACGTTCTATAGCTTGACTTGAGATTTCTAGCTGAGCTTCAAGGGTGGATTTAAGTAGGGCATGTTACTCTATTCTAGCCTAGAACTGAAAAAAAGTAATAGTGAACAATGTAATGCCTGCATTAGAGGGGATTAGACATTGTGTGGGGTATTACAGACTAGTGACTACCTGTCAGTTGAGAAGAAGATGTGAAACTTGTGGGACTCCACATGTACCAAGGACAGTGGTGAAAGGTGGAATATACCATCACAGATTCACAGAAGTTTAGGGCTGAAAGGGACCTCGTGAGATCATTGGGTCCAGCCCCTCTGCTCTGGCTGGGGGTCTTAGCCCAGAGCTATAGACATTGGCAGCCGATCGATATTGGGCCAGTAGCACAGACTGTGCATCCACTGGTTTTAAATGCTTCCATATGCCAGAAAGCACCACATTTAACTTTTCCATTCAAATTTGTAGCTATTTTTTCCAGAAAATTCAGGTCCCATAACTGTATGGGGGCTGAGCATTTGATAAAAAGGTACCCTGCTCACTACAGGGGTTACTGGAGGGTATAATAACCAGTAATGATTTTGAAAATTTGGCACTTTGTATGTTGGATCCAAGTTTACACATACATTTTCCCTTTAAATTGTATAGGATAAGGTTAAGACAACATATAGAAAGTTTATAATTGTGGAACATTTCTATGGGACTTTTTCACTGGGTTCCATCAAAAAGGCACTAACCTTTTAGGTCTTAGTTTCTAGAAAGCCCTTGCCTGGTCAGTTTTCAAGACATAAGAAGCATACAGTAAATCAATCAATAAAACAAACCTCTGGAAAATGAACATAAAAGCCCTTGAAATACATAGTATTAACTGAACCTCAGAATATTCAGAGGTTCCATTTGAACACTTCCAGATACAGGGAAACTTTGCCCAAGTCTCTCAAGCCTGGCAATAATGCCTGTGACCCTAGCAGAACATTGTTCTTAACAGGACTTCTTGATTTGAGCTTGGGTCCAGGTTTTTAGGAGAGTAGGCTTTGTCACTTCTCCTTCTGGCTCCTGAAAAAACTAGAAAGTTGAGAAGCACATGAAAATGCAAATGATAACTGCAAAACTTTCCCCATTCACTTTGTTTAAAGATCTCAAAGTATTTTAACTATGCTAATTAATTGTGCTTCACAGCTCTCCTGGGAGTGTGGCAATTATTATTACTGCCATTTTATTATAGGTGGAACTGGTAACACTGCTTACATATGAAATTGCCAAATAAATTATAAATAAATAAATTTAGAGTAACCTAAGTATCTAAAATCACAAGTCAAGCAGTACTAAACCAGGAACCAAATGCCACCTCCAGTCCCCTGTCATAATTAGTAGATCGTTTGAGTTTTAAAAATTCAAAATTCCAGCATGTGCTCCATTTTCAACTCCTTTCCTTGGCCTCTAACAGGATTGTTAATAATCCTGTTACAATATTGTTATGTGGCACATTGACCATGGCCAGCTCATGAATGCTTCTTTCTTTCTTTTTTTTTTTTTGAAAGTGACTCATACATCTACTCTCAACCACTCACTCCTACACACACAGATGCTCTCCCCCCACCACACATACACAACTACTTAGCATCCTGATTACTGTTTGCATTTTTATGCTCGACCACATGAACCTGTTCTTTATTCAGTTATATTTATTGCAAAATAACAGACATCACTCTTGGACAGACATAAAAATTCCCTTTGAACACTTTCCTTTGCCCCATTCTGTCCTTTCCAAATACTCTCTAGATTTAGTAAATAATTCATTGCTCTTAGGGAAATTTAGTGTCCTTACTTTTCCCTTTTTGTGGTCTAACTTAAATTTTACTAACAAACCTCACCAGATTATGGTCAGTGTTGCTTAAATGTTCTCTCATCTTTATATGTTATTGCTTGATCTACTGTTGATTCCACTTAGGGCCCGATGCTATAATCTTGCTTTCATGCATGTTATTCCTGCTGAAGATACTTAGAATTACTTACACTTTTATTACCTTCAGGTTATTATTATAAATAATGTCATTGTTATCATTATTATTATTTCTACCTTGCTGATTCTTTACTATGTTATGTCGTTCTCCTGTATTTTATGTATGATACATTCTTAAGGTCAGCACAAAGCTTTTTTCTGCAAGGATGGGCTGATGTGCCGATTCAGATTTGGGCCCATATCCAAGCTTTCTCCCAGTTTAGAGGTTTAATTAGGTCCATTAGAGATATAGAGACTAAATGCACAGTAAAGATGTAGATCTGATTTTACCTATAATAAGGAGTGTTTCCAGTGTTTTTGATTCACTGCTGAATTTTGAGCAACAATAATTCTAACTCTCCCATACCTGGGCCCCCATCTTTTTCAGTCTCCTTTTTCAGCTATTTTGGACATTTTTTTATTAGACCTGCTTCCATTTCTTTTTTTCTCTCTTCTGTTCTATACACACTGCAACTTTCAGCCCCTATTGCCTTCATTCCCACCCCCTTATGTTTTAGTTAAAGTAAGATGTTGAAATCCCTTCTCTAAGCAGACACTGCTAGTTCCCCTATCTATATTGTCATGGTTCCTTTGTTTTAATAAGAAAACAATTTAGTGTATTCCCATGAGATATCATCTCGGTTCTGATCAGACCAGCAAAGCCTCTTTATCAGAGATGGAACCAATCTGGTTGGTCTACACACCACAGCCCTTTGGGTGCTTTGGTTTTTTTTTTTTTTTTTGCAGATTGAGTCCATCTCTGCTGATCACTGTAATATTGGAAACACCACTGTGAAGTTGGGTTACTTATTGCCATTTTATCACTTTTATTATATAGCTATCGTTGCACATTCTTGGCTATAGTTTTTATATATCAGTCTTGCATTTTATTTGTACAAGTGGTTGACTGAAGAAATTAGGATCAGGTGTCTACTTGGACAATGGACCTATACCCAAAGTCCAATTTCTCCACGTTGCCATTCTTAAAAAATGGCTTTTTTTGTTGTCAGTGACCTGCTTTCTTATGAAGCAGGGCCCCATCTTGTACCACCTTTATTCCACAAATGGGATCATGGGGGCTAATCATTTCCCCATGTAGTTATTTCTTTTGGCCATGCTATAGGATGGGATCCCAGAACATATGGTTTGGCTCCTCCTCACAATCGGCAGGGTAGTTTACAGTGCTGTTTCTACCACAGCCTCATGCTGTAACCCCTGAAGTGTTGTCTCTGAGTGGTAGTGTTGCAATGTAAATGTCTGTCAGTCCAAAGGCGTAGTGCTTTGCTGAGTTTGGCAGACTCAGAGGCAGTGAGTATGGGTGGGTGCGGATTTATGCCTGAATAGATTATCCATCCCTGGAAGCATTATTTGAGGCTGAGGTGTCAGAGTACTTTTTTGTTGATTTTTAATATTTCCTGTAATTTATGCATCTCATTATTGCCCCCATAGTTTCCTGCGCTGTCTGAAACAGACTGAAAACATTCATCAGCTGTCCCAGCCTATCAGGATATTTTGAACCCTCCAGCAAAGTGAATGAAATCCTATCACCCCATGCAGTTTGATCTTCTACCAACACCCAGTTGGGTTGAATGAACTTGCATATTAACCACCCTTCATTAAAGCAGAAATGGCACACCCAATGAAACAAGGTAATGACTAACAGCATGTGAATGCCCCAAACTCCCATAACCTTGGATTCTGCTGAACAATTTCATTCATGGGCCCTGTTGCTACCTTCTATGTAAATGGCACAGGGGGAGATTGATATTATGGTTATGGCCCTGAAGAAATGGTGTGACTTATAGCGGTGAATGACCAAATTTGATGGTCACAATGCTAATCAATTTGAGGCATGCCCAGGGGCTGCTTTGCAGTTGCAATGCTTTGTGTTGAGTAAGAAAGAAACAAAAAAGAAAGAAGTTTGGAGGAAGCTCATTTTGCTCAAGTCAGCAACATCTGAATTTTTAGAATAGCACATAACACTGTACATGTAACTGCAGATGCCACTAATGCGTGCTTACTTTAACCACAACTGTGCGCAAATTTATGGCAATGATTGTGTGCTACTTAAGTGTGCAAATGTGCATTCAGTTCAAAAGGCACATTTAGGAGAGGCTGGGCCTGTAGTTCTCTTTAATTTCTTGTAGTGCAGAAATACCTATTTATAGCAGTATTTTTAAAACTACTGTCTTAAAGCTGCAGTAGCTGCTGTTTTATTGGCAGAAATGCAAGATTCTTGCGCAGGAAATTTGTGATTTTATTTAAGAATATCATTGCTCTCACATGAATACCCATGAGGTGAGAACTGCTACTTTGGCAAAGTGATTACTTTCTGTAGACTGTGCTGCGTAAAAATAAACCAAATGGAATATTTCACTCTCTGGATGTGCTCACTCAGGAAATACATAGGACTGTATCTTTAGCTGGTGTAAATCTCTGAAGCTCCACTGACTTCAGTCAAGCTACACTGGTTTCTATCAGCTGAGAGTCTGGCCCCTCATTATGGCTGTGCTTATAAATGACATACTTTTTTATTTTCAGGCCTATTGCTTGTTAACTAATCATCTACCTTGCACACTTAGTCTATGTATAACCTTCAGAGTGACTACATGAGCAAAAGTGTAACCACCAAAAAGTGTGCATGCAAACATACAGGTGTAAAATTTGAGGCATCCAGATGTGGAGGCTGGGTTTAGATTTCTTTGGAAGCATGGCTCTTTAAATTCTTATGCAATCTACTCACACACACAAAACCACACACAGCCCCTCAAAACCCACACTCACAAAAACAGCTGTAAGAGAATAAAGGACAATGAAACATATTGTACAACAGCAGTCACTCAAACCTCCCTCCACATTCCATACCCGAAGCCAGCACATGCTAGAAGTCAATCAGTTCATAAAGGATCATAGAGAAAACACACACTCACATAAAAAATCCTAAAAAATCCTACTTTCTTAAATCTCATAGGGTTTTGAACTTGGAACTTTCCTTTCTCTAAAACCTAAAAATAACTTCTAAAATTTAATTTTGAAGTGAAAGTAAATATATATCCCCCATGTTTTCATAATAATTGCGCATTTAAGGGACAAAGAAAAGCATCTGAAAGAGACTAAGCCCCATTTTTTTTAAAGTAAGAATCTAAGTATACCTACACATTTGTCTTTAGGCACCTGTCTGAGTGAGATCGGTGGGAGCTTTTGTGTGCTCTTCTCTTTAAGCACCAGAAATTTGGGATCCTGAATCTGGGTTCCTAAATCGGGGACCCTGAAAGTTTAGCTTCCTAGTTTAAAAGATTTTATTTGGAGTACTTGTGCAAATGACAACACATAATCTGAGTATTTAACAGGTACAGTAAGTTCAAATGAGTCACATTACATTTGCAAAGCAAGTATTTCCTCACAAGATGGTTCTTTTCCTCATATAGTAGAATCCTCTTGTCCTGAATCTGGCAAACACGTACACCCATGTCTAACTTATATCTGTGAGCATTGCCATTGAACTGTTCATGTCTGAATAATCACCTGCCTAAGTATTTGCAAGATCAGGGCCTATGTATTTATTTTCTGCAGCAATAGATAAACATGCAGAGAGAGTCAGTGTCTACTTCTTGGCTCCTAATAGTTAGAATGTCTCTCCTAAGTACTTTGAAGTCCACTGTATTACTTTAATTTACAAACTGGTTGAAGATCTCATGAAAACGTGAGATCTTGCGTGATATCTATTATTTGTACACATCCTTGGTACAGATCAGGATACAATGGGGCCAAAACAGCCTTTTTCCTCCTGTTTCAGCCTTTCTTTCCATGCTCAAATAGATGAAAAATCTGAATTGTCAATGGTTTTATTCCCAATCTGCTTTACTTTACATTTTAAAATTAACATCAGTGTTGATGGAAATAGGAAACGGAGAGTAGTGGTAGGAGGCAAGTACAGATAGAGCCCCTATTAAGCTTTCCTTAATGCGATGCTCCTCATTCCAGACCTATACCACTCCCTACATTTCCAGCTGAGCAACACCTACACAATTCTGCTAAAATCATGATCAGCAGCAGCCCTGCTACTGAGATTCACAGCTTCACATGTGCTAGAACTGCCTGCCATGCCAAGCTGCTGTTATGAAACACACCAGGATGAGACTGAGACTCCTGGACACATTTCATTTGTGACGTAAGTAGGGCCTGGAGAAGGGATGAAGCTGCTAGGCCTCCCCCCTTAAACTTCTCTGGAAGGCAGCTTGGAACCCAGCTTTATACCACCACGACAGAGAGTAATGAACATAGCACTGACAGCTCTTTGCTGCCTGTTTCCAGGCCCTGGGGACTTTCTGAGCAGCCACAGATATTGCTGGTGGCATCCAGGAAGAAGTTACTAGAGCCCAACATGCTCTGGTGAACTCCAGCCAGCAGAAGAGTGGCTAGAGAAGACTGTTGTAGTTGACCAGTTCCCTTACACATCTTGTGGTTACCAGGAAGCCTTTACCGTGGGGACATATTTTGGACCTCAACCATCTTTAAGATCAAGGAAACCTAGAGCCATTGTCTCTTCTCCCAAACTCAGCTCAACTGCATGTAATGACTGGCAGACATGGAACGTACAGAATAACAGTTCTCATCTTTGAATTTGGATACATTTCACAAGAGTCAATTTAACTCCTGAGCATTCCCCAAAGGGACTTGTCCTTAGTAGACAGTCTAATGGGTTTAAAATAATTGCAGAAGCTATTTAAGTATCTTCAAAATACACTAAAGTAGGACTAAATAAACTTAAGATACGCTACATCTTGTCACAGGGGGTTAAAATTTGGATAAGCCTTTTTTTGCCAGAAGCAGTACCTGTGATGAGTCCAGCAACCTGAGTTTTCAGTAAATAACAGGTGTTTAAACAAGCCGTGCTGAAAGGCAGACTGAGACATAATTGGTGTTTTCTATCCTTGCAGGTTCTTCTGCTGCTGTTGTGACTCCTCGTTAGCTCATCTGTGGGGTCTGACAGCTGATGCTCAATTTTGCAGGAATGGTTCACCCTAAGCCTGTTGGACAGGTTCTGTAACTGAGCTGTGGCTGGTGATTATATAGCTGGATGGTAGGCTGAGGCTTGTTCAAAGGTTGCAGAAGCAGTTCAAGCCTAATCATTTCAGCACGTTCATTTGTGGTCTCAGAGGGCCTGATTCTGGCCTAACAATTTGTCATAAATCAGGAGTTACTGATACAAGAGGGATCAAAATCTGTTATCACTGACCATCCTGTTAATACTTCATTACTGTCCAATGCAAATAAAATAAAATAAAATAAATAATCCTTGTAAGGCAGGTTCCAGAGTTAAAAGCAAGCTCAGCAGTTTGCCTGTTTGTCAGTCAGCGTATTCTGCTAATGGACTCCCTTCCAGCACCCATAATTTGACCTACTCATATCCAAATATGTTACATGTCTGTCAGGAGAGAACATGCTCCTCTTCAATTACCCTCCTCTGCCTTTTGTGTTCCATACATTTAATTTAGTTTTAAAAACCTTACCCAAGAGCCAGAGTAAAGTGCAACAGCTGCTAGGGAGCTTAGATAATTGAAGGACTTCCATTGATTTCAAGGGGATCTGAGCCTAAATGGGCCCCAATGCCTAAAACATGCCTATCTAGCAATGGCATGGAGGAGAACTGTACAAGAAAAGAAAGCATGGGGCAGGCTACAAAGTGGAGAGGAACATGGGACTGGAAAGAGCCTTCGTGGTCACAAAGTCTAGTCTCCCCGAGCAATGAACAGCAATGGGTGGAAAGAATCCAGCATTCGGGCTACCTCTCGCAACTGTTCAACAAAAAATAATAGCATCTTTTCTTTCTGTCCTTCCTTCCTCCCTTCCTTCCTCAAGGACAGAGAAAAGACAAAATGAAAAGGCCCGCCTGAACTTCCAGGCAGGTTCTGTATGCACCAGTGAAGATGATTCACCATCTGGCTTTCATGTTGTTCCACTCCTTTGGCAGCCAGCAGTATCTAAGAGGATAAAAGATCCTGCAAGTTTGTTCTTCACCTAGATTCTTTTCTCAGCCGTGCAACAAACTCTTGAGAATTTGGCCTTGTTGTTGAGGTTTTTTTTTAAACTCACTGCACTAACACATTTTGGAATTTTTCTGTGTGGTAAAGGAGCAAAAAAAAAAAAGGATTTTTTAATATGGTTTTCTTCTCATTAATAGTGGTTCAGGTACTTTTTCTTTGTCAGGTTAGTTGAAATGGGCTCTCTTCTTGGGCACAGCTGCTATTTTAATTCATCTTGGGTAAATGCTCTAACTCCCAAACTATTGGATGGAAGGGGGTGGTAACACTTGGATCTTACCACAGCTGCAACTGTACATTGAATCTGACCCAAACTCGTGACTAGATTCAGGATGATTGAAATCACACTTCCCAGGAAATTTACTGTTCACTGAAAAACTGTCATCCAGCTGATTTTGGGAATTCCTTATAACGTTACCCAGGTATTGTTTTGCAAGGATCGAAGTAGTCCAGGGATCATGAGACCAGAAAGGTTGTTCCTAACCCTCTCGGGTCCTCTGTGAAGAACAGCTTGACCAGGACTGATGATCTGCTCCACAGTCATTAGCATCTATGCGTACATAAATGTCTTACACATCACGGCTTGCAATTACGCATAACCTAGGCTGACAGAGTTCTTCGAGTTCTGTGTGAACAGGAATTGAAAGGGCTTTCACAGCAAAAGTCAGAACTAGGCTGAGACCACTACAGTTATTTCACTTCCTCTGATGATTAAAAGTGTTAAGCAATTACTGGTCTTTGCTTTCTTATTTTATCATTGTGCATTGAAGTTGAGATCTGAAAGTGGAAAAATTATAGCTCTAAGTCACTGCATATTCTCACCCCTCATTTGTAGAACTTTATTTAACATAATATACTGCAATGTGAGGTCTTGAAACAGACATAAACTTTTTGCTTCTGATACTAGTAGTACCCTGTATGGGCGCTCTAACTTTTCTAGAGTGCCTGCAAATTGAAACTGTGTAGATGGGGCATGCTGAAAAAGTATTGCTTTTCATTGTTTTTCTGCTGTAAGTTCCTTGCTTTCACTGTTTCTACTTTACATGTTTTTTTCATAGCATCTGATAAAGAAAGCTGTTGCTTATGAAATGTTTGGCATCTCTGATTCAGTTAGTCCAGGGGTTGTCAACTGGGAGCATGCATACCCCTGGGAGTACTTGGGAAGGCCCTAGGGGGTATGTGCGGGTAAGTGGGGACAGAGTGCCCACAGGCACCACCTGGTCAGTTGGATGCAGGAGGGGGGAGGTGGGGGGAAGGGGTTTGCATGCGGCAGCAGCCACTGCCATCCACCACCCTGTACCGCTGCTCCGTGTTTGGCTGCATGCCACCTCCCACCCCTGCTCTGCATCCGGCCGCCAACGGTACATGTATTTAAAAAGGTTGAAAACCTCTGAGTTAGTCTGTAAGGTGCAGGCTCACCCGCCTTCTGCCTGCCTATTAGGTATGAAAAGGTATAAGTCTTCATGCGTAGGGCATTAAGGCAAGAGAGGCCTCACTGTGGGAAGGCACTCAGGTAACATAGTAGTGTCTGAGTCCTAGACTGAGTGATCAAGTCTACTCCCCTGAAATCACAAGTAACCAGCTCATATATTCCCATCCCTTTTATAAACTGATCAAGTTCCATCTTGGAAATACTTGGCTGTTGTTTCTGCTACTCTAACTGGAAGGTTGTCCCAGAACTTCACTCTGTTTGGATGGTTAGAAACCTTCTACTAATTCATTCATGGCCAGATTATGCCCATTTGTTCTTGTGCCAACGCTGTTCTTTATCTTAAATAGCTCCTTTCTCTGACTACCCTGTAATATATTTATGGAGAGAAGTCATAGCCCCACTCCAAGGCTTTGTTTAGCTAAATAAACCAAGCACTTTTACTTTCTCTTGTGACAGGACCTCCATTCCCCTGATTATCCTGGTAGCCCTCATCCATACCTGTTTCAGTTTGAATGCATCTTTCTTGAGTGGGGTGACCTGAATTGTACACAGTGAAGTAGATGAGTTCTCAACATATCTATCTTACATGAGTCCCTAGCAAGCTGTGTGGTACAGTGCTGCTCTCTAAATGAGTAGCTACACTTTCTAATGTAGGCTTCATAAAAAGAGAAAGTGTCCTTTGTGGCCACAGTACCATTTGCTACGCTTCGGGCCACAACACAGGGTCGCCCAAAGTCACAGAATTCTGGGAAGAAAGCTGTGGCTGGGTGTCATGGGAATCTGAGGTAGCTAGCATGCTTAATACATGAAGTAAGGGTAGGAACAAGAGAGTCAAAATTTGTTAGAGAGATGGTTCAGTATAGGTTTAATCCATGATTGCCACCATCAGCTTCTGAATGGACAAAGACTTTTTTACTAAGTTTACATATCCTGGAATTGCCGGCCCCCATCTTCCCTAGCTTGTACTCTTTGGCCGCAACTCATCTTTGCATGTTGCATTATTTCTGCATAGTTGCTTACGGCATTCAGCGCCACAGGCTGCGGGACTCTGCGACATTATTTTGAACTCTGTTTGGCCCTTTGGACTCTACAACAGTTCCAACTGGATTTTCATTGCCGCGATAAATTCACCACTATCCAACTTCTTCTCTCTAAGTGCAACGCTAACAAGTGGTGTTCGGCAAGGGTCTGTCCTTCTCAGTCCCAACCTAGTTATGCATAACCACTGGGAACATTCTTTGGAAAATGTGGCTTTAGTCATTTTCATTTTTATGTAGGCTGCGTACAGGATCAGGTTTTAACTTTTCCACTTTAAACATTTTTTATGGGAAGACACACTCTTAACACTTCTTTCTCAGACTCTTTATTGACTAAAAAAGAAATTAATTTTAGATCAGGCTTGCCTAGCTTGCCTTAGCTAAACCCATCCTAAGCCTCAATATTTATTCTAGTCAAGACAAGGCTTTACATAGCAGTAGGATACGGTTAAGAGAAAAACCCAGGAAAGCCAGGTCTAATAGTCAAAACACAAGTATTTCCAAAACATGGGGTCTCCCTGTGGCCTCATGAAGTCATTTGTAGTCTTGCAAAGAGGATGTAGCAAACTACTATTCTGACTGGATAGTTTTGGGTAGCTGGATAGCTAAACACTAGGCAAATCAAAAAGACTGACAGATTTATTACCTCTGAAGTTTCCTATGTGCTTCCACAACTTGGAGTCAGTTTGGGGACCTCACCCCTGCTGTGACTATTAGCTTCAATGGAGTTTATACCAGAGATCAATTTTCCATGAAACATGTAAAAAAAAAAATCTCCTTTAGCCAGTACGTTTCCAATTTAACGTTAACATTAGCATTTGTTTAATGTAGTAACTTACACACTTGCTGTACCTCCAGAAAGTATGTATCTACAGTATGAGCCAGTATAGGTACACTAGCCAAGTGTTTCTAATGGCAACGTGGAAATACCACCAAAGCCATGCTTGGCACCAGTAAAGTACCATGAGGAGAACAAACTATACTGGAAAATAGTGCAGTGTTGTTAGTATAACTAAATCCACATTTGGGACTTCTGCTGGCACAGCTACAGCTGTCAATGTTCATACCCCTATACATCCCTGACTGACGTAGCCACTCTGACAGCAGTCTGTACTATAGACCTGCCTTGGGATATACTAATATTGACCCACAGCTGCTTCTTTTTTGGAAAACACTATCAAATGTTGGCTCATCTTTGAAATGCTGTATCAAAGTCAGGTCTTCTAGCTGCCTCAAATAAAGGTCATTTTGGTGGGGAAACAAAACTTCTGTTTTTCAGAAAATGTTCAGGGTTTTGATATTTCTTCTCATTTGTCATCAGAATCTCTCTCCGTGAAAAAAACTGAAAGAAACGAACCACAGAATCGCTAATAATGTTAGTGGTGCGGACACTCCCATCCTATGTGGGAGACCCAAATTGAAGTCTCTATGCTACGTCAGGCAGAACAGGGACATGAACTCAGGTCTCTCACATCCTCAGGAAATGCCCAACCCGCTGGTCTATCAGCAGTGGAGCTAGTGCTAGTGCTAACTCTTGTTGTGAGCAGACATTGTATGGGGAAATCTGGCAGAAAACCTCCCCAAAACCAAAATAAAAAGAACAGTCAAGTAATCAGTTACATCAAATCAGCATTTTCCAATGAAAATACTTCAACCGAGAAATCCTGACCAGCTCTAAGGTTCAACTCATTGATCCATTGGGCCTGTAGGTAAATTGTTAGCATTAGAGATTTCTACCCAGTGTTTAAGTTATTTAAATACTGCTCTATTTGATCTTTTTGTCTCTCTCACGTCACAGTCTCTAAACCTGAGCGGCTGCTTGGATCTCCAGTGGAATGTTTAAAACAGAAGTTTGCAAATGCCAATGCAATGCAAATCACTTTCTAGTAACACAGGTGTCCTCTTAAAGAAAACTAAATCCTTTTAATATCTGAGCTTTTTAAAGATAAGCGAAATAAGAAGCTTAAATATGGAAGCCAAGAGAACACCTCAATAAAGATTAAAAAATTGTTAATAGTGGCCACAGTTTTTCAATAAAATTAATATCCCAACATGACACTTTTCTTCATTCCATCCTACCCTGCCAGCTACATAATTGCACTTGTTAACTATCTGTAACATTGTTTAATATTAAAGTTTAGAAGTTTCTGGACATGTTCCCCTTGTCTGACCTCTGTAGAGGGCTACGTAACCTGACCCAATAATATCTGCATCAAGCCTGTAACTTCTCCTTGAGCTAAAGTATGAGACCTTTTAAAAACACATCCACTATTGAATTAAAGCCTGTGACTGATGGAGAATCAATCACATCCCTCTAAAATTGTTCTAACATTAATTACCCTCAGTGTTAATTTACACCCTATTTCTACTTTGATTTTGTCTACCTTCAGCTTACAACCACTGGAAGATATTGTTAATATTAATATTACCTAGGTTGTATATAGCCCTATTCATAAGATCTCAAAGTATTTGACCAAGGAAGTCACTATCATCATGACCATTTTAAAAACGGGGAAACTGAGGCAAGAGAGGTAAAGTAACAGCATTATCACAGTGATGATTTTATTAATGATATGAGCCACAATTGCTAAAAATTAAGGACTGCAAAATGAGCTAGGCATGTTACCACAATTATGCAAAGGTTAGTAATAATCACATCTGCACATAAACTATGATAGGTTCTTTCTAAAAAGTCTGGCTTTCTCTTTTCATGCTCTGAGTGACCAATACTGCTCAGACTGGAAAATACTCAGTTTTGCAGCAAAATTAATATATATTTTTTCCTTTTTGAAAAGTTTTGGGATGATGAAGGATTAAGGGCAAAAATCCCCTCCCTCCCCATCCCTTGGTATGAATGCTTAAATGAACATAGAAGAATAAAAAAGTTAGAAAGAAGTGGTAAAACAGTGTCATGAGGCAAATAAATGCTAGCTCTACTGAGATTTAATGTGGGATCTCAAATTAGTCAGAGGGAGGCATGAGTTACTAAAGAGAGCAGCCCCCACTCCAGCTTACTAATTAATCAGGCACAAAAAGCTCATCAAGGAACAGCCCAGCAATGAGAGGCAGACTGAGACAAGGTTATCCTGAAGGTTAAAGACACAGGGCTTTTTAAAATTAAATAATAAAGGGGAAAAAAACCCCTTCTGACATTCTACATTGATATAATATTAAAGTACCGGTTTAAATCAACAGAAGGCAGGAAATTCAAGACTGGCAGCTGATGCTGCATTCTTAAATCATCTTGGTGAAGTAAACTACAGCACAATAGCTAGTGTTAATGATGGGGCATCAGTTGTACCTTACCGTTTTCTGACCCTTGCTGCAAACGCTGGAGATGTAATTGTATTAAAATTTGTACCTTTCACGGTTGGTGTCTTTATACTTAGGCCACTAAACCCTCACACTTCTTTTGCTGAGGAATCTAATTGCTTTAGGTACTATCAGGATGCCCGTATGGAGGGGTTAAAGAAATGGGAGTGGCAGGATCTTGAACTCATCTGAAAATCCAGCTCTGACTGTGGATGTTAACCACTTGCAAATCTGGCAGTAAAAACACTCTGGAATGGGCTCCCCTTCCAATTAATATGGACGTTTTGTGACATATCAGTTATTTACGTGAGAAAGTAGCTCTTGGTTAGAAACTGCATGTAATTTCAGGGAAGGGTTTTATGCATCTACTAGACAAAAATGTTAATAAGGACAATGCTAATTACTCGGGCTACCAAGAAATGATGTCCTCAGACTAATAGCTACCTTGTCATTAGGTGGTTAGCATGGGTGCACCCTACTGCCCTCTCCTGCCTGGAATTAGAACTGCTCAACTGTGTGGCCATAGCTGTTACAGAGCTAACCGTGCTTGAGCTGAGTCCCCAAGAGGCGGAGAAGCGATTCTCTTCTACCTTTTGTGATAAGGTATGCACTTTTAGAGCAGGAAGATCTGAGGTCTGTCCTCACTACTGTTGGAAAATTCTGAATGGCCATGGTATGCAAGAGAGTGACAACCATGAAATAACAGGGAGTGATGGATTTGTTACAATATCCTTCTATAGCCAATATCTATATAGCCATGCAACTAGGTAGTTATTTTTTAAAGCAGTTTTTTCTTTGTCAGCAGTGAGCATTCTTCTGAAATTAATATAACATATAGAGCACGCAAAGAAGGAAAAACCTTGGGACATTCACAAATTTTGCAGATAGTGTTCAAATATGGCTTCTTTGTATCTGAATTATCCATCCATAACATCCCATCTATTGTGAGCTGTGAATTACAATAGGACTTGGACTTCTGATCTGTTAGTTTTACAGTTGACCCAGATGTTGATCCAGATCCATCCTTAGTAGTCATAGGTCATATTACCAAAACATCACTGCAGCCACTTCTCCTCTTAACAGGTTTACAAGTGGGGACAAGGGCAGCATTAGCCAGGGCTACTCTTCCATTTGTTGAGGTGGCCCCTTCAGACCGCAACTGAAGGCAGTTAATAGGACAGGGTTGGGAAGCTCATACTGCAACTATATTAGCTGCTATTCCAGCTGTACAATATCCATTCAAAGCCTTTCATGAACACTGAATCATCTCAAAAGTTATAAGCAGTAATATGAAATGTGCATGCCATGGCCTGATCTTTCTTAATGCAAATCAATAACCTTCTCAATACAAATCAGATTTTTTTTTTACCAATGCAATTTTTTGTGTGATGGGGCCACACTGGCAGGACCAGTCCCTCTAAACTCCCTGGGGTATTATCATGTAATTCATTGAACATATTATTATGCAACTGAACATATACTATCTGTAATAAAACTGTTACTGATATTTATAGTCAGAAGGCTGGGTGCCCATGTGTGTCAGCTGATTTTCGGTCCAAATAACCCACCCATTTTATTTGTCCAAACACTCAATGTGATTTAATTGCATTAGAAGGAAGGATGGTTTTGTAGACAAAGCACTAGGCTGGGACTTATGAGTTACATTCTAGGCTCTCTAGAGAATGAGGGTAAATCTCTTGTGCTCAGCACCTTGAAGAATTAATGGGAGTTATGTGCCTATACACACTAAAGTAGGAACAATGCTACTTCATTTTTTTTCATCCTTTTTCTGTCTTGTCACTTTAGAATATGGGCAGAAGGAGAACTTACTGAGAGCTATATTTGTGTGTGCATTTACAGCATGTCAGCTACTCTGTGCATGCTCTTACCTCAAGTAAATACAAGGAATCTTGTCCCACTATTGTTGAGGGGTAAGCTACCTCACATTTATAATGAGGGTAAATTCACACCTTAGCTTATCTTGCACTAACCTGTTTGTGTAGCCAGAGCCTTAGGTCTTTAGGGCAGGGGTAATTTCTTATTATGTATAGCTAATGCATTTAGCACAATAGGACCCTCGTCTCAGTTGGATCCACTAGGCATTAATGTATTAAAAGAAATTGCAGTGACAACAGAATAATTGCCTGAAAAATGTCACTTTCTGCAGCTGAGTTCCTTTGAGAGCTGTACAAATACACACAGCTGCAATTTCTAATGTTTCAGTGTTTAAGACCATATTTAAGACCAAGTGTTGCCTTTGGAAAAAGAGAAGTGGACTTCAATTATGCTTTGGGCCAGATAGGGCATGGAGCAACTAGAAGGATGAAACTGAAACAGATATAAACAGATGGGGGGAGGGAATTGCAGGTGGTAACATAAAGAAATAAGTTTGTATCTGAAGTAGGGTTGGGTGTTTGACTGGTCAAAAAAAGTTCAGTCAATAGACTGAATATTGGTCAATTGGTCTAAATTGCCAATAGGTCCAAATAATCCACAGAAAAAGTACATTCTTTTCATTAAGAAATCTGTCAAAAAATTTAAAAAATCTTATTTTTGTCAAGAAAACTACAGAAAATGCATTTTTTGGTAAAATTGCTATAATCTTTGGCCAGTCAATTGACAATACCCGATCAGTCAATTGACTAGCTTGCCAACCCTAATCTGAAGTAAGTAGCACAAAATAGAGGTACCACAGAGCAATCTCCGTGAGACTCTGAGACGGAGAAGTAAAATAATGCATGGAAGACTCATTAGTGTGTACACAGGGTCCAAAGGTGTTCGTAGTGTTGAAATACTAGTGCTTTTACTCTCAGATCACTCTCTGTTTAAAGTACAGTGCCTTTACAGCCTTGAACTTTGATATTGACTCTACGCTCCTTGAGGGAAGCTGCTTTCCACCCTGTCCTTTCAGCCCTAACTAAGCCTCTCCTGATCAGCCTCTGACACCAGTGCCAAATCAAGGCAAGGCTCTGTCATTCCCAGGAGAGACTAAAGCCCACTTCTTTCCTCCGTTTCTGTGAGTGGTGGAGGCAGCTAACCTCAATGCCATGGGACAGCCCTTTCTTAGGTCCCAGTGGAAGTTCCAGTGGTGTGCCATGTTTCATGCCACACTTTCCTCCAAACACTGCACAACCACTTTTTCAAGTGTCTCATTTCATCTGATGAGAAAAGTTTAGTATTATACAAGGAAGCCTAGAATGGGATTATGTCTTCATTGCAGTTAAGTCAAGATTTTACTTGGATTTTAGGAGAAGCCTTTCTACTTTCCTCGCACAAAATTTTCTTACCTGTGAGCAGAAGTGCTTGTGCCATAGCAAATCTATACACCTTGGGGGTGGGATAGAAGCTTGGATCCTGCATTAGCTTGGGCTGGAACCCATCTACCTTGCCATGAGGAGACAGACTAAATCATTTGTGTGCTAAGAGTCCTCCAAAGCTTTCTCATGGTTCTCCACGAAGGAAGACAAGTTCTCCCATAATTGACACCACGGTTTAGGAAAGAATCCTAGAACATCTTGAACCAGACTCCCCAAAAGCTTTTGAGGTGCTGCAAAATGTATGTGCACACTCATGTGGCTATGGTCTGTGATAGCAAAGGACCTGGCTAAAGTCTTTTTATTATTTTTCTCCATATATAATAGACTATAAGACTATTTCTGCCCTCCATTATATGCTCCGTATTATGTATGTCAGCAGGAGAAAATCCTATCTGCAAAAGTCCACTACAATACAATTGCTAAACTCAGTTGTTGCCAGAGCAGATTATTTTACCAGTTAGTATAGCTTTTGTTGGACCAAACCATTATAATTCAGCGGCAAATATATGTCAGGCCATTATGATTGCATATGTGTAAATATTCCTCATTAACAACTTCCACATATGATTACCCAGTCAAAAATAGTCACTGCATGTGCAAACTAGGTACTGTACAGAGTTGTACATATAGGTCCTGATCCTGCAGATAGTTCTATTCTATTCTACACTCCTATTGCCTTCTAGGGGATCAAACACAATAATGAGTGTTCATGGAATCAGGGCCAAATTTGGAAACATAGTCAAGCACTTAAGTTGATAGACAGTCTGAAGGCCTTGCTACACAGTAATTTTGAGAGGCTTCTAGAGCTCTTAACCCCTGGGTTGTCCATACATTAACACTTGAAACTTGTTCTAAGCACTGGATATGCTCAAAGTTATGCCAAGCCAGGGCAGGATTACCTTTGATCTGTGCTATCCAGCTCGTGTTACACCAAGGTGCAGCCAAAGTAGGCTGCACATTAGTGTAAACACCCCACCTGCCCCCGTCCTTTGCTGGCCTGGATTGGGCTGACTGAGCCAGAAGAGCAGTAGCCTGGCCACAGCAGTGGCTAAGCAGGCAGTTTAACTTTTTCCTGACTGCTTCCCTGGGAAGGCAGGCAGCCACAAGTAATACCCCGAGTGGGAGGAGGCAGGAGACTGGGGGAAACTCGAGGGGCAGGGGGAATGCTAGGAGTGCGGGTGGGGAACTGGGGGAGTCTCAGGGGGGGTAGGGGGAAGCCTAGATTGGGAGGCGGGGGGTGGGTGGGAGGGATTCTTACCTTTCAGTCCTCCAGATTGGTCCCTGCTGGCCTGAACGTGCAACTTTTCCAAACTCAAGCTGCCACTAACACGGATCAACATTTGTGTGGCTCACAGTGTAAGGCGCAACAAGGCCCTAAGGCATAGAGCAGCAAAACTGAGGATTTAGAATGAGCTCTTAAAATAAAACTGAGACTTATCAACTGAATCTAACATATGGCTCCGAAGGAGGTGGCGGCCTTCCAAAATGTTGGATGAGAGCTGAGCTATCTTTGAAAAGAAGTACCTATGAAAGATCCCATAGAGTTAGGCGGAAAAACTTCATTGCTAGCACAAAGATCCTGGTCTTCAACAAGCAAGGAAGGATGGAACATGTTTGGAGCATGTACTTCAGATGCCAGTATGCAGACTCCCATATGGAGCCATCCAGTGGAAACCAACTGGCACAAGGAAACAGGCATCTCTGAGATACTTCAAGAAGAACCCCTAGCAGAAAGGGCAGAAGAGTTGACCTCGGCACTGCGGAGCAGATGGATGTGGCAGCAACAGAGCCAGCTTTCAGGGTGAGTGGCGTGGTGCCATGGTCAGGAGGGTGCCACACACATACCCAACCTGCCCCACCCCAACTGCGTGTGCCAGGCAGGACTTCAATGGCAACTCATCCTGGGGGATAGGCAGTGGGGTCTGCCTCCACAGCTGTGTGTGATTGGAGCTGGCTGGCTGGGGCAGTGTGATAGAAAGTCCCTGGATGGCAGCAGTGGACTCTTCCAGGCAGCATGCCAGGAGGAGGGTGCCGAGGGCTGGTTCAAGGGCAAGGCAGCAGTGCCCAGTGAGAAGGTGGCATGGCTGGGAGGCCCAGGCTTGTGCTTCAAGGCCTTTGCCATCACCAACCTGCTGGGGCTGGAGGCCAAGTCACAGCTCCCCCAGCTGCTGCCATCAATGCCAAGCATGAGGGTGAGGGCATGGGTAGCCGGGCAGCACTGGGCAGCAGCACCTGCTGCTGGGGCTAGGCTTTTTGTGTGGGCAGCGCTGCCTACTGCCCACCCACCTGCTCTTCCTGCCATCCTGCACTGAGCCCCCACTACACCCTGGCCTCACGGCCCAGTACCTGGCCAGTATCTCAGGCAAGTAGACATGTGCTGCACTGCAATAGCTCCTGAGGTCTTCTGCCACCCGCAGCTGCTGGAGTACTTGTGTCCCTCATGCATTCACGTCATCCCCCACATCCCTCCCCTGCCCCCATACATCTGTCCTTATCACATACAACCCACGCACACAACCCACACACACAGTGTTGGTGACTTGGGGGTGGGGTGCCAGGGGGAGGTACTGGGGTGGGGCACCAAAATACAAGATTGCCTAGGGCGCCATTTTCCCTAAGACCAACTCTAAGCAGCAAACAGAGGAGGGTTAGAGATTAGTTTCCATTTTGCATGCCAGTTTTGGAGCAAAAGGGAGGAAAGATACTGATGCTCAGATCTTGGCTATTTTCAAGTAGTCGCAAGTGAGTCCAGTGGTCCCAAGTCAGATCTTTTGGTAACAAAAAGAAGTAATTTACACTGGAAGATGAATCTGTTTCAATATTAATACTTCAAGGGGCTATCAATATTATTATTATTATCATCCATAGTAGTAGGATTAATATTACTGTTACTTTCATCATCAATAGCAATAATATTTACTTTGACAATAGCCACTCATCAAAGATTCTGATTTCCTTTCATTTGAATATATCATATTTTCTTTCCCAATAACTAGAACAAATCATGCTACACTGAAGTCTCGGATACTCAGCATATGCAGTGTTCTGTGTGTTGAATGGACAGGGCTTTCTCTCTGGAACTGTGGCAAACCCTGGAAAGTCTATTTCTTTCTTTTTCTCACCAAATGATCTGGTTAATTGAATTTTTTTTAACTTGGCACTTACTCTCTGTCATTAACTCTCCACAAATAAGCCTGGCATTGTCTCATTTTAAAGCTGCTTTTGCATGCTGAACTCCAGACTTCACGGATAAAGCATGAGCTAAAGGATCAAGGGTAGGTGTATTGAGAATGTTGGATGGCTTGTTGGGATAAAGTCTGAAAATCGACTGTGTGTTAGGAATGATAAGCAGGATAAGTTGTGTGTGGAGATGGGAGGGAAGTGTGAGGAGAGGAAGAGGAAATTCACAGTAGGTACAGCTTACTAACAGTCTCTTTAACTTTCCCTGTCAGGCAAAGATGGGGAGGTAAGGAGAGTTTTTTCGGCAGAAATGGAATTCAGTTTCATATAGGAGTAAAAACACACGGAGGAAAATTTTGTTTTAAATCAATTTCTCTCGGAGTAGAAATAAAGCAACATCTTCCAAAACCCACATTTAAACACCTGCATTTTTTCAGTATGGTATAAGATATTTTCGTGCCTCCTGCTTACTTTTAGTAAATTGCAGACACAAGGGTAAACAGTGCCTTTTAAATGGGAGCACATAACTCCTGAACTATCACCGCAACGAGACTGCTAAGGTGTCTGAGTACTACTTCCCTCTACTGGACAGAATGAGAATTTCTCATCTGCATGGCATAGGCCCCTTACTGCTAACAGTTAATGGGGATTGTCTAAGTTTTAAATGGTCACTCTGTGCCTTTGTGGCAAGAGAGCCTTGGTCTAGTTCTGGTCTCACTGTGATGTTTTGGCTGTGGTTTGCAAGCTCCTGTGAGGATTTTTAATGCCCAGAAATATGTAAAAGTATTGTACCAATAGTGAGAGCACCAATAGGGAGATCCTTATCTCCCAGCACCAGCTCTGTGGTTGCAGGGCCAGTTCTGGGAGATCCTTGTTCCCCAGCCCAGGCCTCATGGTCATAGGACCCAGGCTGGGAGAGAATCTCTCAGCGCTGGCCCCATGACTGTGGAGCTGGCACTGGGAGAGAAGGATCTCTCAGCCTGGGTCCCATGACCGTGGGGCTGGGGCTGGGGCTGGGAGATAAGGATCTCCCGGCACTGGCCCCATTGTTGCAGAGCAGGGTCTGGGAGCTCCCTGCTGCCGGGGCAGGGGGACATTGTCTCTGCACTCCTGGGGGCAGGGAGCGATTTCTGTCCCCTGCTGCCCAGCTGACTAGAAGTACATTTGCTCCCTGTCAGGCATCTACACATGTGCTACTGCACAGTAAGTAATCTCAAGTAAATTTGCTACTTGCATTTTCAGGTAGCACATTTACTTGTGATTAGAGCCCATTACTGTGCAGTAAGTGTCTGCATGCATAGACATGGATGCTTACTGTGCAGTACTTGGCTCTACTGAGCAGTAAAGCATGTCATGTAGATGTACCCCAAGAGCTTTAAAAGTGACTTCTGGAAAAATTAGCTAATGGCTTAGATCCTCCAACCTGGGAGGATCAACTCAGGGTGAATAGCTACTCCAAGCTTCTTCATTGCTGTCAGCACAGGGGGTACGATTTGGGGAAGAGAGGTCCAGACTGGGATTGTCTTATATCCTGCTAATACCTGCATCTCTTATGAAACCCTCTGGACACTTTACTAAGACACAGCCTCTCTTGGATGTGGGAACTGCATAAACCTGCAATGAAGACCAGGGGCTAATTGCTGCACTCTGCCCTGTGATTCATCATTACAATTATTGGCACTCTGTAGGCAAGATAATAGTTAACAAACAGTCTCAGCTCTGGAGAGCTTACAAGCCTGACATCAGAGACATACAGACAGAATTCATAGGAACGCCAAGCACAAGGAGACTTTTGAAGCTAGATCTAGATTATTTCATACTTTAGCTACATGGGTCTGTATTTTAAATTGAAATATATGTAAACTGCTTGTATTGAAATAGATTTTAAATGTCCCTTGTAATACCATAGCTTGCCAAATAAACTTCCTATTGTGAATGCATAAAAATCAGTTCAAAATGTAACATGTACAATTTTGTGTATTGAAATACATATTTTCCCATCTGGATAGTAATGTCTCTTTCACTGTTGGTAGCACTATTTTACCTGGCTTCAGTTAACACAGGATAGATTCAAACTTCTAGCTAGATTATTGTTTCATTAATAATTGTTTCAGTCTGGGCTGAACAGGCTAGAGAGGGGTTGAATTCTCCCCTCCCTGTCCCACCAGCAGGGACCTGAGCCCAGTCTGCTAGGTGCTCCCTCTTTGCTGTTGCAGCGCTGGCCCCTGAGGCAGAAGGGGCAGGAAAGGGCGTTATTCCCCCCTCTATCCCTACTGCCCCTGGGGGACTGCAGCTGGGTCTGCCTGCCCCGACCACTGCCACTGTTTGCTCCCTGTTTGGGGCAAGCCGTGAAATAAGGCCCCTACTGCCCCTCTGCCAGATGCTGGAGGGAGGGAGGGGGAATAACCACTGTTCCTGGCCCCACCTAAGGGGCCCTGCCAGCTGGCATCCAGCTGTGCCCCTGCCCTGCTACTGCAGCAACGAAGGGGCAGGGATTTCGATGTGGGCAGCAACCCCTGTCATAGTGTCAGGGAGTGTGAGCTCCTTCCTGGCGGGGCCCGCTGTGGGGTGGGCAGAGCTGTGGCGGACTGCATGGTAGCACTGGGCCCAGAGGGGCCAGAGTCCCCCACAGCACTGCCACCATGCTCTGAAGCAGCTTTTCTTGCCCTGCAGAGTGGCCCCAACACTGGGAAGAGGCTTGCACTTGAGGAAGCCATGACAGGGGCTGCTGCCCCCATCATAATTGTTCCCTCCTCACTGCTCCAGCAGCTGGGTGGGGACAGGGATGGCGCCAGATGCTGGCCAGCAGGACCCCTTGGGGGGTGGGGGCAGGGAGCAGGGTTTCATAGTTTCATAGTAGCTAGAGTCGGAAGGGACCTAGGTAGATCATCTAGTCCGACCCCCTGCCTTAGCAGGAAAGAGCACCGGGGTCAGATGACCCCGGCAAGGTGCTCATCTAACTTCCTTTTAAAAATCCCGAGGCTAGGAGCCTGCACCACTTCCCCTGGAAGCTGGTTCCAGGCCCTAGCCGCCCTGACTGTGAAGTAGCGCCTCCTAATATCTAATCTAAACTTACCCTCCGCCAGTTTGTGACCGTTATTCCTGGTCACTCCTGGCAGCGCACGGGGGAACAGGGACTCCCCCAATACCTGCTGATCCCCCCTGACCAGTTTGTAGCAGGCCACAAGGTCCCCCCTTAACCTTCTCTTGTGGAGGCTAAACAGGTTCAGGTCCCGTAGCCTGTCCTCATAAGGCCTGCCCTGCTGACCCCTGATCATACGAGTGGCCCTCCTCTGAACTCTTTCCATATTGTCCACGTCCCTCTTGAAGTGTGGCGCCCAGAACTGGACGCAGTACTCCAGCTGCGGCCTGACCAGTGCCGCATAGAGGGGGAGGATCACCTCCCTGGACCTGCTCGAGATGCATCTGTGGATGCATGACAGGGTACGGTTGGCCTTCTTGACTGCCTCCCCACACTGCCGGCCCATGTTCATCGTGGAGTCAATGACGACTCCAAGATCCTTTTCCGTCTCCGTGCTGGCAAGAGGGGAGTTCCCCAACCTGTAAGTGTGGTGCCGGTTCTTCCTCCCCATGTGCAACACCTTGCACTTATCAGTGTTAAACCCCATCCTATTCTCATCCGCCCACCGTTGCAACCTGTCAAGGTCAGCTTGTAGCCTATTGCACCCTTCTAGTGCACCCACATCCCCCCACATCTTAGTGTCATCAGCAAACTTGAACAGGGTGCTTTCTACCCCCTCATCCAAGTCACTGATGAAGATGTTGAACAGTGCAGGCCCGAGGACCGAGCCCTGCGGAACCCCACTGCCCACATCCTTCCAGGTCGAGAAGAACCCATCCACTACCACCCTCTGGGTGCGGCCCTCCAACCAGTTGGCGACCCATTTGACCGTGTGGGCATCGACACCACAGTCTCCCAGCTTTTTGATGAGGACAGGGTGAGAGACAGTGTCGAAAGCCTTCCGGAAGTCCAAAAAGACTACATCCACAGCAACCCCTGCGTCTAATGATTTGGTGACCTGATCGTAAAAGGCCACCAGGTTGGTCTGACAAGACCTGCCACTGATGAACCCATGTTGGTTGCCCCTAAGCATGCATTCCTCCGCAAGGCCCTCCTGGGTGTGTGCCAGGATAATTTTTTCAAAGAGCTTACCCGGGATTGAGGTAAGACTAACTGGCCTGTAATTTCCCGGGTCCTCTTTTTTTCCCTTTTTGAAGATAGGGACCACATTGGCCCTCTTCCAGTCCTCCGGCACCTTGCCAGAGCACCACGAGTGCTCATAGAGCCGCGCCAGGGGTCCCGCAATGACCTCGGCCAGTTCCTGTAGAACCCTAGGGTGAAGATCGTCCGGACCAGAGGACTTGAACACGTCCAGCCTCTCCAGAAGTACCCTAACTAACTCCTCGCTAACCCCTGGCCCAGGCGCGTCTCTCTCGGGGCCCGAGGGGGGCCCAGCAGGGAGGTGGCTGAACTGGTCCCTACTTAGGAAGACAGAGGCAAAGAAATCGTTAAATATGTTAGCTTTGTCATCTGGCGTGATGACTAAGTTGCCCATCGTGTCCTGCAGGGGCCCCACATTACCCGGGACCCTCTTTTTACCCCCTATGTATTTGAAGAAGGTCTTCTTATTGTCCTTAATCCGGGAAGCTAGTCCTATCTCCAACTCTGCCTTGGCCCTCCTGACTGCCCCCCTACATCCTCGGGCGACTGTAACATAGTCCTTCTTGGTGATGACCCCATCTCTCCATTGGGTATATGCCTCCCTTTTAGCAAGGAGACATTCCCGGATGCTCTTAGTGAGCCATGGGGGTTTATGTGCCCTCCTGCTCCCTTCCCCGCCCTTCCCCACTCTGCCCCCAGGGCTCTGCAGTGTTTCTGCCCGCCCTCGCCACCACCATCCCTGCTTGCTCTGTGCCTAGCTGAAGCTGCAGAATAAGCCCCCTTCACCAGATGCTGGAGGGATGGGGGAGGAGGGGGCTTATTCCACCACTTGGCCTGGATTTAAACCAATTTCTAATCACTTAAACCAGTTTATGTGTAATGCGTGTCCCTAGCCTAAAAGATAGTTCTGTCTGGTTCCCCACCCTATGGAGAGTGGAAGAATTGAAGTGTCTCCCATGCCCATGGGCTCATGTGTCTTATTTGTTTGTGCTTGGATTAGCTATTGAGGCATGTCCTTTCCCATCTCATGTGGAAACTTAATTTGGGATAACAGCATCCACATAGGGCTTAGAACAAAATAGCTCTCAGAGGGTGTGTCTACACATGAAAGCAAGGTGATGCAATAAACTCTGGCGCATATTGCACCAGAGTTTATTGTTCCTTGGCGCCACATTTATATTTGTGCTCAGGACTGCAGCACACTGAGCTGGGGCAGAGCAGCCCTGGCTGGCGGGAGGCCCAGGGGATCAGCCTGCCATCCTGGGGCTATTACCAGCCAGATCAACATGCTGTGGAGGGGCTGGCTGGGGCACAAGGGTGCTCTGATGCAGGGCAAGCCAGTAGACAGCCCCTCAACTGAAGAACCCTCATGTCCCAGCCAGCCCTGTCAAGTCTACATGTGCATGGCTGCACAATACAGGACACTATCATAGGACAGCACTTGTGTTTACAAGTATCAGCCTACGGTAAAGTTAATTATGCTACTGAAGCCTAATAGGGCCACAAGTATAGATGCTGAGACTTTACTGTAGAGCTAATTAGGCAACTGCCCAGTAAACTTCTCATGTAGATGTGCCCAGAAATACGTATTCTGGAACAGCTATTTTGGTAAATTTCTATATGTAAACAGCCTGTCAGAGCAGACTGGAAGTGGGGTTCATCCATTATATTGTTCCCCAGCAGCCAATTCCTCACTGCACTATGGAGCCCATCAAGGTCTACTGCCAGGGAGCCTCAGTAGCTGTGGAGGAGAAGGCCAGGTTTTTCTTTTTGTCAGTGGGACTGTTAATGCAGAACAGGCCCCAAGCCTGGCTCCTCTGTTGAGGTCTCTGATTAAAGCCTGTCAGAATATAGTGATTTCCAACTTTCTAGATGATTTACAGTATGACCAGGGATATACCTTTAGTTCAGGGGGGCACAGATTTAGTTTTCAGAGATAGGACCTGGGCATTAGGCATCAAATTCAGGACTGATGAAACCAAATGTAACTCCAATAAAATCCGTGAAATGAGAGCTGCTCATGCTCATAATGAAGTTGGTACCAGGTATAGATATTGGTAAGTGCAGGCCTGTACCTGCTGTCGTGGAAAGCAGCTCCACATCCCCAGATGAACGGGATTTGGTATAGCGTGCTCTTGTGACACACCAGGTCTGAGCATCTTACAAACAGAAGCTAGAGGCTACTTGAGTGTACACATGTAAAATATAGAGCTATTTCTGAAATATGTTTGGCTGGTATTGTGCCAAATTCTGCAAATTCTTTAGATTAGCCAAGAGACTGGCTTGAGAACAAACCCACTGCTTCCCCACTGCCTTCAGTATTAGAGATTTTTAGATGGTTATCTTCTGCTGTCTAGAGATTGCGAGCCAGATCCTATTCCACGGACTAGATGCCTAAGTGCAGTTCAAATCCCTGATCAGGTCTCTGAAAAAACCATTAACTCATCTACTTCTGTAATGAGACATCATCTTAGCTTAGATTAAACCACAACAATGCACTGAGGAGGAGGAGGCCCCACCCACCTTTTGCGTCAACAGGTTTTAAGGGATTTAAGCAGGGTGGAACTGAATTCCAGTTTGGTGCCTAAACCCACCTAGATGCCTAAGAGATAGAATATGATCTCGCCCTATGGCTAGTGTTTGCCCACAGTGCATTTCCAGTACTACTGGAAGTGGACAACTACATTCATTCATACATGATTCTTCCTAATTCAGGTCAGCTCAATTTGTGGTTATTGTATTCTCTAGCTCAGGGTATTAAACATATAGCCCATGGGTCAGATCCAGCTTGCAGAGCTATGTCATTTATCCCACAATGCTCCTCAAGGGGCTGAGAATTTAGGGGTGGGGTGAGTGGGGTGGGGCTCACTGCCAGAATCCAGGGTATGGATCCCCACTGAGGATGTGTATTGGCAGTGGGGTGAGGGGTGAGCAACAGCCTGTATTAACCTCCTGGCTCCTTGATGCTGCTTGTCTGCTGTTGTAATGTCTGGATCCAGCCCACAAGGAGCTCTGCATTATGGATCCAGCCTGGGGGGCCAGGTGAGTCTGATGTCTTTGCTCTAGGTCATTAAATACTTCGTGGAAGTGTTTGGAATACATCTAATATAGTCTATATACTGATGCTTAGAAAGTGGATTGTGCGCATGTCAGAGAATCCTTGTGTGTATCAATGGGATGTATGCACCACAGAAGACGTGCCATCCATGGAAAATTTCATCTAGATGTCAGGAAAGTTCACTTTTCCAAAGGGATTAACTCTGGTTGTAGGATGGCAGGTTTAAATGTTTGATTTTTGTTTATGTCTCTTTTTTAGCCCATATCTCAAGAGGATTTAAGTCTTTGACTTGATGTTCGTGATATGTTACTTACAGGATTACTGCAAGATCACCTGATAAAGCCTGACATAAACTTGGCAAATTGTTTGGTGCTTTCTCATTCCTGAGTGTTTAATTATTTTACTTTCAAAACAGTGAGGTTGGAAGGACTGAATCTTGCACTATTAAAATCACTAGGAATTTTGCCACTGGTTTTAGCTGTCACAAGATCTGTCCCTAAAAGGGCATAAAAAGAACCATGCATACGTATGCATGCATATTTCTATTCTCTTGGTCAAATGGGTCACTCCATCACTGCTAGACCAGTGGAAATTTGGAGTCATTTTGTTGGCTTCAGCAACTTTCACAAGTGTCAATGAGAGCAGAATTTGTCTTTGTATTGAATTAAGGATGAGGGTTTATCTAGATTAGGGAAATGTACACCAGTGTAATGCCTGAATGGGGTGTTTCCTTCATTCCAGCGTCTATTGTAATGGTGAAGGAATTGAAGATTACAGGTAATCTGGTGGAACCCAGAGCAAGCATGCTTCCTCCATCAGCCAAACAGGGAGAGACCAAATCATTTTCTCTAGGTCATACAGGATGTCACTGGCATGGACTTCAGGTATGTGCACAGAGGTATTTCTTCAGCACCGGTATGTGTGCTTATGCTGGCTTTAACCTAACCAGTTACCACTCACAGGGAATTGGAAGCAGCAGAGATTTCAGCATGGGTTCTGCAAGCCTGCTTTGAACCCAGGGTACCACACAAGCAGCTATTCCATGCTGCTTTGTCTTTACTGTTATAGGTCCCTACACTTGCATTGTAAGGCTAGTGGGCATAATTAACATTCAGTAATCACATATCTGAATAAGTGCAGACAAACCCATACAAAAATGCCTGTTAGAGCAGATTGAAATATTTGATGCAAAAAGTATTTATTGAGATTGTAGTTCTGTTGCAGATCATTTTCAAACTGAGCCTGGTTTCTGTGTATATATACCTTGTTACAAATATTGCCCAGAAAGCTTGAATAAGTATCTTTTCGCTTATTGGTTGGTGCAATGTTGTGGTAATTTGTTATCTATTGTTCCTACTATGTGAGTTGTCCCAGAATTCCCATGGCATTGTTTCTGCTCCCAGGCTAGGACAATTGAAACCTTTGAAATGTATAAACACAACTGTGAAGAACTAATGAATGAAGCACTTTCCTGTAGGATTTTTTTGGACGAATAACCATTTGTGTTAATCTTTGTGTTAAACTTTAAGGTTTTATACTTGTCTTCACAGATACTCCCTGTTGTCTCTGGAAGAATGAAAACAAATGAGATAATACAAAGTGATTCTTTTGCATTTATTTGTGACATTGTGTATGAAGCCCTTTTTGCAACATATAGCCAACTTCAAGCCACTATATTCCTTCTGAATAAAATTCAGATGCCAAGAACTAGCCCCTTGTAGTATAAACAGGATGGTTCCTCCTGAACTTTAAGTAAGGTTAGAAACTAGGCTGACGCCCCTTTTATTCTGCTTGATGGGATTATTCAACCTTGAGCATTGGTTAAAATGTTGCAGCCTCTGCTAATGGACTTTCTCTGTTCTTCCAAGATGATTTAAAACAGAAAATAGAAACATAATTGTAAATGCTTGGTTAGTAACCAAATGTTTTCTTTCATGGAATGAAAAAGATACAGTTCAGATCCTGCTGTCTAGAAAGAGGAGATCTTGAATCTTTTCCAGCCGGTCTTGCAACTCTGCCTTGCACAGTAGGTTCCAATCTAGAAAAACACATAAAATGGTGGGAAATTGAGATGTGAGAAACATTTGTATAAATTAGTGCTACAGATAAATTATAGTAATCTCTATGGATGCCTAACATGTATCAAGGATGGATATAACATCCATCACTTCAATCAACAGTTGGTAACTGAAACAAAACAGTTGTTTTCCCTCACCTGGTAGTCTACCACAGACTCACACATGCTATCTCTTCCTTTCTCTTTGTATCATCCATATTCAGGCACCTAAATGAATGTAGTCTGATTTTCAAAGGTGCTGAGGATCTCAAACCCTATTAAAAACGAAGAAACAAGGAGAGTCGTAGGTGCTCTTTTTGGGGAGTGCTTAAATATGGATTTTAAAGTCCTCAGTGACTTAGAAGCCTTGGTCCTATTTTCAAGATCACCAAAGTCATGCTGGCACTTTTGAAATTTTATATGATCAACCTTAGGCTCTTTAGTTTTAAAATGTTATCAGGTGGCGTGTGGCTGTGTTAATATATGAGGGAATAGAGCTTCAAAAGTGCTTAAGGGATTTAGAAGCATAAATCACAATGGTGTGATGAATGGGGATCTAAGATCCTAAAGCACTTGCATGTTTTTGAAAATCCTATTTCTTGCCTTTTTTGGCAGGGGATTTAATTTGATGCCAGTGTAAATCTATGCCTGAAATGCCTTAGGATAGGCTCAGCTTGTTTAATAAGGAATGAAGTCAGTCTACACTTTAACATGATCATTTCTAAAATAAAAGTTACTGAAGCTGCACTGTCTTTTCATAAGTAACATTGTTCTCATTAGTTTTTGAGATGCTGGAAAAAATCTTGTGCAGACTGACCTGTTCTCAGCCGGAAAATATAAATAGGTTTGTTCCCATTTCAGCAAGAACTCGGACAAAGCATGGATGTTTAGTATTGGAGGGGTACCAATATACCTTTTTACCATTATATGATAGAGTAACCAAGTTAGTCTCTTCTGAGGTGTTCTACTTGCAGTCTATGTCATCCTCGTAAACTAAATGGATAATTGCTTGTCAAACTGATTGACATTTGTAGAACTGTCTTTTCCATGAAATGTTACCCCCCTACACCCACCAAAAAAAAGAATAGATGATTTGATTTTGTACTGTTTTTTTTCTTCTTTAAAAACTCTTAACTTTTTCTGCCTAAAAGTAGTAATTACTTAATGAATAGCCCTCCATGTTTCCTTGTCAGCTGCTTGCTATAATGAGTAATTGGTTTTGTCTGCTTTGTTAACAATACAAGTTTTTTAAACTAATAATAATAAAGATCTTATAGGACTTCAGTGATAACATGCCTAGTGCTCCATGGAATGTATGATTTGGGTAACGGGGGGAGGGCTGGAGGTTCTCATTCTTTGTGCACACATCAAATAGTGTTTTGCAAGTTTCACTGGGCTGTGGGATTTTTTTTCCCTTTGCTACTGGTACTGCATCTTCTTATCCTCAACCATCCTAAATAATTAAAGGATATTTAAGGAATCCAGTCCAGCCATTATTTGTTTCCCTTTGGTGAAGTGCTTTTTCCCCCCCCACCAGATCTGTAAACCTCTGTTGAGCTTTTGGTATTGAGGTCAGGGCTTTTTACTAGCTAGAATTTTTATCATGAACCAGAGCCCAGAGTTAATTGTACACAAAGACACATTGTTGTTTCCATTAGATTTACAGTACCACTGCATTTTAATTATTTGGTAACATTTCACCCATTATACTGCTCACTCCTCCTCCTTGTTCCTGCCAAGCAATGTTTCTTTCTGTTGCAGAAGCTTGCAACAGAAGTGCAAACTATCCCTAATAAATAAACACAATTTGTGACCCAAACTTTGATGGAATATGTCTGTCCCTGAAACATGAAAAGGCTAGGAGAAAAATCCACTGTAAACCAGAAAGTGCAGTCTATTGTTTCATATTTGCCTACATTGGTTACTTTAACATTCATAACCCGATCCCAGACAGGCCCTGTAGAGGAGGTCTTTTTCACTATGAGGACAAAACATTCATTTCTCATTGGCAACAGCTCTTTGGGGTATTAAATTGTTTTCATATTCTTCCCATTTTATGATAACATGGAGTGGTGAAACTTAATTAATCGCTCTGAATTATTAGCTTTACTTGCATGAAAACTCTGCAGAAGCATTTGTTTCACTCATCGTCTGCGTGTGTGTGAGCAATTTTACAGATGCAACATTTGTGTGGTTAAGCCCTGAGTCTCTTTTTAAAGGTAACATGCACTGGTTTTGAAAGGAATCTAATAAACATGGGACTGTATCTACTAATTAGTACAGCTAAGCTTGGCTCATAAGCTTCCTCCCAGTCACAGAGCTTGTGTTCTGTGTAATATATGGAGGCTGAGTTGGACAGTGCTGGGTTGATTTAAATGGCCCCAAATGTGCAACGGGAAAAATGATGCATGCAATCAATAAAAATTCCTTTTTTTTCCTAACAAATTGTATAAATAGTTGGCATGGGTTTATCACTTACTTTCTAGCTGGTTCAGTCCTGCGTGTTGTTTTATGTACCGTAGATAGATTTCTAACCAAGAAAAGCTCTTTTGGGCTGGGCCAATCGACTTGAAATGAATTCAAACCCAGCGGGGGATGACATCAGAGGACTGATGGAATTCCAAACAGAAATAAACCCAGTAAGCAACCCCTGAGAGATTTCGTGGGTGGGGGGATGCAGCAGAGTTTGGCGCACACTGGACAGAGATCTGTTGTGTGTATAATGAAGGCAGGCTCTTGCCAAAAGCCTTTGTTTGTTTTTTAGTGTGAATCTCAAACAAAAAAGAAATAAAAGGATTTTGTTTGAAAAAAAAAGTTATCAGGAGGAATGATTCTCTGGACCTCACTCATTTTCTCTGCTGTATCCTCCTCTACTCTACTTCCTGCTTCCACCCACCAGGTCTCCCATGTTGCTGTGATCTGACCTCTGGCAAAGATGCTCTGGATACAGTCCATTGCTGCCCATCATTCAGTAGGCCAGCATGTGCTGTTTGGATGCAGTGGGAACTTATTCCTCCCCATTGCCTTCACCATTGGCTTGGGCTGCTCTGTTGACTAACCGAGTGAGAGAATCTTATTTTCATTCAAATTTTTTTGGGTGGAGGAAGCTTGTTAGGTTTGGAGGGGAAGCTCGCCCCTGGTGTAACTTCGCCAGGGCCAAAGGAATTAGAACTGTCAGGAGTTTGGACCATGATGTGGTATTTTTCAGATGGGTCATCAGTAGGTTATCTTGGATGCTCTTCTCCTGTCCTGCCACTAGTGCCATTTCTCATCTCCCTTACTTTTTGCTGATTCTGCAGTATGGCTTCTCCATATTTTCCTGTGTTCACATTCCAGCTCCTCTGCCCCACTTTCAAAACCCTTTTGTAAGAAGGTACCACATAATTGCTTTTTACAGCTCCACCCGCTCTTTGCCTAAACTTCTTAGCTGACAACTCCCTTGGCTCCTTTTGTTCACTCCTTATTTCATGTTCTCTTTCAAGCTTTTAACCATGCATGGAAGAGCCATACAATTAAAATATACCAAGCATCTTCTACGCCTACAAACACCTTCTTCACACACCTTGTTCCATGTACCATGCTGACTTTTATGACCACTGTGTCACTCCAAGCTGTTCTGGTTTTGGTGCATTGTTAAAAACCATCAATATGGTACACACAGCAAGGAATGTTTTCGGACTTGAATGCCTGTTGTGATGGGATTCTTCAGAGTCCCCAAACAGGGCTCCTGTTACATTCAATTTAAAAGCATTGAGGGAGACATCTTCCCTGGCCCAAAGTGTTTACTATCTAACATCTAAATTACACATCCAGCTTGGGGAGTGTGGACTAAACCCTTCTTTTCCAGCTCAGTAAAACAAGTCTGTGCCACATTAGTAAAGGACAAGTTCCTTTAGCTAGTTTCATGTCATCTGTGAGCCAGCCAGTAGTGGTGACACAGTGCACAGACAGGTGGACACTAAAAAGTCAATGGCCACATCCTCAGATGATTCTGAGAACTGGTGTTGTCCCATTGACTTCAGTGGAGTTGCACCAATTTACAGCCTCTGAGGATTGAGTCCTGTTTCCATCAGAGCCCTTATAATATTGTCATTCATCGGGATTTTAGACTAATCATTTCTTTGAAGTGGGGATCTGCTATCCATCTTTTGCTCATTGCTGCACCAGTTTAGAAACCATCTAAAACTGTAACCAGAGAACTGTGCTGCCAAAGTGGAACATCCTGTTAATGACCAGTGTGCTAGTTCAAGCTTCGTGCTAGATGTCCCTGCACACTTTGGCATAGAGACTATGTTGTGTTGCAGGTAGGTCTTGCACGACCAACCTCATTTCCTTCTATGACCAGGTGATGCATCACATGGACAAAGGAGAAGAGGTTGATGTCATATATTTGGATTTCAAAAAAGCCTTTGACTTGGTCTCCCATGATGTCCTCATGGTAAAATTGGGGAATTATGGCCTCAACAACCTTACGGTCTGTTGGCTGGGGAACTGGCTCCGTGGCTGGATCCAGAGACTGATAGTCGATGGAAATGCATCAACATGGTGCATGGTGACCAGTGGTGTCCCCCAGGGCTCAGTACTTGGACCAGTACTCTTTAATATATTCATAAATTATCTGGATTCTGGTGTCAGAAGTGGACTGGCTAAGTTCACAGACAAAATCAAATTATGGGGAAGTACGTTCATGCTAGAGGATAGGCTGGCTATTCAGGCCAACCTGGACAGGCTTGCAAGGTGGGCGGATCAAAATCTGATGACATTCAACACAGAGAAATGCAAGATGCTCCACCTTGGGAGAAAAAACCGACTTCATACTTATAGGCTTAGCAGTGCTACACTTACTAGTACCATGACTGAAAGAGACTTGGGGGTCATGACTGACCACAAAATAAATGTGAGCCACCAATGTGATGCCACAGATGGCAAAGCAAATAAAACTCTGGATTGCATCTACCGATGTATCTCAAGCAAGTTCCAAGAAGTCATCCTCCTGGGAACTGGCACCATGGCACCTCAAGGGAAGACAAGGTCTAAATGTCGTAAACCGCTGGAAGATGGTTTTAGATTGGACATAAGGAAAAACTTCTTTACTGTCTGAATCTCCAGAGTCTGGAATAGGCTTCCCCGAGAAGTAGTGCAAGCACCTACTCTGGACACCTTTAAGAAATGGTTGGATGCTTGTCTTCCTGGGGTGATCTGACCCCAGCTGACTTCCTGCCCCTTGGGCAGGGGGTTAGACCTGATGATCTCATGAGGTCCCTTCCAGCCCTAATGTCTATGAATCTATGAATCTAAGAGCAACCCAGGCTGAGGAGAGGCTAAGGAGTAGGTGTGGTGGAGTTCTGCTTTACTTTGCTTTGTTCTGCTGAATCTCCATGAGTGAGGGGATCCCACAAGCGCTCTTCACCAGTGGTACAACTTAGGACTGTCCTGAAGCAGATCTAAATTGTGTTGGGGCTTGGGCTGGGACTGGGCATCAGAAGCAGGGAGTCTGAACCAGGTCTCTTACATCTTCCCCGAGTACACAAAACAGAGTTGTAGTGCAGAATGGCAGAACAGTGTGTAGAAGGGCAGGACTGGAAAAGCAGAGCTGATATGGCTTGCAGTCATAGAGAAACCAATGAAGAAAAGCTCTATATGGCTCCTACTCACAAGGAGTCTGGTGCTAGAAAGTGGTGTAGTTTTGATGAGTACAAAAATCAAAGTAAAAATAAAATAACAAAATGAAAACACTGTCTGTCTTTAGATGCCTACAGCATAGACTAGACATGCCTTCTGTTAGCAATGTAACTGATTCACAGATTTTGAATTAACTTGCCTGGTTCATTCTTGCTCACATTTGTCCAATTGGGTTTTTAGCTACTAATGTTTTCTATGTTCAGTTCAGTGCATCCAAACTCTTGGGTTACCCAAACTGCTCGTCTATATGTTGAAGCTGGCAAGAACAAAATAATTAGAGCCAACAGTCCAGGGAAACCATGACTGTACATACTGAACAAATATGCCTAAACCAAGCCAGAGAAATTTGACGAAACATTTCAATGTCCCTGGGTCTGTACGCTTAAAAATCACCCCCGAAACAAAGGGAAAATGTCAAGTGATTGGCTGACATATCTGAAGCCCAGCTGCAAGCAGAAAAGCCAAATAGCCAGACACAGAACAGATGCTAATATGTTGGATGGAATAGCCACTTGCTCTTTCTGTGCAGCTGACTGGTCCACTCCTGATCTGGAAAGCCAACACCCTTGCAAAAATTATCAGGAGATATCACTGACTGAAGCCTGGCTTTGCTGCTGGAATTGTAGGACTATTTTTTTTGGAGTAATTCATGGAGAGAAGGTAAAGATGTGGGTCTGAGTGTATCCAAGGCCCGGAAAACTGAAAATTAACTTCTGTTTTTATGGGTATTGATAAAGAAAACATTGGGGTTGCAACCAGATTGGCTTCATTTGAAATAAAGCCAAAATTGGGACAGTGTCTTTTAAAGATGATTCTATGTGTAGAGAAAAGGAAATATGGAAGGAAGGACTACAGTTCTATTTTGCTGTGGCATGTCTGCAAGAGATAAGGGACGTTCTTGTGTTGCAAGAATGATGTAGGACTGAGAGGTTCACCACTGCATGGCTAAGGAAAGCTAAATAAATAGTCTGGTTTTTAGAGATGCTGAGCACGTGGCATCACCAAGATCTAGGCAACTGAGGGTGAAAACATTTTGAAACTGTTTTTAGCCCCTAGTTTTGAAAATCATGGCCTCAGTGGTTGTATAGGATTTGCCAACTGTTTATGTTGTACGGAAGCAACAGAAATTCACTGATGACTGCCTATGAATTTGGAGACTGGTTTGACAAACTAAGCATGGACTTTAGGCATCAATAGCCTCTTAAGAGAAATAAATCTGTTGGATACATCATGGACCTTTGTCTTGGTGATTTGAGCAATGTCTTTCTTTCCACAAATCTGGCAGAGCCTTGAAACCCTGGATTTTTGAAAAACAGACCTTTCTTCACTCCTTGAAAGGCAAAATCATTGAGTGGATAGATTATGAGTTACCCCAAGAGCCAATGAAGATGGCTGGGTTTATAAATGTCCTGGATGCTGTTCACGTGATGGACACTGACCTAGAGCTAGCTTGCACGTAGTGCAGTTAAGCATTTCAGTAGATGTAGCTAGCTTTGTGGAGCAATCTGTTGCTGTGAACAGTTAGGGTAAATTATGAAAAAGTTTATCACTGTTAAGGAATGCCATTTCAAGAGTTTAATATGCTAGCAATCCTAGGATACAGTCAGATCAATGGAAACTCCTGGATTGAAATTTTAAAACTGAATAAAATTTTCCAAAATGAAAAACAATGCTGAAAATTTCAATCAAAGTTGCACATTTAGCTTAGAAAAAAAGAGGGAAATATTTGATAAATATGGAGGTTTCAGACCCCTATTTTTCAAGTAGCTTTATTGGATAACATAGTCTGGAATTGTTATAGTAGTATAGAGATATAATTATGCATTGTTTATACAGTTTTTATATGGGCAATTAACTAACATAAAGTCTTGCTTTTCAGCTTTTAAAGATGAGATGAAAACAGAATCTGGATCAGATAAACTTGATGCGCTATAAAATAGTTTTGGTTGCTGAGTGTTAACATGTTGAATATGATTCCTATCTTATGCTTCATATTAGTACATATAAGGCTCAGAATAGTATATGCTGACTTTGTACTACATGTATTTTCTTTCTTCTAAGCGTTTCTGTTTACTATATTTATACTAACCATAATGGGGAGAGAGAACATATCTTCTGTCTCTACCAACTGTGACATGGACCCACATATTTTGGGATAAGTACTGTGAGAGTTTTGCCTGCGTGAAGAGACCAGAAGTGGGCTTGATCCTCTTTGCCTTAAAGTCAACGGTAAAACTTCCATTGACTTCAGTGGTACATGACCAGGTGGCAATAATGTCTTGGTGCCTAATATTCCTAGAAAAGCAGCAGTGACCAGACAGCATACTGTCACATTTCTATTACAGTTCATCAACCTATTTAAATACAAGTAGATCAAGAATGAGGCAATCTTGTTCATACTGCCTACTGCCATGCTCATCTGATGAAAAAAAAAACCCTGCTGGACAATACAGTAGTTCTCTCAGTTTTCCTTTGTATATTTTATCTAGCCTACAAAATCCATTGAGCTGGAAAGACCAGTGCCCCTAATTAATGCAATAATATAACAATGAATAAATCAGTGTGTCCTGCAAACTCCCTGGAGTCTTCCAGGCCTATACACAATGTGGTTGTAAGACAAGGGGAAGGAAGGCAGGGAAGTCCTAAAGATTAATCAGATAATAAGGGAAATTCTTTAGTTCTTAGCACAAGGCCTTCCCTCCCCCCAGTCCCTCCCACACTGCCTCTTCAAGAATCCACAGAAGCAGTAGAGCCCCTGACCCTGAGTGAAGATAATGTTGATGCCTTGACCACAGCGAGATGTACAACAAACACAACTTTATCTCCCATCACCATATGTAGGCCCAGAATCAATAAGCACTCATCACTTAGACATCTCTCCGGAAGGATCTGCGAGTGCCTTGCACACCCCCCTTCACAAGTTCAAGGGTCACATAAGCAAGGCCCAGGCAGAAGCAGGAAATACACGTAGCATGGTACACGTCTGGATTTTGGCAACTGCACTGCTATGAATGGCAGAAAAGGAAAACACTTGATTTTGACAGTGTTTGTTTGTTCTTGTTTGCTGAGTTCTCTCCTTAAAGAGACAGTTTGGGAAGGGTTTCATTTTGTGAGTATGTGTTTTCCTTTGAGGCTGGCAGGAAAGAGAAAAGAAAAAAAGAAAAGAAAAAATAAAACCCTGATGCTAGAAACATCTGGGTTTTTTATATGTGCTTAGCATCTCCAGAGAGCATTTTTTGTTTGTCCTGCATGCCAATAAATTCAGTACTTTTCACTGAAATATATGGCAGCAGGAAATATAGATTAAAGGTAAGTATTTGTGTTTGAACTCAGTTTTGGGTTATTAACAACAGAATGACTTTGAGAAGCAGTGATGCAATAGTCTTTATGAGCAAATATTACAGTGTCTCCCAGCCATAGGAGAGTTAGGGCACAGTCACTCAGGACACTTAATATGTGTTAAACCTGTGTGGTATTAAAGTTAAAATGTGTTCTGAGCAATTGCATGTTAATGTTTACCATGATTTCTAACAAGCACAGCTCTGATTTCTGGTCCCAGTCCCTGTAATGCACCAGAGTCTTGATCTGGCTCCGGTGTAGTGCCAGACTGGGAATGACAATCAGCTGATTGTCAATCCCAGCCCTGATACCCTCTAGGGCTGCAGGGCCCCAGCTTTCAACTTGATCCTGGAAAACCTGACAAGTGAAAGATCCAGGATTTTTTCTCCTAACGTGTGTTTTTTTCATCTCACCTGGAGGCTTGGTATAGTAGAAAGGTTCATGGCTCATGTCATGGCTGGGTAAGGACTGCAAATTATTTGTATTATATCCATAGAGTAGTACAATAATAGCTGAACAAGTTACTTAATACAGTCTGGAGATAATCCTTATCATAACTTTTCTAAGATACGAGTGCGCTTAGCATGTGTTTTACTGCTTGAATGCATTGCTGCTCACATTTTAGATACAGTTAACACATGCTAAGTGTAATGTGCAACATGACCATTAGTTGAGATTGTCACGCAATAAGAATCATCAAAGGGAAAAGAGAACCCCATGCAAAAGACCAAGCATACAGAATACTTGGCATAATATCCAAGTTATAATAATGATCGTGCTGCAGCAGTTATGATTGGAATGAACATTTAATCTATTTTTATATTGTGTCCATCAGTGTGATAGCTCAACTCCTACCTCCACCAGCTCACTAAGAAAACTATATATATAAATCTAGAAAGGATAGGAAGGTGGCTTCATACAGAGGCTTAGATTATGATATATTTTCATGGTCTCGACCTGCTGCTTTGTAATCATAGGGTGTCACATGCAGCTCTTAGAAGTAACAGCCAAAGTTTTTCCAGTAGCACTGTATAGTATTATATGCATAACCCAATGGTGAAAGAGTGTTTTAAGTCTCTCTCTCTTTCGCTCTGTGCTTGGTCCACACAAGATGCTAGGCTGCTACAAACCTTCTGAGGAAAGCTTGGCTTTTTAGCTCAAGCTGTAGCTGTTCATGCTGTCAACTGTGGACGTCTCTGGCATGTTAGATAGGATGGTGTTCATGAGAAAGGCATGTATTAGGTAGCCAACATTTGTAAGGCCTCCACATTCAAAGATAGAAAGCCAGCCATGACTGCCATACTCTGGGGCCCCAAAGAGTGTGTGTTTGTGTAGGACAGGAGCAATGTCTGTATTAACTACTGACTGAAAGACAAACTATGGGGAATGTCCACATCTTTAGACAGGTACAGTAATGGCTGCTAGTCAGTATACTCCCTGAAACACAAGTAGAGGGTTAGCCCTGGCCCATTTTTTCCACAAGCAAAATGGTTCCAGTTGTATCAACTGGCATGGATCAGTGGTTCTTGGAACCATAATAGTCTCCAGTTCATCAAAGCAAAAGGATTATAAGCCTGAAAGGGATATTCTGGGTCACTGAATCTAAATCTCTTCTATCAATGGTAACTATATCATATAATCCTTTTCATAAACCAATCAAGTTTAAAAGTGGCTAGTGGTTTTTGCTCCCACTATTATTGGGAGGCTGTTGCAGAACTTTACCACTCCAGTGTTTAAAAAATTTCTTTTAAATTCCAGCCTAAGTTTATTCATCGCCAGTTTATGCCCATTCGTTCTTGTGCCAGTGTTGTCCTTTAGCTTAACTAGCTCTTCTCCCTCCCTGGTGTTTACCTGTATGATTCTATATATATAAAGGGTTTAGTCCATCTGTCTGTGTGTCTGTCTGTCCATAACGCTCGTTAAATGTGAATAACTTGAAAACTGTAAGAGATAGAACATTTGTGTCTTCAGAGAAATTTCTTTGCTAAATCTTAGCTTTTGTTTGGTGACCAGGTCAGGATGATTCCAACTTCTAGAACTGGGAAAAAAGTCAGGGTCCAGGGCTGTTTCTACTGAGCTCCTCAGTGGGTGCCAGGGGCCTAGCACAGTGGGGAGGGCAGAGGTGTGGCAGAAAGCCACCTCTGTTTCTCCCCAAAAACTGTGCTCTGTGACAATTTGGTTAAGATGGGCTCTGCAGAGGTACACATCTTACCCTATCTTGCTAGGTAATCTGAGCTGGGTACATTCCTGAGGGAGGGGGGAAACCTGCTCCCTCTACCTATGTGACTGGCATCACATACCTGGGTGAGGGGCTTGGGCTACCTGGGGAGCTAGGAACTGCCAGTCTGCCCAGCAACTAGTGATGCATTTCAAATTGGTTGGCTGACAGGTGCTGGCCTCCATTGGACCAGGTAAATGAGGTCATAAGGGCTATATATGTTAAGGACTGCCCAGGAGGAGGGGGCAGCAGCTATTAGGAAGACTGAGAGAGAGAGAAGACCTGGACCATCTGAAACTTGCTTTCTCTCTCAAAACTAATGAACAAGGAACTGCCTGCTTCCAAAGGGAATCTCCACCTGCCTCTGGATGATACTCGTGAGTATCTAACTAGATATATAGCTTGCAGTAACTCAGATGCATGATCAAAGGATACCCAGCCATGCCAGTTTGCTGTATGGCTGTGTATTTCTATGATATTGTTCTACCCTGCACCCTATTCCAACTCTACCCCTTGTAACCAATAAAATTCTCCCTTGTATCTAGTGTGGGATACTCATTGGGAGTGGGTCTATATTATGCCTTGGGGTCCCCTTGATTTGGATGACTAAGGGAGACCACTACTTGTGCTTCTGACTGAGGAAAGCACCCCAGGTTCTTGAAGTGAATCAAGTATCCTTGAGGGCTACTAGGCCTGAGTTTCCCAGGGTGCGCAGAGCCAGAATCAAGCCCGTTCCTGGGTGGTGGCAGTGTTACCCCCAGGCTAGCAGGTGTGCTCCAGGAAGGGGGTTGGCTAGATGTGAGGCACCCCCAGGGAGGCACTCGGAGCCTGGAAGGTGGTGGGGCACAGTGAGGTGGGTGGCTCAACACAGGAGTGCCCCCTAATAGCCTGCCACAGAGGGAGGGGCCAGCTGAGGAAAAGTGGGAGCAGGGCAGTGGCGCAAGGCACTGGGTGAGCAGTGGTGGCTCTGTCTTGAGCCCTGAGCAGGGAAGGAGGCTCCCAGGGGTGACATGGAGGAAGCCCTGGGGCATGGGCAGCTGATGCAAGTAGCAGAGCTTGCCTGCCCCTGCCCTTGCCCTTGCCCTTGCCCTTGCCCAGCAAAAAGGTATGCAGGCAGCGGCCAGGTGCCAGCATGGGTGGGTTTGCCTCCAGCCTGCTGGACAAAAGCAAGTGCAGGAAGGGACTGGTATCTTCTAATACTTACCCTATTTTATTTAAGTTTTATAAATATCTAATTTATTTAATAAATATAAAAAGTAACATCTATCTGTTTGTTTTTGTTATTTGAAATCCATCCATCATTCTTGATGGGCAATTTGCTAGTGTATTTATAGGCAGCAGTGAAATCCCCCTCTTACTCCCTAGTTTGCAAAACTAAGCAAGCCTCATCTCATACGGTAAGCTTTCATTTCCCTGATCATCCAGATGAAGTTGTACTGGTGCCTTGTAGGCTTTGATCCTATACAGTGCTGATGGAAAAACCTTGGCTGTTACATCTAAGAGTTGCATGTGACATGCTACGATTACAAAGTAGCAGGTTGAGACCATGAAAATATATCATAATGGGTGAGTAGCAGAAGTTTTAAAGTGTTTATCACAGCTGGAATACCATCTAGTAATGTAGATGCTTATCTGAGTTATCCAAAGGCCATTACTTTCCAAAAACAGAGGTCCAGTCTGATGCTCATTGGAATAGATGGGTACTTTGCAATTATTTCAGGAAAAATATGATCAACTCCTTCCTCTGTAAGCTTTGTGAGGTCAGGCTTTCTTGCTGTTTCCAGCAAATCTGCTTCTGGTTGTGACTGGAACAGAGTTTCTTGTGGTATTTTGCGCTTCTCAATTATTTTCATCCAATTAGTGTTTGCATATACTTTTACACAGATAATTTTCACAACTGTAGAATTTGATTTTTATTTTTCCTATCAGCTGAAGGCTTAATGTCTAAACTGCTTGCCTTTGCCCCCACCCTCCCCCCCACTAGATGTAACCACAGTAGTCTGAAGCCCTAGTTAGGCCTACTGCGGTTGTGTAAAAATGTGATTTGGCACTTGTGCTACTTATTTTGGTTTGAAACAGAAAGAAGTGTCTTGCTGGACACTATCAAGCCAGACCAGCACATCTACCCTAGGCAGTTTCAAGAAGCTAATTGGCAGTTGCTAGCGGGATTGTTTTGTTGTAAAAATCCATAGAGTAAACAAGGCTTGATATACATTTATTTGTTGTTTGAGTGGATCTGAACTAGAATAATACCTTATATACAGTAAAGGTGGTATCTATCCACTAATTCACTTGGAGGGTAGTTTCTTATAAAAATAGGATTGAAAAAGCAGAAAGGTGGTATCAATCCTGCCACTCACCATCCAACTGCTTTCCTACACATTTCCACTTGAAATGCATGAAGTTTTCTGGCTTAAAAATGGATGAAGCAACGATAGGTGGATGCAGCAGAAACAAAGGAACAGGGGAGCTGATCAGTGGTAGCTCATTGCTAAATGTAATGGCCCACTGGGGTTGCGAAGGGAAGCAGCTGGGGATGTTTCAGTGTAGAAAGAATAAAGAGAAAATCCTCTTTCCTAATCCACACCACAGATCGCCTTGATAGACAACTGGCCACTGAGAATCACGGGGCAGAGCACAGACAAGAATTTTTCCTCCCAAATGGGGTAGCTGAAATATCTCTGAACTCCAATGTAATATTGCTTACTTAGAGAAGGAATCTCTGCAAAAGCATTTACCATGCTGGGATACTGGAGTTCATCTTATATTCTTGGGTTATTATTTACTAATTATTGTTATTATCTTTAATAGTCCCCATTGGGTTGTACCAGTGTTCATTCTCGGTATTATAAAGGAAGTTCCATGCATACACATAGCCATGCATACTCTTCTATCTCTGTTTGGCACTCATGGTTTTAAAATGGTCTAAACTGAATTCTGACATCTTTTTTTGTCAACTCTTACGTATTGAAGAAACTAGAACTACACACTGTAAGTGTGACAGACTCTAGCTCTGCAGGAGAAATGGACTCCTTGGATGAAAACTGGAATGCTGTATTTCAATCAATGGAAATTTTTACCAGCCAGATTTTAAATCCCAGAAAACAGGAGTTTACAGTGGAAATACTGATCAGTGTTTAAGTGTGTGAAGGTTTAAAAGCACAGACTTCACCATTATGACATGTGGGTCCAGGGATTGCTAATGGCAAATCTCCATGTTTTCACACATAAAATGGAGTGTAAGGACTTTGTTAATAGTGCCCTAAGTGTTTCATATTATGACTACAGGAAGGACAGCACATTTAACACAGATCTGTGATCATGGGCAATGAGGATGAATTTGTCCGATGGTGATGGGTGTATGAAGATAATCATTAAGTCATTCACTGCTGAATGATATACCTGGCTTATGTTTCTTTTCCATGTCTCTTCTTTCTGTAGTTTGTGGAAGCAAACAAAACAAATGCTAGTGCAGAAACATTTAAAAAATTGCCCATGTGAAGCAGTTCCTGATTAAAATAAAGGACATTACCCTGAAGCAGCCACTACTAGGAGAGATCAGGACATGCCAGTTGTGTTGAATTGATTTATATGAAGGAAATACTCATGAAAGACTTAAGCTAGAAGCAGGCACTGCATTTGTCCTGGGACAAGTTGTGCCTGAGTTTGTCCCAGACCATAAATGTTTTGGGATTGGTATTTATGCCAGTTGCCCTTCCAGTTAGGGTTAAGGAAGCAAATGAATGCATGGCTGCTTTTCTGCCATTGATTCAATGATGCAAGCCTGGGACAACTGTTTAGACATGTTTTGTGATGTCTTGGGACATCTTATCCTGTGAACCTGTTTCGGGTTTGCCTTGGGACAGCAGACATGAATGTCTAAATGATTGCACTTTGCCCCAGGATAAACTGGTTTCTCCCAGGACAAATGCAACGTCTGTTTGTAGCCTTAGATTAGATCCTAAAATCACATTTAACTTCTTTCTCTGACGTAGTTCTCCACAAGTAAAAACTCCCACAGGAGAAGGAACCAATCCATGTTACTCCCCTGTAATAAAACTCATCTTTCTTTTTTGTTTGAATTGGTTGGCTGTAGAGATTTTCCTGAGCTGTAGAGTTAATTGGGAAGCACTTCCATGCAGGAGCAAATGTGTTAAACAGCTTCATATTCTAAAGCTCTGCTTTGTGCCTCCTTAATGGAAACTCAAGCACTGAATTTAAAATAGTATTTGTTAAGAAAAAAAATAGAAGACAGGCAAAGGAAAATGGTATGCGCTGGAATTAAATGTGGTTGGGTGTCACAGCACAGGGCGAGTCTGAACCATGGATGTGCGTGTAAGAATTTGTAGTAGTCTCTGTGCTGGCAAAAGAACTGGCAGATTGCCTTTGGAAATGTAATAGGTACCTCCTGAGTTTTCAGACCTCTCCTTAATGTTTTACAGAAGTGACAGCAATTCGGCAAGCTGCAATTCTGTGAGCTGGTACCTCAACTCAAAGCTGTGTTACAGGGGCTGCGGGCTGGGGTTCCAGATTGGGACTCTGATTTGATCATTTCTGGAAATGGGGACTGTCTCTGACATTTGGATCCGGGTCTCAGTTTGGATTTTGATACCCACGCCGAAGTGTGGAAGACGTTCAGATATGAGAAATTCAGAAACAGGTTCATATTTCAAATGTTCCCCCAGCCTCCAAAGCCCATCTCTTCTTTCAGACGCTTTGGGTCATTACACAAATGAACAATTGCACACGTTCTAGGCTTCAAGCTTAGATAGTTTTCTGCATGGAAAAATCAGCTCTGTTGTTTGGGTCCCTCTGAAACCTGCTTACTCTGCATCTCTTTGTAACTGGGGGAGCTAGAAGTTTCCCTAAAAAGAAACAGGATTTGTTTGGTGTCATTTGCAGGCCTCTGATTCTTCTAGTCAGCAGCTGATTACCTCAGCCTGGGCTTTCACGTCAGCTTTCCCCAGGTTTGTTATTAATAATAACAAGTTAAAACTCAACATTAGCAAATCTGCAAGAGTCTCCCTTTGGTTAATCTCTCTCTATCAGGAGTGCAGAAAACTTATGGATAAGAGGAATGTGTGTAGCCCAGATCAGAAAAGACTAAGTCACTAGGTGTCAAGTCACAGGTAGGTTGTGACAAAATTATATTTTTCTCTTTGTACACTGTGGATTTTCCTTAATTACAGAACCCCTACATAATTTGTTAATATCTTGCTTGATTTTTAAAACAGAAATTAGTGTGCATATGTGGAAGGAGAACGATCTTGCCAGTTCAAAACTGTATCTTAAGAGCCACTACAGAAATGGTGTGTTGTGTCTGCAAAAGAGTGACAGTCCCAAAATAGCATTATTCATATGATATGCCATGGGTTCATGGAAAGCCCCTGCTTGCCCTGCACTTATGGTTTGTACTGGTAGGTCAATTTTGCACATGTTTCTGGGAAAAGTGGTCACACTTCTGCAGAGCCTGCAAGAGGAACCAAACTGGTCACCAGAAAGAACTGCCATGTTGAAAATTCTCTGTCCGGCCATGAAAGGTCCTTTCCCAGCACTCTGGGAAATGCCATGCACCCTGCTTATTGCAACTCTTTAAATATATCTCTACAGGAAAGCCTACAGTAGCTCCAAAAGCCTGGATTTCAGGAAAATAGCAGGCATTTAGTAGCCTTCCAGGAAAGTAACGTATCTCCATATTATACATAAATCAAAAAAAAAGAAAAAGAAATTGAGCAAATCAGTAGTTAATTATAGGCAGCAGATGGGTACTGATACAGCCTGTGCCTGAGCTTTGCTTCCTCCATGAGGTTATATGAAAATACAGGGTTTGGTTGAATTCAGCAGGATCCTGACTGCACACAAAGACTGACCATGTGAAAGGTTTTATGGTTTTAAACCCTTGGCTTAGATTCGTTTTTAGGATCATTGGATTCATATTGAAACAATATGGCAGAGGGTTTGGTTCCAAAATGTTGGAGTGCTTGTATCATGATGAGGTGGATGGGCCCAATTTAAGAGGAAATGAAAGGCCAAAAGTAGTGTTAATTAGCTGGGGCAGTCGAAGCCTGCACTAATTAAACACAACCGAATGCAGCCTAAGCCAGTTGTGCCCTCTTCCAGGAGACCCCATTAGGTAGGCCCTAGTGAAAACAGTACTTGATTTACATGGGGAGCAAAACTCCTGCTAGTCTGGGCATGCCGTCTTCTATGGGGCAGGGTGATGCAGTTTATCCCTCTCTGTAGTAGGAGCACTTTAGCCTTTTCCCCTCCTGTGCTATCCAATTGAAGTTGACAGGGTTAAGCAGAGTGAAAGAGCAGAAAAGAAACTTGGTCCAGATATCCCAGGTGCACTGCTTGCTCAGGGTAACCCACATTTTCTCCAGATAGGACACTTCAGTCAAATGAACTGATTTCCATTCACTACAGTGAAGCTAAGTTCTGGCCTTTGGAAGAAATAGATGCATACACCAAATATGTACTGGGTCTGGAAATCAGGGAACAGCATAGAGACAGGTTCATACTTTCGTGTGCGAGTGCCTGTTTGCCGGACCAAATGAAGAATTTTAGAGCATTGAGAATATACACATGCAAAACTGTGACAACTGCATATATATGGTCCTGTCCATGATCATTTGGCACATATTTGATTCACATAGATAGGGAACCATTTTTGAAATGTGATACTTCTGGATACTTCCTTTATAAAGAAGTGCTTCTTGGAGTAGTGAGGGCTATAGGACAGCATCATACTGTGGCTGCCCTGATAAACACTCAAGAAAAAAGCCAGAGGAAATAATGCTTAATTGGCCAGGGTGCCCAGTAACCTTGCCTCAGGCAGTGAGACATAGGGACATGCCATTTTTTTCAAAACATTCCTTCTTTAAAATGTGTGGGGGTTTTTCCCTTCAGGAATCCTGTGGACAGCAAGGATCACTCACCTGTCAGGTGATTCAATCCTATTTTTTTCTCCCCGTGAGCCTTGTAGGCCTGCATTTGTGAGCTCAGTTTTTGCTGGGTGAGCCTTAAAGGCTATGAAGTTGTCAACATCTGGACATCCCTGTAGGTTATTTTAAAAGTCATTACTGCTGCTTCTGAATAGAGAGAGCAGCAGTAGCCAAGAGCACTCCCACACACCCTCCTCCAACTTCAAGAAATTACAATCTCTTCCTTTGCATGTGGACCCTGCTCTTGTCATAGTGAATTCACACCTCTAAAGTAAATTTTTATCATGAGCTCTATGCCTTGGGAGTCTTTCAGAATCAAAATTTGGTGACGTGCTTGTCTAGCATTTCTCTTTACGAGGACTGTATTACACCACTGTGTAGAGGAGTTTGGCTTTAGTTTGCTTTCAGATGCAGGATGGGTGAATCTTGTTGCTGCTTTTGTTAGAAATAGCAAACTGGGTGGGGGAAGGGACTCTTTGCAGGTTTCCCACTGGAAGAGACTTTAGCAACCTAGAGTTTGGGTAACTTATTTTATGCATGCAAAATATACTGTCCTTTCACAGAGGCAGTCAAAAAGCATGCAGGCCACCTACTTCTGCAAAACTTCAATACTTAATTCCTAAAGGACAGTTCTACCCCAACAATTGATCAGGGTTAGCATAATTAAGGCAGAGTGGAAACTGGAAAAAGCTCTCTCTCAAAGGAATCCTTCAGACGATGAGTAAGAAAATCTGATGACTCCCACCTGCAATTGTTTGAGGGCAGGCTAGCTGAAACATTCTCATTCTCCATCCTTATAGTTGATACGAAGTAAAGATCTTTCTGACAGCTTAGATTTAAAAACTCAACAATGCTGGACTCCTAGCATGCTCAGGAGTCATTGGCTCTGGATAATGGCTGACAGTTTTGCTGTATTGCTAATTCTGTGTAAATGCCTGATTTCTGAAAGAATTTCGATTGTCGATGAGAATATGGATGCTAAATCCTGGAACAGAGTCCCTTGAATCTGTGAACAGTCAGGGTTAGTTGGATGGCCTAATTAGCTCAGACTTTTACTAGATGAGTTCTTTCTAGAGTTGGGTCTTGTGTGGTAGAGGGTTGGGGGGAATCTCAGTTTTTTTGTTGCTGCTTGGGTAGTTTTTACTGAGTATAGACTGACACTGTATCAGTTAGTTCTTGTTAACTGTTGATTTTCAGGTGATGCATGGACACAACAGCCACAAATTCCAGTTAAAATTTAACTAATTAATTCAGTCTTGCCTCAGTGTTTATTGACCCACCCAAGGATCACTCATATGATTTTGGATGACAGAGCCACCCATCTGTGACTTGCCTTTCTAGGATGCGAAAGGTGACAAAAGAATCCTGGGGACCCCACTCTACTCTAAAAGATACTGTTAGCATCTCTTCTAATGCAGGAAATCTACCAGTTGTCTTAAAACATTCAACCAACTGGGCATTACTAATGTCAACTTTTTTCAGTGCCAGTTCAGTCCAGGATATGGAACAATGGACCAGGTTTCAAGAAACTGAGAGTCTAATTTTTTGCTTTGCCATTAAAGTGTTTGGTGCCCTTGAGCAAATCACTTCACCTCTCTGTAGCTCAGTCCCCAGAACCTCTATCTGCCTTGTTTTTCTGCCATGCTGTAGAAGCATTGTTGTAGGCATGAACATCTAGGGAAAACACAAGAAGAAACAAATCTTCCTTCTCATTTATCTGCCTCACCTATCATTTGGCCTTTGTTATCTTAGTAACTGAATGGCTCATGATATTTAGTGCATCCTCATAACACATCTGGGAGTACTGTTGTTTTGCCACTGGAGACCTGAGGGACATTTTATTACATGCCCTGGGATACACGAAAGGCTTTGGCAGAGTAGAGTATTGAAGCCAGGTTTCCCAAGTTACAGGCTAGTGCCCAGACCACTGGGCAATCTTTCTTCTCATTTCATTTAGCATGTAAACTGTCCAGGCAATGGTCTGCCTTTAATTTTGTGTTTGTATAGGGCCCATCACAGTGGGGTTCCAATCTCAGTTAGGATATTTAAACCTGGGCCCATGCAAACAAGTAATAATAGTAATAATACTCTCTCATGGCTACAGACCATGTAAATGACTGCCCAGAATGTAACCTCTCAGCAAGATAAAAAGAAACTAGTGAAAAAAAAATCTTCTGCACCAGCACATTTTGTGGGTCAGTCAGGCTACAGGACACAGGACACAGACAGTACCATTTGCTTTGGTGGGTGAGTTCTCCCTGGTCATGGACAAAAAAGGTATGGCTGTACTTATCCTGCTGGACTTCTGCAAAGACTTTGGTACTGCTGATTAATTAGTGAGGGCAAAGTCTTGCAAATTTAAGACAGAACACAATAAATTGACTAGTTGAATTGTTTGAACTTTGCCTGTGACAGCAAGGTGTTGGACTTGATGACCCAGGGAACTGAGGCTCTGTCTGCTTTGCATGGGCATTGACAATTTTGTTTTCTGTAACAGAGAAGATTTGTTCTATTGTTCTGCATAAAAAAAAAAAATCCCTTGCCCTCCAGACTGACACTATGCTGGGTCATTACTGTTCTTGGCTTGAGACACAACTGCATCTCAGTGCTACCATCTGAATGTAGTATAGCTGGTGATGCACTCCAAGATCCTTTGGGAAGGAAGGCACTGCAGACTAGATGTGCAAATTATACTCAATAGTAGAAACAATAGTAATGGTGCCAGCAATACTTTTAGTAGTTGTAATCAATGGTATGAAATTTTGAACATCACACTACTGATCAATGCTTCCTTATACCATTGACTGAGATTAGAATTTAATTACAATCAGAACACCTGATCAAACCACTGGCTAATTTCCCCACAATTGCCCATTGGGGGGTTTCTTCAACCTTCCTCAGAAGGGTCTGATGTTGGCCACTGTCACTAAGTAGATAATGAACAAGATGGATCACAGGTCTAAATCAGGCTGGTACTTATGTACCTGTGAGCTTTAAATTTGTTCTTATCTACTTTTAGAACAAATAGACAATTATTTGGGTTCCTTAACCCTTTGGACAATTTAAGAGGTCTCTTTCTTCATAGCAACACCGCTTACAATTTCCTTCAGCGTTACCCATTTCATAACACCTCCTTTACTGTTGCCGTGTCAGAAACTACTTGCAACTTTCCCAGTGAAGTTAGTAGGATGTGCTTCTCTCAAAGGTGCCCAGATCCAGAGAAATACTAGTGTGGTGTTTTGGGCATTTCAGTTTCTACAAAATCTTTTTGATTGGAAGCTGGCAAATGCAGAACAGGCAATACTGAGATAATAAAAGTTCACTATGTTTATGTCTGTTCATAAGGGCACAGTAGCTGCATGCTACTTTAATTATGTGTTTCTTGCTCCCTGATTCTCATCTCTGTGTAACTTTGTCAAGATCATATACACACCTTGGCCTGAAGGCTTCTGCAGCAAGAGTTGTTTTCAACCATACACATATTCCTTCAACTGCATGCAGTTTGCCATACTGTACAGAGAAACTGGGCCCTGGGAAGTGCTTTACTTTTAAAATAATGTTTACATTTCATAAGTGGTACCATTTAAAATGCAAACAAATGGCCTTTTATGTTAGCAAATGCATCTATGAACACAGGCTGGTTGCAGGGTTTTGGAGACAAAATTTGAAATGGTAAATGCTAGCAGGTATCCTCTGAATGAAGAGGCTTTGATCCCTATGGATCATTAAATCCCTAGTGAGATATCACCTTGTGTTACAATAGGATATCATCATTCACTGAACCTTTCCTTACCTGTTTCACGTAATCATGAGATTCAAATAATTCACTCCAATTTATACACTGCTCTATGCTATCCTTTCACAGCATCTGATAAGGTGAATTTGAGTTCACGGAAGTTTGTTGTTGTGTGTGTGTGTGTGTGTGTGTGTGTGTGTGTATTTATATCTTAATTAATTAGCCTATAAAGGTGCATATCTACCCTGCATTTTGCTTGATTTCAGACTAACATGGCTAATAACCTCTACCCATCTCATGCCCAACCTCCAAAGTTCACAATCAGACATGAAGATTTCCTGCCCCTTGTTGGTTTTGTTTTACTTTTGTTATATTTTTGGTAAAAAAAATAAAAACAGAATCAGTTCATTTGGAAGATGTGGCCCTGCTCTGCAATATATCTGTTATCCTGTGAAAAGTATGAGCTGTTCACTGATGCTGCCCCTTTAAACAAGACACAAAAAAGAAAATCAACCAGCTTCAGGATAATGCTGTTCTCATCAACATGCAAGGAGCTTACTTGTCTGTCACATCGCCCACATCTTCTCAATCACTCCCTTTCATTTATCCTATTATGCCCCTATTTTAACTCATGCTGCTGCTGATACTCAATGACAGACAGAAGAAATCCAGCTGAGTATCATTCTCTCTTCACTTCTCCACTAGAGATAGAACTAGGACCATTCCAACATGAACTGAAAGAGAAACAAGTAGCAATGCACATGTGTATGTAGGGAGTGGGAAAGGGTTTTTATAGCAATTAAGAAAAAGCCTAGAACCCTAGCAAGACTGGGGTAATTTGAACTGATGCAGATTATAATAAGTTTTTTTCCTTTTAAGTGCTGACCTTGTACACTGAAGAAATAGAAGCTTCATTTACAGGCATTTGCAATTTGGAAAATGCAATTATAAAACACTTGTAGGCTAACACTTGTAGGTACTTATTACTATTCTCATCATCATTGTCATCATTGTCTTTGTTTTGCTGTGTCATCCAGGAGCCCAATCAAAACTCTGGCCCCAGAGGGATAGGTACTGAATAAATATATAATAAAAAGCTCTGTCCCAAAGATCTTACAATCCAAGTATAGGAAGGGTTGATATAAGATATACGTGAAGTCCATGGACTCTCTGTTCAATTACTTTAGGGACAGTAGTCCTTGCACTAAATAGGAAGAAGTACCAATCAAGCCCTGCTTTACGATGGAGAAGGGGACCCTGGAGGAACCTAGGGAGAGAATGACTCTTAGAGATGGATGGGGCTGTGAAAAAATGAAAGGAACCAACACGTGTTCCCAGAACAAAGAATCCTGGTCTTGAGCTACAATCTGTACAATCTGAGGCTTACCTCTGCACCAGATCCATATAAAAGTTTGTTTCCATCCCTTTGTATAGGACCATTTTGGATTAATTCACTTAAAAAATTAACTTGCCCAAATTATTTAGCATGTAGCTACAAGTTGGTGTACTCATGCATACAATTTAGAACAAAATCATTCTCACTGGCATGCAAATACCCCAAAGACAATGCATTCAAGAAGCTAATTCTGATGCTGCTTTCTAATTGATCCAGTTCAGGAAGAGCTAGTCGATAGTTTCTATGCATATTGTACTAGGGTAAACAGTCTATTCTGTCTTGCTGCATTTCAGAGCACTGCAGGAGAATTCCCTCTATTAACCTGGTGTACTATGAACAGCTGGAACCAGTCATCTTAATGAATCTTATGGGTTTTTCTATTTTAAAGTATCTATCACCTCCTTGATAATTGGATGGTTCATTTGTTGGGCACCCCTTTGAGTTGGGCACCCCTTTGAGTAATGGAGTAATGATAAGAGCCTAAGGTGACTTCTGTTTATGGTGGGCCAAGGGCTTGCAATCTTTCTATTTGCAGTCTTTCTGTTTCTAGGGACTTTGACATTTGTCAACAATAATAATACTGATGCCCACTATTATCATTTCTGTGTATCCTTTGGTGCTGTTTTCTAAAGCATCCTAGTGTGGCCCCATGAAGTCAATGGGAATTTGAGCACAGATGTCAATGAAGACAGGATTTCACACACAGTATATGTGTAACCCCTCTCCAATAGAAGGGGATAGTCAGCAGGGCGTATGTGCTGGAGATGGAAACTGCAGTTTGCACGCAGCTTCCCCTTTTCCAGTGTCTCGAGAGAGGAAGACTAGGACACAATATCTTAACTATATACATGGTTTATTCAGATGCAGGATAAAAGGGGAGGGGATAGAATAAACTGGATGGGTGATGAATATATTATATATAAATATTTATCTTTAAGTCAGCAAATAACAGAACAGGTAAGTATAGCAGTCCCCAAGACCCACGAGAGAAACCTCTCCCACAGATCCTCAGAGGGTGTCACAGCAATTGATGGGTAAGAACCCCCCAAAATGTAAAGCATAATAAGCAATTAATAAACACTCCAAAATATAAGACGCAGCGAACAATTAATAAACACTCCAAAATGTAGGGTGTGGTAATCCCAAATACCCTCCTCCTTTAGAAGAGTCTCTCTCTCTAGCCTAAACCCTCTATGATGGGGCTATTTACTGTGTCCCTCCCTGGTAGGAAACCTCTTTCCTGAGACCTCAAGCTTCCCAGAGAAGAGGGGTCCAGCAAGGGTTCCCGGTGTTTCGTCCCCAGATAGGCAAGTGGCTCCTGCAGCGGGTGCTCTTTGTCAGTCCCGTTGTGGGGTGCATGGCTCGTTCATATGCCCGGGTGGCTCGGCTTTCCCAGCAGATTGTGGGCCTGGGCCACCTCATGCATGCCCAGGGCTGGGGCTCCAGTACAGGCCTGTCATGCTGCGGAGCCTGCACTGCCCATGGGCCCTTGTGCCTGGCAGCAGGGAATGGAGACCAAACTGCCCCCTGCCCCCTCCAAGGGCCCTCGGTCCGACAATGACACACCATGCAGCGGCGTCTGCACTGGTGCCAGCCTTGTGCCAGTGTTGGAGACCCGAGATGCCTCGAGCAGTTCTCAAAGTCCTGGTCCCTCTCAGACCCTCCGTGCACCAACGCCTGCACCATCTGGCCTTGTCCTGGGGTTGGAGACCCGAGATGCCTCAAGTGCTCCAAGGTCCTGGTCCCTCTCGGACCCTCCATACAGTGATGCTTGCACCGGCTCACCATACTCTCTCATGGTGAGGGGTTGGGGATATGGCTGCCTGCTGGTCCCATCAGACAGTGAAGTCTTCAGGCTCTTCCAGGCAACATGGCAGCACCCTCTGGGTAGCTCTTTCCCAGCTCTTCCTCAGCCCTGGCTGCTTCTTCCTTCTCCATCCCTCATTGTCTCTCTCCACATGCTGTGCATGCAGCTCCTTATATACACTTTTGGGGCTCTGCCCTAAGACTGAAGACTGGCCAGTTGGGAGGAGGTGGAGTGCAGTTTTCAATTAGGACCACTCCTCACCTCGCCCTGATGAGGGGTGGGGGCAGACTTCTCCCGAGGCTCCTTTCCTGCTGGTCTTTGATTGGTGGGTTTGTCCCACCAATCGCTTTGGCAATTCTTTAAGCCCGAAGAACTGGGCAAAGATATTCAAGTCCACCACATATGAATCATAGAATCATAGAAGTAGGGGCGGAAGGGACCTTGTAGATCTTCAAGTCTGACCCCCCACCTGGGTGAGAGAAAAGACTGGACTCAAATGAGTCCAGCCAGGTAGTCATCAAGCCTCTTCTTAAAGATCCCCAGGGTAGGACCCAGCACCACTTCCCTAGGAAATTGGTTCCAGCTCCTAGCTGGCCTAACTGTGAAGTAGTTCTTGCGGATGTCTAATCTAAATCTACTCTCTAATAATTTGTGTTCCTTGTCATGCCAGGGGGTGCTAGGAGAAACAGTGTCTCCCCTAAACCTTTCTGGTCCCCCCCAGTGAGTTTATAGACAGTCACCAGGTCCCCCTCAGCCTTCTCTTGTGAAGGCTGAACAGGTTTAGGTCCCGCAGTCTTTCAATGTAGGGTCTGCCCTGTTGTCCCCGGATCATGCGGGTGGCCCTCCTCTGGACCCTTTCAATGTTGTCCACATCCCTCCTGAAATGGGGCGCACAGAACTGGACACAGTACTCCAGCTGTGGCCTGACCAGTGTCACGTAGAGGGGGAGGATCACCTCCTTGGCTCTACTTGAGATGCACCTGTGGATGCACAACAAGGTCTGGTTAGCCCTGCTGACTGTGACCTCGCGTTGTCGGCCCATGTTCATCTTGGACTCCAAGATCCCTTTCTGCCTCTGTGCTCCCAAGAAAGGAGTTTCCCATTCTATAAGTGTGCTGCTGGTTTCTACTGCCTAAGTGCAGCACCCTGCACTTGTCAGTACTGAAATGCATCCTGTTTATGTCAGCCCACTCCTGTAACCTATCCAGGTCTTGCTGCAGTCTTTCCCTGCCTGCTGCGTGCTCACCTCACCCCAAATTTTGGTATCATCAGCAAATTTAAACACGTTGCATTTCACCCCGTCGTCCAAATCGCTGATGAAGAAATTGAACAGCACGGGCCCAAGGACTGAGCCCTAGAGGACTCCGCTGCCCACTTCCCCCCAGGTCGAATATGACCTGTCCACCACCACCCTCTGAGTATGACCCTTGAGCCAATCTGCAATCCATCTGACTGTGTAGGCATCAGTGCCACAGTCACCTAGTTTTTTAATGAGGATGAGGTGGGAGACGGTGTCAAAGGCCTTGCTGAAGTCTAGAAAGACTACGTCCATGAAGACACCTGCATCCATTGCCTTTGTGACCTGATCATAAAAGCAATCAGGTTGGTCTGACATATGGTTACTATGCAGTGACTATACAGTGGAGACTGTTCAGGAATAGTTGATTTTTTAAGAAAAATATTGTGTATTTTGCATATTACACACCCTATCTTCCCATCAAGATGACTACGTCCTGAAGTGGGTCAGACTGATATTGGGGGGCAGGGAGGGAGGGGGAGATGGGGAAGGGCAGTCATAGTTTGTTCCACTTAACTAGCAAGCATTAGTCTGGCCCATCACATAGTAATTTGACAGCTGCTGTCTCCATATAGAATATATTGTGTTTTTCTGTTTTTTGCTCCTTCAATTCCTTATACCAGTGTAAATCAGGAGTAACTCCACTGGTGTTAAAGTAATGATACTGTTGAAGATTTAGTAGGAAGGAAATCAGAATAAGGACTTGATGTTTCAAAGTCTCCAAAACCTAGGAAGTAATTTTACTTGCAGATTTGTCACCAGATTCTAGTAACCTAGCTCATGTTAAGTGGTAGCTTAACTAATGATTTATTGCCCTGAAATCAGAGTGACACTTGTGGAGTAAGGTGCTTCTCACAGCGAGTAAGGGCATGAGAAACTGATCCCTTAGAATATAGGGAGGGGAAGAAACTATAAGAAAAGCCAATTTTCACAATTTTTTTCCTCAAGTCTCCCAAAACTCTATCCTCTTGCTGGTTTTGTTTCCTTGCTAATATTAATCTTCAGTGAAATGCTCCTTTGCAACACTTTTGGGAAATTATTACCGTGTGCAGACTCAATGCGCAAATGAAAGTGATGGTAATTCCTGCAGGAAGAGCAAGTCAACCTAGTTACTGCCTGTTTCATTCATGCAGATATCTAGGGATGAACTGCATGATGGCCATACTAACTGGTTTGGCCATCTATTTCATAAACCATTATAAATGGCAGTGATAGAAGTGTGCAGCACCTGTGAAAGGATTGCGGATAAGAAGTCTGCCTGTTTGTTCCCTTTAGCAAAAATTTGTCTCTAGCTAACTTACAAGACAGTCATCTGGCACATGCATAAAGAATACATGATGGCTGATTTCTGTTCGGGCATTTATCTTCATGAATGAGGACGAGAGGGTTAGAGTGGCAAAGCCCCGAGGAGTTAGCCTGTCTCTCCTTGCGAGTGAAGATTAATGTGTCGTGAGACATGGGCTATCATGTATTACACATATACAATGCACCTTTCCCCCTCTCTCCTCCTCATCTCTGTTTTCTTGGGCTGCAGCAGTTTTAGATGATGAGTTACAGAGAACAAAAAATGACCAGAGTCTGTGGGGAACAAAGGCTTTGAAATAGCATTGAACATTTAATGCCTCATATTGTTAATTGTTAAACAAGAAAGAAACAATACATGGGAATGCATCTACCCGTCTTTTCTTTGACACCACTTGCTGCAAAAGCCTCTTCCCTTTTCAAATACAGTCCATAAAACATGTGCTGGCATTTTTGGCATCTATGATTGAACTGAAGGAACACATCCGCACCCTTGAATCCCTAATTGTTTGACAGCAGGCCCAAATCAGGCAAGGAGAAGCATGAATACTTAAGATTATACCCCCATTTCATTTTGGAGGGAAAAACATGAAGAAACTTACCCAAATATTGGCCCTGAGCATGAATTATCCTTGAACTATGGAAGTCAATGATGCACACCAAATTACTCTCAAATTACTTTCTATGCTATGTATAAATATCTATGCATTATTTATTCAAATTATTATTCTAAACTAAAACTGCTCCTTTGATACATTTTATTCAGTGTATGCATCTAAACACAAAAAGGGAGCATAGGGGAAAATCTGTTTGTCAAGGAAAAAAATAAAAGCAGATCTAAGCAGTTAGAGGTCTAATTTACACCTTGTTTACATTTTGCCTTAAAAGTGCAGATTAAAATTCTGCAGATCCTAATCTATGCAGACCAGCCCTCTTAAGGAAACATACATTTTACAGATTAACTCAAGGTTCTTTGTAGTCAGCTCAGCTCCAAACTGACAGAGATCTGTGATTTCTTGACTACTGAAAATGCGGGTCAGCATGTCTCTCTACAGAAGAAAGGTTCATTAAGAGCAAGATCTGCTCCCATTGAAGTCAATGGCAAAACTCCTATTTGACATTAGTTGTATAATATGAGGCACAAACTGAAAAAAGCTAAAAACCCCACAGATGATTACACCAAGAATATGGGAAATAATACAAGGAGAGGGAAGAGAAACTGGGGGAATAGGAATGTAGGGGTGGGGGCAAAATGACTCTGGGGCCTTTTAGGTGTAGATGGGTAGCTTCAATAGGATCTGGAAGGAGACAGGATGCCAAGGGAGGGAATCAAACTGGGGATCAGGGCCATGGGAGACTGGTGCCATCTTAGGAGGTATGTGCCCCCCCAGCAACCAGTCAGTGACCGGGGCGGGGGAGTCCCCCTGTGGCCAATCTTGCCGATGGGGGCGGGGTCCCCCACATGCACCCCATGCACCGCCACTGATTAGGGCTAACGTGGGAGAGGAATATTGAACAGTTTAGAGGAGGAAAAGCTGAGGCCAGGAAGAAGCAGAATATGGCATTGAAGGTGAGAGATGGCCATAGCTTGAAGAAGGCATTTCTTTAATGCTGAAAATTGTCCATGGGAATGCTCAGTCCATTCACCCTGATACAACTGGCAGTCACAAAGTTGCAGAATTTCTGAAGCTGCCGAGCACATATCAGAATTGAGCTGGTATAATTACTCTGAATGGGGTAGTTCTCATCAAATCGTTTTCCCCAGCTAGTCTATCATTTTAGAAGTCCCAGATAAGAAACTGATAATCTACATAAAAGTGAAAGAAATGTCATGAGAATAGCTTAAAATATGGATACCCTAGCACAGAGCCTGTCATGCCTTGCTACTATATTTCCATCACTGCAGACAACATAATGCCGCTGCACCAGTCATGTTTCAACTAACACCTCAAGTCAGGTAGACACATAGCAGGTTAATTAGGGGCCTCGGTAATTTGAGTCCACAAGCTGTAATTACCAGCACTCAAGACCTACAATTTCTGTTTTAATTAAAATAAACAGTGCGAAGAAGCTGACATCACACCAAAGTAACCAGAGTGTAAGTCACAGTTAATTATATTAAACTGTGGCCTCTGTCATAAAAAAAACCCCCTTAGTTTGGGTCTGTATTTACTGGACTGGCTCTACCATTTTGGCGAAGTTTAATTATTGTATGCAAGCCATAAATCGGCCCAGACAAGTCTGTTTGTTAGGGTGATGGTATCAGTCATGCATGGAAGAGCTTCTGCTACCTTCAGCTTGGTGTCAGTCACTGAGTCAGCTGCCTTTTTTTCTAATATGCAACCGCTGATTGACTGAAAATGGAAAAGCCTAGATATTTATGCAGGCTGCTTTAAGGTTAAATATGAGAGAACTGTCAAAATGCCCCCCCCCAATATTCTCAAGGGGGTAAGACTAGGTTGTTCAGAGTAAATGAGGTTTGGGGGAAGGTAGGAAGAACTATTCAATGTGGGACCTCTAGAAATGGAGGTCTTATTCCCAACCTGGCTCCTGACCTGCTACATGGCTTTTGGCAAGTCATCTCACACTTCTGCCTCTCTTTACCCTCCCATCCTTCTTCCACTTTGCTTATTTAGGTTGTAAGCTCTTTGGAGCAGGGACTTCAGTCTCAATTGAGACCAGTTGGCATTACAACTAACCCACTGTTATTTTGGCAAGACAAAGGACTGCAAAGCTGACCCTAACCTCATGTATTCTAATTGTATGATGGACCAGTGAATAGAAAGCTCTAACTGCAGGAAATCTGTGAGGTAAAGAAATTATTCCAGCAGAAAGTGAACAGAAATCAACCACAAAGTGCAGGTATCTGATTCCCTGAATGAAATTAACTACAAAAAAAAAGGTTGGCATTTTTTTCAAATAGGAGAGCAATCAATTTAAGGCAAAAAAAAGAAAAAAAAAAAAGATTCAAAGCGATGGCAATGAAACATGACGTGGCTAAATTATAACTCAAACCAGGAAGCCCCTTGACCAGACACGATCAATACTCATACAGAGCCTGGAGGTAGAAAACATAAGAAATAATTTTAGTTAGGTTTTGGTTTTATAAATGAAAGTAAAGGGTGACTTCCATCTGGCTTTTAGTTAGCTTAACTAGTCCAGATTAGAGAGAACAGGAGTGGTGCATTTATTTATAAATTTGAGTAGTAAACTCATCTCTAGCATATACCTGTATATTTTTGCTATAGCAAACTACTTAGACAACTTTTAAAGTTCTCTATAATACTATCTCTGCCTGTATTGCTGGCCTCAACTGATCCTATACTCCTCCTGCTTCTTATCCTCTGCCCTAGCTCCTTTCCCAACCATTCCCTTTGTATCCTTCTCCCACTTCCAAATCTTATGCTTCTTTGAAGGCAACCCGCATGTTTGAAACAACCTCCTAGTTAATTAATTGGTATCCAACTCATTTACCTATTGCACAGTGCAATACATAGGGTGCATCTACACATGTCTCCAACTGCACAGTTGTTACTGCGTAGTCATTTAGTACTTGATTTAGCATACATGAATATGACAATGCTTAGTTGTTTCTGCACAGTCCTGCAAGTGCATGGGTTGTTTCTGACTGTACTGTGCAGTAGCAACAAGCTTGTTGCTACTGTGCGGTAGCGTTGGTGTCATAGTTTGTGCCCATTGATGCTACATTGTCATAGTAACAAGTACATCGCCGTAGCGCATTGCTATGATGACATAGTGTCTCATGTAGATGTGCCCATAATGAAGCAAATCATATTCTGGAAATAACAAATTTTAGAAAAAGTTTCTTCCACACATTACTCCACTCAATTCTGAGATATTTGCATTTGCTCATACAACACTTTAAAAACCCAACAGTACTGCCAAGTTAGTCCTATCAGCATTCCTTGGTAAGAGAGCACTGTCAAATTCATGTATGTCCTGGTATACACATTCAAATATAGTCAGTCATGCGCTATGGCTAATGTAATGCTTCCATTGCTGAAGGTCACTCTTAAAAAATCAGTCATGAAAGGGTGGAGCACTGACAGAAACAGTACAACATTAAAAATCTTTGGGGATGAAATTCTGAACCTATTCCATATCACTTCACACAGATCCATAGACTGCACAGGGTAACAAAGCCCAGTCTTTCTGAGATGTAAGTGTTCATTGGAGTGATGAGATGCTGGAATAAATCGCCAAACGTCCATTAATTTTTGACAGTACACAGTTAGATTCCCACTGCAAATGCTGGCTTGCTCAGGACATTATGTGAACAAATTTGAGCATGCCATTTTTGAGTGTGTGGGTCTGCAACCCTGTTGGACTGTCAGGAAGAAATGCAGATGCAGTTCCTGGCAGCCCGAACCATTCTGGCGAATGATGCACTGTTCTGCATTGCCCACCTATTGCCATAGAATAGTGAAAAGTAGAACTGTTTAAGAGGTTTCATATCATTTAAAAAAAACCCCAAACTTTTAAAAACAGGTTTCATTAGAAACCTCAAATTTTTTTTTTGCCATTTTTCCTCAGATTTTTGCCACAAGCATGATGAAAAGAAATTCTTTCATTTTCCTCAACTTTTTCATCACAACAAAATAATCTTCTCTCAACAGTTCCATTGGAAATCAATTCTTTTTGTTTCCCTTGTCACAACAGCATCTTATACTTGGAGCACTTGCTAAATCAGAAGATGCTTTTGCACACAGTTGATATTTACACTGATCACCACCACACCCTTTTGCTCAGAACTTTAAAAAGTTTGTTTTCTCAATGCCCAAAGAAACTGTGATTATCAGGTTCATTTTGATTAGTAAAATATGAGTCAGATAGATATTATGGAATAGGATTTTTATTGTTCTTCTAATAACTCTACTAATATTTTATGCATAGAGAAGATATTCACAGATAGCATTTTATTGATTTGAACTATAATCATATGATTGCTTTCTAATTTAATGTTTTTAAATTAGTGCACAACTTTCAAATAGATTTCTTTCTATATAACTCTCTAATTGTTATTACAAATCAGCTGTTCCTTTGCAATTTACTTGAAGTGTGCTTGTATTGTACTACTGAAAGATGTTTTTGACATTTTAGACTGTTTTGTTTATCCCTCATAAAGCTAACACAAACATGTTTTATATCTCAAGGCCCCATAATGTGCTTGGCCTGCATATTGTCCATGGATACACAATTTCCCTTATACCTTTCCATTGGCTAGTAAACCTTGGGTCCAGGACTGTAGACACAAAAGGATGCTTCCCTTTCACTTAATCCCAAACAGATACCACAAATCAGTGTGTGGAAGTGGGGGCAAAGGGGTTTTTGGCACACCTGTCATCCTCCTTAGCCATTGCATCTGAATTGATATGGGAATATCATAATTTATAATAAGAATAGGCTGACAGCAAATTGCTACTGCCTTCCCTTTTAGCAAGAAGATGGATTGTGATCCAGGAGGTGTGTCACAGTGCCTCCTGGGTTTATCTTTGGGGTGGAGTAGCCTGCACTTCATTGCTTGCCCAGGGCTATGCTTGAAGTCAGAATCCTACATATGTATGTTTTAATAGTCAGTTTAAAATTGACAAGTTTGGTAAAGTTGGTCTGTGGAAATGTGCGTGTGACATCTTGTCTGGGTCCCATGTAGTATGCCTTCAAGAAGAGGCACCACCACTTCTGAATAGCTCAGCACCCTTGGCACTTTCAGTGTTCTCAGATTCCAGCTTACCCCAATACACTAGACACAAAGAACATTTACTTTCCCAGACACACAGGCAGTGATACACATAAGTCTTCTTCTCACCATCCAGGGAATAAACCCTTGGGTTTGCAGTTACCAGACTGCAAAGATGTGGCATTTAAGTTCTTTTACTGCTGCCTTTAAATTGTCGTTTAGATTTATATCCTTCCTTTGTTACAGGGAATCTGTGGCAGTCTGTCCGGAGAATGTCACCTCCATTAACTTATTTCCTTACTAACATAAGGTGCCAAGAGATAGTATTACAGAACTTGCCATTTCCCCCTTTTGTATCCTCTTTTCCATGAACTGGAAAGGGCACGACAGATCAGCATCAAAACTGCTAATAGGTGAGTAGGAGCACGTCATAGCATGTTCTTATAACAGGCTTGGTAATCACTTTGCATTGATTTCAGGGGGCTCTGGGTCAGGCCCAAACTCCTCTCCAAACTTTGTACTCATATAACAAGTCCTTTGACTTTCTATAGATCATCATGACTGGGTATGGACATGCAGTCAAACTTACTCACTTGAACATGTGTCAACATAAGCAGATATCCATCAGTTTGCCTGTCACCACACTTTCCCACGTACTCTGTATTCTTGGAAAACACCTCTCTGCTACTTTCTTCTTGGTAAAGTAAATATATCAGTTCAAATAGGCCTCATTCTGTTTTGTCACTTCTGTACCACATGAACCAAATCTGATAGGAATTGTATTTACACGAGAATTAGAATCTAGACACAGGGACTCTGAAGAGAGGGTGGGGAAGGAGTTCATATAGTGCAAGGAGCCCTCGTAGAGTGAAGTGGAAGATACTGGGATTAGAGAAGAAAATTATTTTCCTGCTTCTGAAGTTTTAACGTCACTGAATCTCTCAGACAACCAGTTTTAGTTCAGGGAACAATATTAGATCACTAGCACTTTTATTAAGGGTGAATATTCAATAAGTGACAAGATCATTTTCTAACATCCCATTCTACCAGCAAAGGAGAAGCAGCAAGAGAGAGTGAATGGACACACACACACACACACACACACACACACACACGAGGGTGTGCAATTTATACAGATCTGACTGTTACAATGAAATACAATGCATATAACCAAGCAGGTGCTGGTTTCTGGAAGCTTATTGACAACTTTCTATAGAGTACCTAAAGGATTCATTTAGAATCACTGGGGCAGTGCACATTTTGGGGTTTGGGCTGCTCAGAGCAATTTATGAGTATTGCAGCTTTTAAAGAAGTGTTTTTCTTCCTGACTGCTTCGGTTTGGAAGCGATTTCAAGCCCAGGGCTTGTGTGACATAAAGCAGTCTGCAGTAATTGGAAGGCTGCAGCCTTCCTTCCCTCAAACATTCTCATAAACATTCTCATAAACATTTCCAGCAAAGTAATATAACAAGGAGGCACTTGCATTTCCAGTGCCCAGATTGCAGTGAACTATCACTGCTGAAATCTCGCTTCAAGAAAGAAGACAAACAGCCAACCCAGTTATCGATACAATGGTGGAGGGGCTGGTCCAACTTTAATTGAAGTTAATGGAAATCCTCCCTCTGACTTTGATGAATGCTGGATCAGGCCTTTAAAGTGATCTATGTGTTAGGATTGAAATACCTAGACTCCCTGGAACCACAGGTTCGATTCCTGACAAGGTGACTCAGCCCTTCATCCTGTTGCGGTAGATGCATTGATTTCTATGGTGGTCTTTTAGGTGACACCTTAAAGCTTACTGTCTTGTCTGCTCATTATGGATACTAAAGACCCCATAGCGGTTTTCAGAACAGTAGAGGTATGCCTTGGTGTCCTTCATCAAACTTGCCACTCCTCACACAAACGGCAACAAGCTATACATTAGTTCCCTGTTTGGCTACTTTTGTAAATGGTTGTATTTTATTGGGAGTATGAATTGTTACACTTTACATATAAAAGGACCAAAATCTACCTTGTGCAAAGCTAGTCAGTGGAAAGTTTAATCCAGAGTTAGTAACATGCTTTGAGATCTCCTGGCATGAACGATGTTATGCAAACATAAGGTATTCTTGTGGAAATATTCACGGCCCGAGCCTACCAATGAGAATCCAGCAGATTTACTTGCAAATTCCAGATGTCCCCTGGCCTTCATGCTTTTTTTTTTTGTTCTGCAGAGCAAAACAGAAATCATCCTAAGAAAAAAAGTGTTGGTGTTTAAAACAGACTGTAAAACCCACACTCGTTAAAATCTGTATTAAAAAAAGACTTGTGTTGTTCTAATTCTTCACACATGTGAAATGTCATGGGTGTGGGCTTTATAGCTTTCATATTGCCATATAATAGCCAGCAGTTTCACACTAGAAATTTCTGCCATCGCTGGAGCAAGAGGGCCGGATTTCTGTAATGAACACTAATAGGGGCTGTTCTTCCGAGAGAGCGATTTTATGGGACTTACGTGACAGAGAGGGTACACAGTCAAACAAGGAAGCAGCGAGCAGGGGCATTGCTGATATGCTTTGTAAAGAGCATCAAGGCTTTTTGACAATTTAAAGCTGCTTTCCCAGTTTACTGCTGACAGTAGACTCCTGCTTGGCTCTAAATGCTTCCACAGGCTGGAACATGTTCATGAAAAAGAAGCCCTAAACAAAACAGCAACCCACCACAAGAGTTTCTCTTTTACATAATATTTCCAGTGCTTGTGTAACTCTGTAAATGGTCATAGACTCCTCTTGAGCCTTCTGCCTAGGGAGCCTGGTATAAAACAAGCAGAGCAGCCAAAAAACACCAGCTGCACAAGAAAAGGAAACTGGGTGTGGGCTTGTATTTCTCTCTGCAGGGTACAGCCTAAAACAGAACATATTGTAAGGGGGCTCTTCTTTCCCTGTTTGTATGTATGTGAGCGAGGGAGTTTCCCTGAAGTCTATGTGTGATGTACAAAGGGCTCTGGTGTAGGACATGGCATGCGATATTCAAGTGCTTTAAAGATGTTTTTAGAAGGTTAATTGGACCTTGTCTTCAAAGTACTGCTAGGACTCTCTAGCTGCACTGTGCCATCGGTTAGGGTGACCACCCATCCTTAATTGGGTGGGACAGTCTTACTCCAGGGCAAAACATGACAAACTGTACGTTTCCCTTTGCAGACTGGCAGAGTTCAAGCCTGCAAGGGACTGGGGGGGGGGTGGTTAGGGGGTGTCACGTGCATGTGTGCCCCCTGCACGTGGCTGGGAATACAGCCAGGGAGTGGTGCAGAGCAGCTCCTCCAGTTGTCTGTGAGTAAGTCTATTGGGGGAAGGAGGCTTGGGCGACATGGAGGGTGGAGGGGCAGAATGAGGCCTCCAGGGTGAGAGATGGAGTGGGGCAGAGTTGGCGGCTGGGGCCACAGCAGAGGGTGCTGCCTAGCTGGGGTGGTGCATGTGGCCTGGGGTGGGAATGCGGGGTCCCACCTGCTGGCTTGCAGAGGACCCCGGGGCGGGCATCAGGGCAGGGAGCTCTGAGCCCCACAGCAGGCAGCCTGCATCCTCCCCTGCACCCCACAGGCTCCTCTTGGCTCCACTCTGGCTATGCCACCCACAGTGGGAGTGGGGGATGGAGGGTGTGGGCATGTGTCCTGCTTTTGCATTTGCAAAAGCTGGCCACCCTATCATCAGTGAACATACACAATAGGCCAGAATGTCCTCTTATGTAAAACAGTCATGTAAAACAGGGGTCAAAGCCAATGGAAATATGCCAGTGTAGGGGGAGAAGAGATTCCATATTTCCTGCTCAAGGAGCATTATGGATACAGGATCAGCAGGGTGTTTATGTAGGGGGTTAGATGGGGTGGGCTGCATGGGCAGATGGCTGATATGTGTGTAGAGATTTACTCTGCCAGTACCTCTGATTAAGCTAGATGGACAAGAGGAACAGTTTTTTCTTCATAGATCTTTCTTCACAATACAACGGTACCCAGTTTGGCAAAACTCAGGTGAACTGGACACAGTGTTAGATGGGATTGCATTCAGTACTTGTAAAATCCAGCTTTCAGGAACCTTTTCAATGAAGGTAAGGTGCACAGGAGATTTTAGTTGTAAGTTTTCCACTGAAAAATAATAGTTCAACAACCCCCAGAAATTTCTGTGAAATCAAATTGGTTTTGATGAAATTCCTGAAATAAAGATTTGAAAAATGATCTATTTTATTTTGGTACATACATGCTTGTACCCATCCCTTTTAAAATAGCAGCTTTACCAGTTAATAACAGTTTTAGCCTTTAATCTAATGGAAAAATATAAGCCAACAGATTTAGACCTTTGTATCTGTTCTACTTTTGTACAGACTAGAAAATCCCAAATACCTGGTGCTTGCAAACACATGAGTTTGGCTTGTGCACCCTGATAAATGTACTCACAGACTGCCCCATTAGGGATTGCTGTCACAGCGATGGTTGTGTGGGTTTTTGGGAGCACACTCTTAAATTCTGGAGTTAGGAACTTTTTTTGCCAAATAAGTTCTTGTACCAAGCAACACAATTATCCTCTCATTGTTCATTTCAAGGTGTATTTATTTGGATTATCTTATAAAGTGGCATACCCTTTAATTAGCATTATACTGTATATTGAGATTATTTGGCTACCCGGGGTTGACTTTTCACTTTCCCTACCTTATTTAGTAAAGAAGTGCTAAAGGAAATACTGCTGGCCACAGTGAATAGGCAGTACAGCTTTTGTACTTCCCTTCTCTCTCCTGCCCTTCCCAGCTCTGTTGACATGAGGATCAGAGATTTCCTGAGCAGCTGTTAGATGCTACACCTTTAGGAGTTCCACGTTTTAGCTGCCCCACACCCTTTTCCCTTTAGCATAACTCACACATACCATGGATTAAAAAAAAAGGGCCTTGTCCTGTATAAATGACTTTTTATACACTGCGTGTGTCTACACGTGCACCAGACTGCACAGTTGGTACTGTGCAGTCATCTTAAGCAAGTATTACATGACTATACAGTAACTGCTGTTACTGTGCAGTCCTGGCGCCAGACGGGTCATTTCTGACGCTACTGCGCAGTAGGACCAGCATCCTGGTTCATGCCTGTTGATCCTATGTTGCTGTAGTGATGAGCTATGCTGCAGTAGCCCATTACTATGGCAATGTAGTGTCTTCTGTAGATACATCCACTGAGACTAAGAAAGAAAGAAAAAAGAGGAGTAATTCAGGACCTATGCTAGCATAACTGAGAGCTGTGTAATGCAGACAAGAGAGTGGCCTCTGCTGGTTTCATTGGGACTGCTTGCTAATAGGTCTGGATTTATGTAGCTTCCCAAAAGGGGCCTCTATTAGAAATAAGAACCTTAATGAATACATAGGATCCTAAGCATGTTTTCCCCAGCCCATCTTTTCTTAAACCTTTCTTTTAAATAAACATTAGGAATTTGATCCTCTAACCCCTCTGCATGTAAGGCACCTGCAGAATCAGGCCCAAGATTTTTTTCAGAAGACACTTAAAATGCTTGTTGATACACTCTGAATCACGTAAGTGATGGAAGCATTTATTCACCAACCACTGAGAAAGTTTGGTCTCTGTGTGTGGGATATACACACATGCACCTCTTAGCTATTTAGCTTAGGCTCAGAATTCATCTCCTCATTAGCCAGATATAATTACACCTGACAAAAGTACTGAATGCATTAAGGCATAAAAGGAAAAAAAGACAGAGGGATTAAACTGATACAGTCTGTCAACCTGTGATATTACCACCCCCCAGCAAGCATAAGAAGAAATAAGATGAATAATTGTTTAAGGATCATAACCATGATTACTGGGTGTGATCTCATATGCTGCACCTGAAGAGTCAGATAATTATGGAAATTACAAAAGTAAATCAATTTCAGTGCTAAGACAGGGACAGAGTTTTTATGGCAGATCACAGCATCTGAAATGCAACTTAGTACAGCACTGAACCTTGCATTACAGGTGGGAGCAGTGTTATCTCAGTGCTAAGCACATACAAAACTTGTTTTCTATAGGGTTAGGTGGCGGCATGCACTGCTGTATTTGGCCTAATCATTTGGAAGTGCCTATTCTGTGCGCTCAAAAATGCAAATTAATTTGGTGCTTGCATCGCTGATGACTTCATGGGCGGTTGTTCACTATGCAATTTGGTATAATTTACAGAGACAAAGGTCTGCAGTGAGTCATAATTCTGGTTTATGGGAGGCACTTGTGGATTGGGACAGTGTTGCCAGGGCTTGCCTGCATTATGCTTGGCACAAGCCAAGGTCATTCAACTTTCAGTTCGCTTTCACGAACACTGGTCTCTCCAAAGTTTATTCAAACATTATTAGGTTTATGTGGTGTTGAAAAGTTAGAAAAGATTTGTGGGAGGCAGGGAAAAGTTTCCTGTAAAGATTGTGCTGACCCATTCTAGGAAAAAGAATTCAGAATAGCACATCAACCTGATGGTCTCAGTCTGAAACTTTCCGTTCTTGAGCCTTCCGTTCTTTAACATTTGAAAAAATTAGTCAGTATCATCTTGTGACTAGATGTATGGGAGAAGGGCAGGAGAAAGTGTAAACTGGATATGTGGAAAATACACCCCCCCCCCCAAAAAAAAAAATAGAACAAAACCCTGGAAAGTCCAAAATCAAAACGCTTTGTTTCAAAATCCAATTAAGGTTGCTAGGTAACAACAATGTACTTACTTATCAGATCATTTACAAAATCTAAGCACTTAAAGGCAAAGACATTAATAGTGGAGGATGTCATAAATCTTACAGTGCCTACATAATAAACGTACATGTATTATTCTTACTGAGTACAAAGAAAAATAAATGCATATTTCATCACAACACAAGCTTAACACTGACCCCAAATAAATGGCTTTCTTTCATTAGCCATCTCAAAATATAACACAAAACAAACCCTTTCAAAAAAGGACTATAAAGATTATATATGTAGACACTAATGACATATATTGATCAGCCTTAAATGAAAGTCCATATGCATGCATAATTTTTCCATAAATCAACATGGTTATGTGTTTTTCCTTTGGAATGAGATATACAATAATATTCTCAAGAAACAGCAATTATAAATATTTTACTAAAACATTGAACTGTCATTTTGATAAATATATATGCAGACATTGGATTTTTCAACTTCCTGTGTCCCTTTAAAAGGTACTTAGCCATCTCAACTGAGATATCAAAATAACATGCGCTTTCAAAAGGGTCAGAGTTAAGGATACTGTGTTCTGGTTACATGTATTTGTTTTTACTGAATAACAATCAGGTACAGAACTGATGTAAATTATAACAGAACCCCTTACTCCAATGGAGTTATGCTACTCGACACTACCTAAGAGTCTGGACTAATCAATTTATGTTTATTAAAAGAAAAAAAAAAGTACTGTACTGAGCTATTATCCCCCAATACAACAAAGTACTTAAGCATATCCTGAACTGTATTAATGTATTTGTGTCTCAGTGATTTAAAAGCACGTGCTCGGTGCTCATGTGCTCAGTAGGATCCTGAATGGCATCAGTCATATACTTAAAATTAAGCAGATGCTAAAATGCTTTAGCCTTAATATCTGTTCTTTCAGGTATTCCGTTTATTTAAAAAGAATATACTGTCATTATCCACCCAGATCAGTATGAGCAGATATGTGTTTCTCTGAACCACTCTGCTTGGTATGTGTGTGGTGGTTTAGATTGTATGAGATATATAGAAGTTGTGACAACCTTGTTGTCACATAGTTAGTTTTAAAATTAAATCTTTGGTTCCGAGATAAACCACAAGAGTAGAGCGCATGTCAGCATCTCAGGATAGAATTTCTTCCATGTGGCTCCCTGCAGCTTATTTGACTCTCTTCTCCCTTGAAGTAAAGGCTGTTTTTAAGTTACAAAACTTTTCACACATCTAAGACATGTTTCAATGCAAATGTGCTCAAAAAGCTGAAAACTAGTAAAACCGTTGCCATAGAAGACAGATTTTACTAGGGGAATACAACAGTGGCAATACTCAGATCTCTGCCCTTGCGTGCACTGATCTGTTATTCAAGGATCTAAAAATATCTATTTGTATGAACAATGACTTAAGTTTATGTGCACAAACTCAGGCATTCACAAGTGCAACTGGTGCACGCACATTTTTGGAAGCACAGTCATTTGAAAATCTGGTTAAAGAAAAGAGATTTTTAGTCTTTTACAGAGACTGGACCAAGTTTGTCCCTGAGGTAACTCCATTACTTCAAAAGCCAGGATAAATTTGTCCTAGGGTTCTTAACCAAAGTCATTTGAGCTCCAGTTCCCAGAATGCCCGTGGATCTGACATGTCTGAATGTTCTAAAGTTATCCCAGTTGATTTTTCTGATGTCAGATCAATGGATTGTGACTTTCTGATGTATGAACAATTGATTTTTACTTTTTAAAGGGAGTGTTTGCTCTGCTGTTGTTGTCACAATATACTAAATCTTAAAAAATTATTACTAAGTGCATTGAGGATCACATAGTAACTAAAAGGAACTTCTGAAAACTCATAAGCAATACTGAAAACCATTGAGCTTTGAGCACTTGAAAAGCTAATCAGGCCCCTTTCCTAAAGCCTTGAAGTGTGTGCTTTGAAGTCCCACAGAAGCCAATGAGGGCTTTCTGAAACAATGGATTGCAGAACGGGTCCCTGAAACATGTCAGGTTTGGTACAAATATTAGAAGCAAAAAATAGATTTCCCCCCCCACACCACCCTACACAAATTTACAGATGTGAATTAACTGTAAATATATAATGCTTATAAGCCAGATTCAGTAACTCGTACTCAGAATGATTAACAAATGTATGAGATGTTCATTCACTTCAGTGGAACTACTTTAGTGAAAAAATATTGCTCAACATCAGTAAAAATAGCAGAGCTGAAAGATTCATGCCCATTGAGAAGAGAAGTACAGCTAATTTTTTTATGGAAAAAAACTTTTCAACAAAAAGGATTTATTTAAATGAAAATGATAATTCATCAAAACTGTGGAAAAATGTTTATAGGCTTTAGTTTAGACATACTAAAATATATGGAGTATGCTATGCCTGGATCCTTGTGATCAGACCTGAGGAAGAATGTCTTGCATTTAAAAGCTTGTCTAACCAATGTTAGACAAGTTGGTCCAATAAAAAACTGGTCCAATAAAAAATAGCGCTAAAAAGTTGGTCCAATAAAAAATAGCACTCTAGGAAATTCTTGCCTCTCGCATAATTTTTGGACCGCCATGGCTACATCACTCTTACACTACTAAAATATTTTAGTACTTTTGAACTGGGAATTGTAGAGGAGTCTCTGCCTTCTTTTAGATTTTACTGTCCCCCCAGGAGAAAAAAAGAGAGGGAGGAGGGACAGGTAAAAGTGACAGCTCTATCTGGGGGGAGAGGGAAGGAATCATATTTTCACATTTTTAGCACAAGGCAAGTGATTTCTTTCAAAGTAATGGTCTCTCCTTTAAAGAGCTACTTTAAACTTCCCTTTTCACATTTTTTCAGCTGTGTAAAACTGGTGAGATAGAGCTAGAAAGTGGGGAAAAGTGTAAGAAAGTGGGTATTTCTCATTTTTGCTCCTTTTTCAAATCCTATTTCCACTGAATAAGCTCAAAGAGGTTTAAAATGAGAGCATGAGAGAAACCCTCCCCCATCCTTTTCCCCCTCATTTTTAATGTTTCCTCCTCTCCTACTCAAATCTCTTTTTTCCCCAATCAACAAGAATGTTTTTTATATATATATTTTTAAACCACCTCAAGTCAGAAGTGACCATTATGGTCACTTAGTCTGACCTCCTACATAACACAGGCTAGAGGATTACTAATAAAGCCTCACAGCATTCCTATGAGTAGTACAGTATACTCCATCTGCCACCCCTGAGTGCAGCTGCCTCTGAGACTGAACAGAGATGCAACTTCATGTGCTACAGGACAAAATAGATTAAAAGGAGAGTAACAGGACAAAATGGGTGTGAAACAAGTTCCCATAACCAGCTGGAACTGCAAAGATTAGGTAAAATTAAAAGATGTACATTCGGCTACATACAAGTCCAAGAAAAAGGTATTAAAAATAACCAAAACGTAAAATCATTTTGTACTGGCCATTTGGAGAGACGACATTTGGTAGTAATTTGTCTAAACATTTCAAGAGTGATACCATTTCTAAAGAGCCATGTAATACAGATCTAACTCAGGAGCTAATCTAAGTTGAATGATTTTTTTTTCAGTTTGATTTACATGCTGAAAAATGTATAAATTACATCAATCTATATTCACTTGAATGGATTTAGATTCGCTTACAATCTTTCTCTTAAATTGTTTATATGTGGTATGAGTAAGCAGCTATTTTACACCTGCCAATATATGCAAATGAATACTTTGTATTACTGAGGCTCTGCTTATTTTAAGCATTTTTAATCACTTTAAGAGGGCACATAACTAATTTTTAGCTCATTATGAAGGTAATCTTCCTTTGCTTATTTGACTTGGGCTGCTTCCATAACATCTGCTTTCATGCATAGACACTACAGTATATGCTATGTACATGTAAACAGTACTATATGTGGTTATATTCACATGCCATAAACTTAATGAAATGTTGGAGATGGTCCCATGGCAGAAACACATCTGAACCATGGAAAACTGCTCAACTTTGTCAACATCTAGGAACCTACAGAGGAGAGACATGACTTTGTCAGCTGTTTCTTAATGATGCTGAGCTAAAAATATAAGAAGAGAGAGATTTTATCTTTCTCTCTTTTTTCAAGAACAGTAACTCCTGGGGCAATCTTAACATATGTGTGAGAAGGTCTTGCAGAGCAGTGATTAAAGAGAAGCAGCAAATATCTTTGCCACCATTATTTGATAAACATGTTTCTTTTTCATTGGTTTCCACAGATCCTCCTGACTCCTCTCCCATTTTGTAAAACCTTTCTGCCTTGCACAAAAGGCTATTTGCCAAATTCATATACAAAAGTGGAGAAACCTGTTATAAATCCCCAGGGTTTGCTCCTATCCAATTTGAGGGCCTTGTCAGACTCTCTGCCTTTTATGCAGATCAACCTGACACTAAGCTTCTATATGTACTTGCATATAATCTCACTGCGGTAGCTCTGTCACCTGCAATATGCTTTCTGTGTGTATACACCTCACTGTTTTTTTCCAGATCTAGTTTTCCAAGGTGGTCTGTGTAAGTGTCAGAGAAGTGTTTTAATTAAAACTATGGGCATATTGTATGTGCCCATTTTATGAGCATTTAAAAAAAACAAAACAAAAAATAAGTTAATTCAAGTTTTAAACCTTTAATTCAAGTTTTAAACCTTTCCCCAACAAGGGGGCACATCTGGAGTGTTTTTTTCCCCCCCTTGACAATGTCTCCACTTTTAAATAGCTATTTAGTAAATAAAATAATTAAAATGAATGTGTCTTCCCCCATCTCATGAAAAAACAGACTCGGGGAGATGTGTTCTGACATGAAACTTCTTTTCTGTCAATGCCAAAATAGAAGCTGGGTTTCAAAAGCTCCATCAGTTCCTCACTGCAATACGCCTCCTGTCATATGTTGCCCATTAGTGTAAAGATATTTGTGCTCTGCAGATACATAGCAGAGATAAACTGATTTTTTGAAGTAGGAACACATTCTGTTTGCACACTGAACCCAAATGCTTATTTAGGCACTTGTTTATCATCTGCTGTTATATTGTAGAGCATACGAGAGCCAGAAAGTATTCCTTTTTGTTAAAAGGAATTTTATGCTGGTACAAGTTATGTTTTTTGAATAAATCAGTAGTGAAAATATAGGAGTTGGCACCATTAGGGAATTCACTGGGTCACTCAAGAAAGGAAGCTTACAAGTGATGATGGGGCATAGAGCAGCAGATGAAGAAAGCTTTTCAGGTCTTTTACTGTCAAACTCATGCCTAGATGCTGCTGTGTCACCATGCAATAACGCAATCACTATCTTGCATCAGAACATTACATCAATACCAAAAAGAGCAGGGATCAGCTGGCATTAAGGTGGAGCTTCAGTCTCTGAGTCAGAGCAGAGAGTCAGCAAAGAGAGCAGAAGTGACACCTTTTCCTTTTTGGAAGATGCTAAGCCTTGCTCTGCTGAGGTCCAGCCTGAGTTCCTTCATTGCATGCACAAATGGTTCTCTGGTGCTGTCCTGTTCCTAATAGGGACCCTTTAGCATGTGGGATGCCAATAACATTTGTTTCAAATTGAAACATCTTCACCTTATTCTATGCAAGGTAATCAATATGTAACAGCAGAATCTAGTGACATTGATGGGAGTGTGTCCATTCCCATATATACCCTTTTGCCGTACCAGTCTCTTTTTCCTACCCAAGATTTCTTCATAAACCTAGAACCTCAACCGAAATACCACTCACATTTATTAAAAATATTAAAGCCCCTGTGTGATATAACTTGGATTCCTTGCACTGGCTATTGTGTTTCTTAGGCTACTAGGATGATTTTCTCCATTGTTTTCAGATTTTAAAAGCACCTAAGACCAAGTCATGAGCTATTCATGTGCAATAATAGCGTTTGGGTACATGGAACAAAAAGTCAGTTATGATCCTCACAGACTTTTAGCATAGTGGATATACATTAGTGCTAAGTGTTTCTGGAAAGCTTACCCGATGGGATATGTGACAGAGAATCTAGTTTGCATGATGGGTGCTGAGCCCTTGAAAATCTGGCTTTAATGTCCTTTATCACCTAAATCAGGATAAATATTGCATATGTGACTTTCTGTACATATTAGAGACAGGTATTGAGAAATGCAAGAGGACACTTACCCTTTGTTGTAAAGTGTTCTCAGAAGACAAGAGGATTTTTCCTTTTTCAGTCTTCTAATTGATTTTAATTATCCAGAGCTATTTTTCTCCCTACAGAAATGCCAGTGCAATACCATGTTGCTGTATACATCCCACTGCCTTTTAAGATGATTAGTACATCATGAGAGGAATAAGATGAATGAATGAGATACACCTGTTTCACCACTGCATATATGTAGAACCTTGCTATTAACAGGAAAACCAACTACACTTCAAACCAAATTATTTTAACAGCTCTACATTTTTCATAAGAATTCATTAAGTAGATTCCATAAAATACTCCAAAACAGCATAAAATGAGATGAGAAAAGATTCAAAAAAGGGAAAAGTCACACATTTAAAGGAAATGTAATCTCATTGTACTATTATCTAAAATCAGTGCAAAAAAGAACACTGCGGCACACTACTGACCTCATTTGCAGTTTTAAATTATGTTTATCCATTAGGTATTATGTAGGAAAATAACTCTGTTTTAATCCACTGAGATCAGAACCTATTGACTTATTTGATCCGCAATCCAGGCTTTACTTTCAGAATGTCAGAGACACCATAATGGACTATATGGGCACATCCAGACGAGCCTGCACGTGCCTCTTGCTGCGTCTCAAAGCAGTTTCAGATGCAGCAAGGGGCACGCTGGGAACAAAAAAACCCCCCATTCACTGCACGGCATATTTGCAGTGCAGGCTCAAAATTTGATACCTGGATATCCAGATATCAAAACACAGGGGGAAAAAGTGGGACAGGGCACAGTTCCTGACTATGTTCTGATGCCAGGAGCTGGTCCTCCAGAGAGATGCTCTGGTTTCTGGCCAGAGCATCTCTATGGTGCTCCTGCTGCCCTGGCACATGGGGCATGAACTCTTAGTGTGCTTGGACAAGCAGAAGCATGGCAAAGATTGGGACCTGGGTGCTGTCACAGGTAAGTAGGCGTGTGAGGATGGGGGGTGGTTTATGGGTGTGGATGGGTGTGGGTGGGTGTGAGGAGTGGCAGGGGGATGGGTTGTGAGGAGTAGTGGGGGGAATGTGAGGTTTGAGGGTGGGTTTGTGAAGGGGCTTGAGTGGGGGCTGCCACAAGCCTGGCCTCCTCATATGTCCCCAGTGCTGGCGGAAGCAGCCAGTGTGGCTGTAGCCCAGCTGAAGGCACAGCTGGTGGTGATGTGTGTCCCAGACTCTGCACATGCTGAATGGACCTGGAGGTGCAGCAAGTGGCCCAGCACCGCCTTACTGTCCTGGAGAACCTCCGGCTACAGGTCTGGGGAATACAGGGTGGCCACCCTATGAAAGGTGGCCAAGAGGTGACTAAAAAAGACCCTGTCTCCCCACTCCAGCTGCCAGCTAGGCTTGTCAGCTGGAGTCATCAGGATCTGCAAGAAAAGCAGGGGGTACCCCACCTCCCAAAGGAAGGAGAGCAATTGGCATCTCCAGAGACCCTTCCTGCAGCCGTGGACATTGAGGGTCATGATCTTAAATGACCTCATGGCTGCGGGGTTGGCAGGGGCCTCATAGGCCTCAATGCCTGATGTGGGGCCCTCTGGCTTGTGAAGCATAGAGGGCATCTACAAAACTGTGGGCCTGCCTATAGATCTGGGTGTTGGAGCGCTTGGGCCTCTTGCCTTCCCCTGCCAGTGCCCTCATTGTGTTGAGGACACTGTCAAAATCTCCCTATTGGTCCAAGGTGAGCTGTACCTTGCTTGCAGACTGTGAGGTGTAGTGTACTTGCAGGCAAGGACAGCAAGTAGCTCACCCTTAGGAACCATTGGGACCGAGAGGTCTGCAGCCTCCATGGAGCCCGCCAGTTCTCAGGCATCTTTCTTCTGGTCCTGGGGCTCAGCACGCTCCTTGGGCACTGCCTGAACCCTCTGCAGCCCCTTGGCATGGGGCAGGGGTAAGGGTGTGGGTGAGACTCTCTCCCAAGATAGCAGGGCAGACAGAACCCCAGGGGATCTGCATAGGATCTGTGACAAGATTGGCTTGTCAGTCAGGGGACCCCACCTCAACCCTGTCTAGGTTGGGACCATAGGGTGGGCTGGTAGCAAGTCTATTCTAGGAGTGGGAGGGGGAGAAGACCCGTTAGGCACCTGGGTGGCATCGGTGCCTGCCTTGGGTTCTGGGAGACAGTACCTCCCCCCTCAGGACTCACCAGGGTGAGCCCCAAGGCCCCCATCTCCTCCAGGTCATCAGAGGGGGAGGGCTCCACTACCAGACCTACTCTTGGGTCAGCTGAGGTCTTAGCCTCAGAGCCCATTGTCTTGGGGGGCAGGCCCTGACCAGCAGAGCAGGGGGCCTCCTCCATGGACTCCTGCTTGGGACTGGCCAGCAGCCCCAAAGCCTCCTCCACTGGGATTACTTGTTTCATCTTTCCTGGGGGTGGGGTGTTGTGCACAGCTTGGGATGCCCCTGAAGCTGGGTTGCTCTTTCCCCCTGCATGGTGGTCCTGGCAGGGGGGGAGGGAGGGTGAGTCATCTACCTCAGAGGGCTCCAGCTGCACCTGGGCCTTCTGCTTGGCTCTGTGCCCATAGGAGACCTGCACCCACTCAGCCATGGGGTGGTCCTTGGGTAGAGAAGAGTTGACAGGAGAAGTTGAGGGTTGCAGGGTGGGACAGTTGCAGTGGGGACATGGCTAGGGTTGGGGGGGACCCTGCTCCCTTTCTCCCATCAGCTGCTGCCTCCCTCCCTGGAACCCCGCCAAACTTGGTTGAGTGGTGGGATCCCCTGAGCTTGTTGGGGGGCTGGGTGTTGTTGCTGGGATGCCAGGGGGCCCAAGGGGGGAGGGGCACTGGTAGCAGAGGTACTCCCTCTCACCAGTGGGACCACAGATGTATTCCCCACCTGGCCCATGGGGGACTCATGACACAGGTCCCCCAGCATATAAAACACCCTCACCACGCAAGGCACCTCTCAGCCTCCAGCTGCACTCCCACTGCCAGCTGGATCATGACTTGGTGGCGGAAAGAGTGCATGGGGCAGAGTCCAAGGTCTCGGCACCCCAGCGGGAGGGCCATCTCTGGGGAGATAACTCTTCCCAGTTGGGGACATAGGGTGGGATGGAGATGGGGACCACCAGGGTCCCCAACTCTTCTAGAGGCTCAAGGGGGATGTGTTCATTCTGCAAAATGAGCCCCTTCTCCACCTCCTTTTGTGTGGAGGCCTCTGAGGCAAGGAAACAACCCTCCTTGCCATGAAAGTGGAAGGCCACCATGATCTTGGGGGCCCCAAACATCTGAGCCAGGGTCTGCACCCAGGTCTCAAAGTGCAGGCTCTCTTGCTTGGGTAGTTGGCACTTCACCCTGTGCCTGTGGGTGAGTGCCAGAAAGGGGGCCCTGCTGCCTGAGCTGGAAGGGCTGGCAATGGAGGGTTCAGGCCCCACAGCTGTGGGTTACCCCACAGCTGTATGGGCATAGCTGTGGCTCCCTTGCTGGGAGGCCACCTTGGTGGGGCTAGGTGGGGCTAGGTGGGGCTAGGGCTAGGGCCAGGGACAGGTTGAGTGGGCGTGCTGGCTGGTGTAGTGCACCTGGTATGCTCAGGTGCCAGTTATCTAGGTTTGGGGTGGGGACCTTGCTCTTCCCACCCCCAGCTGTGGAGGAGGCCAAAGAGGAGCCTTCCCATTACTCTTGCCCTGGGTCCTTGATGGTGGTGGGAAGGGTGGCGGGGGGGGGGGGGGGCTTGGGAACCCTTCCAGGGTGGAGGCCTTGCTGGGGGAGACCCACTGGACCTGCTTGCCTTCCCACTTGTCCCCACAGCAGGGATCACAGGTTGTCTACCCCTGGAGGGGGTCAGTTGGACTCTGCCCCTGGGCTGGGGGTTGCAGGGACATGCGTCCCCTTGGGGGCATGGATGGAATCTGTCTCCACAGCAAAAGCTGCAGGAACTTCTGCAGTGGTGTCTGCTCCCCACAAGAAGGCTCCTATCCTGTCATTGCTTAGTATAAGGGAGAGGGAAACCAGAACCCCCCCCCAAAACACAAACGGGCCAGTGAATCTAATGGGGCAGGCTGTGGCTGTGCGGGGGGAAGGGGTCTGTAGCTCAGTGAGCTTCAACCCCACAGAAAACTGGGTGGGCTATACTTGGGGAAGGTGTGGGGGGGGCACACACACAAGGCCTGGGGAGTCTCAAGATGTCTCACTCAGTCACACAACAAACACCAGGGGAAGGGGAATGCACCACAGAACTTACCATGCAAGGGCAAAAACACACAGGGGAGGCTGCTGAGGCAGGTGTAAAAGATTGCAGGAGCAGTGGAGCGGCTCCGTTGGTTGAAGGTCAGTCCAGGAGCCCCTCAGGCCTCCAGCCAGGCACTTAGCAGCAGGGCAGGAGGCAGGAAATGAGGCACAGGATCAGATGTGGTGAGGCAGCTGTGACAGTGCAGGAGCAAACAGTCAATTAGGGAAGTTATCCAGTGGAGGTGCGGTGCAGGGCAGTGAAAGGCAGTGCAGCAGGGAATCCCCTCCCCCTCCAGAGGGGGGGCAGTGGCAGCACAGGTAGCAGCAGCAGAAGCAGCAGTGGCGGTAGCAGCCATCCAGGTCAACCACCCATGGCATGTAGGTGAAGGTGAAAGTGAAGGCAGGAGGTGGTTTGCCTGAGGCAGCTGGGGCAGGCAAGGCACCCTTAGGCACTGGCAGTAGTTGTGGGGGAGGGGCCTGCAGACAGCACAGGCCCTCTCCCTGGGCACAATGTGCCCCGCACCAAAGTGCTTTTCCAGGCATGTTCACAGAGGCAAAAATCCCTGGCTCAAATTTGTGTTGCTTTTATTTGAGCTGCTGCAACCGCACGTGCCTGCACGTATGGACGCACCCAATGGCTGTATCCAGATGGGCATGGGTGTTTTGTTTCCCGGGGACAAGTAGCAGTGGCACAGTTTGAAGCCTTACCTGGGGTTCTGGTGGCTTCCCAGCGCTGCAGCAATGGCACACAGAACCTGGCCAGCAGCTGCAGTACAGCTCTGGGCAGCCCAGCTCTGCTTTTCAGCAGTGCGCGCTGCCTGTCTGTGACCTTTTTTCCCCCAGGGGTAAAAATAAAAACCTATAGAAAAAAAGTGGAGCATTGCATGTACGGGCAGAACTCCCTTGCAGCATGGAGAACATCTGAAGCATGGAGACCTCCAGTGTGGAGACCTTTGGTGCAGCAGAACCTATTGACTCCTTTGGGTTCAAGTCAATGAAAAAGAACTGTTATTTAAGGAAATGGGACCTCTTTGAGTTTAAATCTTATAGCAGCATTGTAGTACAGAATGAAAACATTTGAAAACTGCATGCTTTCATGTGCTTCAAAAGACTCATGGCACACTGGGTTATTCCTATAAATCACATTCAGGTAAGGATTTCATATAATCCATTTTTGTTGCAACGCACAACAAAGTACACTGAATCCTCACTCAGTGGGCATCTCTACATGGGACTCTTAATGCGCAGAAGACTAATTCTACTGTGCATTAGGGTGGCAGGCAAAACCCATGCTAATGCACTAATGCACAGTAGATTTAGTCTAATGTACATTAACATCAGAAAGCATTCATTTGCGCTAACATGCAGTAGTGCCTATCACAGTGCATGAAGTTAATACTTGTCATTACAGGTACTAAATTTAATGCGCCATAATTACAGCACATTAACGCATGGATAGATGTGCCCACTGTGCCTCCTTTAAAAACCTTTGTTGTAAATTATATTGAAACTGCCTCTGCTTGGGGAAGTGTCTGAAAACTTCTCAAAAAGTAATGGCGGAGAAAGATTGAAAAACTAGGCCTAAGCAGCTGATGGGTTTCCATGACATATTTAAGTATACTGACCTGAAAAGAAATCTGTAATAGGAGTGTATCGGGGAGAAAGTTAACAAAGACTCTGGGCATCAAAAATGGCAACTGAAGTAGTGTTAGTCATTAGCTAATGCTTTAAAGAGGTGTTCAGTACCAAGGCATGATGCTGAAGCAGCTTGGCCCAACAGGACTCACCACACCTAGCTAACCAACCGAGCTCCTTGTGTTTCTTAAATCTAGGTGTTTGGCTCAGTTTCTCAGCTTTAGAAGCCAGAAAGTTCTTTTTTTTAACCTTTTAAAGCTGAGCAACCTCTACACTTGATATACCCTGGGTTTCTATGGATGTATTTGGCCTCAGTAACTTTTCCCACAGCTTGTGGGCTTCACACTGTCTGCCGCGTAACTCATGCTGGTGTTGCTTTGGCCTGGTGAAAAAGCCCAGAATGGACTGCTCCATCACTGGATCCTCTTGTGCCTCTCTCTGGTTACATTCTAGTCATCATTCCTCCGGCCTTTAGTGTCTCAGTTGCTGTTCCATTTCAGAGAAGTCCAGCTTGTTTTCTCCCCATATATCCAATATTGTTGTCCCGACCATTCTGCTTTTATTACACATCTCCCTGGGCCAACACTCTCTTCCCTCTGGGTATCTTTATAGCCTTTATTCCTATGAACATGATGATGTACCTGTCTCTTTTGACTTCTCTTTGTGTGGCAATTACAAGAGTCTTCTCCTGCTTTTGTTGTTCTCTCTACTCAGCAAATGTTCAGGTTTGCTTTTTATAATGTCCTTGTGCCTTCTGTGTATTCCTACTGCCCAGGGTGGATTAACCCTTTAGTGGGCCCTTGGCAAACAAACCATGCACCTAGTTGCTTTGCACAGGGCAATAGCAGCAGCAGCAGCAGCAGCAGCAGCCGCTGTCACGTTGCTGCCGCTGAGGCTTGGAGCTGCAGTGTTCAGCCCCAGAAGGGAAAAGGAGCCGGGCGGAACTGCAGTGAAGTGGCAGCAGCACTGCCATGGCAAAAAAACCATAACTGGGCCTTTTCGTCACTTATGGCACTAGGCATGTGCCTAGTTTGTCTATGCATTAATGCAGCCCTGCTACTACCGCTTGTTCTTCATACCAATGTATAGTTTTAGGGAAAACCAAAGGGAGGGACTCCCTGTGCTCCATCTGTACCGAACCAGCAATGTCTTTTTTGCATTGATATCCCCTGACTTTTAATTTTGGCTCAAGCATTGACTCTCTCTGCATCCTTAGGCAAAACATCAGTGTGGCAGTCATGGCAATAATGACCTATTGGCTGTGCATTTCAAGAACCCTTTGCTGAAACAGATCATTTTCTGAACTCACTTTTTTCTCACAGAAATCCATACGGATATCATGACTCTGTTCATGTGCAGAGGGACCAGTACTCAGTCAGAAGGCTTATACAGAGTACTGCTTGTATTCTTCTAGTTGTGGCAGGAGCCATCTTTTTCAAAGATGTTTGTGGAGCACGTGGCCCAGCTCGCCTCTGATATTACTTGGGGCCATTAGTTGCAAGGATGGTACAAATGACAAGGGGTGATTTTTTTTAGCCAAAGTTACTTGTAAACAATTCTAAAAAAATCGTTTTTTCCAAATCACTGAGGAAAAGAGAAGTGGACAGGTAAGAACCAGAGTTCTAACCTTGGCTCAAACATTGACTTGTTCAGCATCCTTGGGGAAATCATGCAGCTTCTGTTTACTTCAGTGTTTCTAGCATGAAGTGGGAATCATGAGACAACAAGAATCTTTACTGTGGAACCAATGAGCATTGAGAAGGCTAAATTCACTAATACTTCTCACTTATACAAACAAAGTCTGCAATACCCCATATGATCTGGAGAACTAAAAACAGAGATCCACACAACTCGTATGATCTATAGTATATTGAAAGGAAAATCATTCACCGGTTGCAATATGTAACCAGGAAGATTTATTCTAAAAACTGCCCCTCTTTATTTAAGTTTTGGGCGTCTGAGATATACGATTTATTTTAATGATATACAATACTTTACTTTGTATTTGTGATTTCAAGACCTCAAGATTTGAAGCTTATGTAAATATCCAGCTGTGAAGGCACAAGATAAAATCGTGGCTCTGACTTAGTCTCCTAAAGTCAAATAGATGTGAAAAATTGAAAAGTTGCTGCAGGCCAGCATTGTGGTGATCTCTGTAATCTGCATACCTAGCTTTGATTTGGGATAATATCCTTGGCTAGCATGTAGTGGGGAATAAGGATACAATATTTCATATTATCTGAGATTCTGAAAACATGTCCCTTCACTATTTCAGTACTTGGGACTTTAAAAAATAATATGCAGCAGGTAAGCATTGCAAGCATATTAAATATTCTCAAGGAAAATCAAAATGCTCAGAATGTCTGTGGGACTTCGCACATAATTCATAATTTATCCTTTTACAAAGACCATTTAAGGCTAAAAATGGTATCTTTTCTGAGTGAAATTATCTGCACTATGGAAACTTACACCGATTTAGGATTCTCCTTGGTTTGTAATCACATCTCTTAATTCTGAGCAGAGTAGGTTAAGAAATTGAGGAAAAAACATGGAAGACCAAAATGATCTATACATAAATATGCCTCAAAGGAAGTTCACATTTATTAAATGGGAGGGAATACAGATAGTTGTTAATACTGGGATAGTGCTGCAAATGTAGTACATTAACCTGTCTATTACTGTCTATTACATCAGCCAATCTCACCTTGTCTCCGCTGTTTTCTCCAGTACATTCAAAGCATCATGATTATTCTGAGTTATTCTTACTATTTTCAAACATTACATATATCATAGTAGTGCTTTTGACATGGTCACTTTGGTTTCCAGCAGGGGTTGTCAACCAGGTGTATGTGTACCCCCAGGGGTACTTGGGGAGGCCTTAGGGGGTATGTGTGGGTGACTGGGGACAGAGCGCCACCACCTACCACCCCGTGCTACTGCCTCCCAGGATCGGGCCAGGGCGGGCCCCTCTGCAAGCTGCACAGGTGCTGCCCAGCTGGTTGGATGTGGGAGAGGAGAGGGGAGTTTGCATGTGGCAGCAGCCACCGTCCACCACCCTGTGTCCAACCGCCAGAGGTGCGTGCTATGTAGGTACAAAATACCAAGAAATAAGAACACCACTTCGTGCTAGTGGGGAAAAGAAGGGCAAAGGAGGATTGGGCCTTACTAATTCTTCATTTTATTTGGTTTCACTGAAAATATTTCACAGAGCTCTTCTCATTGCAGTTATTGCAAATCTATTGATAGCAGGTGTTGCTGATTGAGGGATATATCCCATTTGGCTAAAATAATACTCCGCCCATAAACTAACATTATCTTACAGGGACAAAAGATGTATATACTGGGAAGGTTTTAAAAAATATTTGTGCAGTACATAAGCATGCACACATTTTTTCCCCTCTAGCACATGAACATATTCCAGACTTACCTGCTGAGTGAGTCTAGGTCCAAAATGACAGGCAGATGTGAGTCCATTTTTACTTCCATTGAAAACAATGCTGACTGTCCAGTTCACCTAAGTAACACAGGAAAAATGGATGTTCGAAGATAACTTAAGTGAGGCTAAATAGGCTATATGCCAGATTGAAAGAGGGTATAAATTAAAGTAAATTAGGCTTTCTCAGGTTACCTCTGAATTTGGATCACTCTTTGTGATAAGACTACTCACATGCTCGATACCTGGTGACAAACTCAAAGCATTCTGCAAAGGAAGAGAGAGAAGAGGGGGAAAGAAAATGTGATTATGAAACATCAGAGTAGATCTGATCATGTCAAATTCCTCTGGAGGAAAAGACAGAGAGAAAAATTACCAGCACGCAGCTCTTGAAGTCAATAAATGAAATTTACCCAATTCAGCAGAGGCATCAGGGAAATCACTCTTGATTTGTCTTTGATAGGTTGACAAAATCTCTGTTAAAGCTGTTTTAATGCTTTTGTAACTAGGCTTCCAAATACATTGAACCCGAGCCAGATCTCAGCTTAATAGAACCAGCCCTTCATGTCAATCAAATGTGTAGCTGGTGAGAAAAATGGACTTTTTTTTGCCCCTTGTTCTGAAGTTGGGCAACAACCCAAATGCCTCAGTTCTGCTTTGCCAAACTCCTAAAAGAAAATTCACTTACAAGAATGAATAATTCCATGGCTTTTTGTAGCAGAATGAAACACATCAGGCTAAATTCTGCCCTAGATTATTTTAAGGCTCCCAGTGAAATCAGTGCTAGTATTGCTGGCATATCTGAGGGCAGAATTTGGCTCATTTTGAATCAGGCATTATAAAATGAAGGCAGTCTGCTTTCCACAAGTGGGCAACATTTATTAATTAATTTACAAATAATTTCCGTTTCCATAAAGCACAATTGGGCAAATTAATCAGAGCCTTGACTTATTGCTCAAAGGTGCACTACATTCTTCTTTTTTTAATGGTTCTGTTTGATGTGTCAATTGGTATGTAATTTGAATGCTAAACTGTTAAGGTATAAGCATAAAAATGGTTGCTGTTGGGCAGTGCACACTTTTGAAAATTTGATCCTTGGTTTCCAATTGCACCTCCATTCAACACAGGTCAGAAATTCACCTTATGCTGAATGAGTTCACAGGAATTCCAAGATGAATTTTTCTGTCCTGGAAAGGTGGCCAAGTACTCATCTCATTCTGATTTGCATGTACTATACAGATTTGAGAAATAAACTATAAATAAATGACTGTAGGAAGCCAAAAATGTTAGAAAGAAAAGATGGACCCTAGCCAAAAAGTTTGTGTGGGATCTAAACCTGAACTTTCCCAAATTTTAGAAAAGTCTATAAGGGACCTGAGTTAATAACAACACAAAATCCCTGCTTGCTGCTATTATAAAATAACCAACATTTCTGCTTCTGAACAACCAAACTTTAAGGCTAGGTGCAGACATTTGAAAAGCCCAAGACAGATTTGATCTAAGTTACATGATTTTCTGTAAGAGGTGTAGTTTAGATTGGTAGCGAGCTGAACACGTATTTGCCCTTTGGTGGTGGGGGAGGTGGGGGCAAAACTTAGACTGGGTTCTGCCATTTAAAAACCATTCTATGTGCGCTGAACTTCTATCTATTATGGGTATAGACCAGTTTTGTGTGCAGAATTTCTGTTCTGTTACATGTACAGACCAGTTTCTGATCACTTATACTAGTAAAAGTGTAATGTCTGTACCTGACCTCTGTGATACTGGCTACTGAACTGGTTTCAAAAGAAAAGGTATCTGTAGAACACTATTTTAAAATCCAGGGGTCTATGCAAGTCTTTGGCTTGGTTTTTGCTTTCTATGAGTTCGTTAATTTAATTTTTTTAGTTCATACAAATCCAAAAAACTTCAAGTGAAAGTTACGTGAAACCACTAAGTTTTACCCGTGTTCCATGTGAAATAATAAATTAGGCCAGGTTTGCCTGAAACTGAATGCAAAATTTGCTCAGACTGGTTTAGCTGGAAAGTATGCAAAAAGGTAGTAAACCTTTTGAGGAGTTTGTGTAAGTAGAATATACTGATAACAAAATATGAAACCTGGTGATTGTAGCTTTCTATGTACTTTGAGAACATACATTTCAAACAACTCTGTGGTTGTGAGTCAAAACTTCTTGACACCTAAGGGGATCTTCCTAGGGATTTCAGTTGATTGCTATCTGGTCCTCAATGAAAGCTATCTTAGATTCTATTACCAGTTCATAATACAGCAACATATTAGGGGACTATTGCTGATAATGAGTTTGGGGTTTAGGCCAACGTGCAAATATGATCATAAGAACTTTGTGCTGATTATTTTGTAAATCTGATGAAATTTCACACATGCAACTCATGCCCATGTAACTAGGCACTTATTCTGTGTAAAAAATTCCTGTCTCTAAATGCACAATAGTTTCCTTTGCTGCTTTGAAAATGTCAGCCATTATTTACTAGCAGAATCAAACATGCAATTGCACTATGGTTGGAGCTATATACCACTATGAGTGTCATGCATGATCAAGAGTATGGCATAACCCATATATCTTTGAAAACTTAACTCATAGGACTTTCTTGCTCTGTTTTACACCAAAAGGCCAATAATCACCTTTCACAGTAAATCTTCAGGTGAATCAAGGTCCATTACAGTTTTGAAAGGATACCATATTTCACAGAATATTAAAGTTGAGTCTGAATGGATGGAACCTCAGCAAGAAAATCAAGTGCTACATGTCCAGATCACAAATGGACTGATACCAAACCTATTGAAAGTAATGAGTCTTCCTATTGATTTCAGTGAACTTGGACAGTGCTCAAGGCTGAAAGGTGTGCGTATATTTTAGAATTTCTTAGAGATCTAAGCATAGGATAAATGAACAGCTGCTTAACACAACCTCATTTAAAGACAAAGAACTGTAAAAGAAACAAACAATCTCATCCAGTCAAAGGACTGTCAGTTAATTAGACTCTTCCATGGAAAAGAAGTGTGCAAATTACATTACAGCTTTGTAGGCCAGGGCTCCAGGTCATCACTTGTGTCACTGGAGCACTTCTGAGTCATACAGAACCAATTTTTTTCACGCCTGTTTGCAAGAACTCATGAAATGCAAGGGATTTGCTATGGGGTTGTCAGACTGAACTTTTGTGTCTGTGTTCCAGTAGTAGAACAATAGTTGAGTTCAAGAATACAGTAAAAAATATTTCTAACATGCAGGCATACAAAATATTGAGAAGCTTATTAAAAAGGATGGACTGACTGTTCTTCTGACTTCTAGATTGCACCAGGGATGGCAGGTAGCGCAGCTGTCCCCCATGCTAAATCACGCCAGGGGTGAGAGGCAACCCAGTTGGGCTGCTTCCCTGTTCCCTGTGTTAGATTGTGCTGGGGTGGAAGGCAGCCCAGCTGGGCTGCTTTCCCATCCCCTGGGCTAGATCATGCCAGGGGTGAGAGGCAGCCCAGCTGGGTTGCCTTCCACCCCTGGTGTGATCTAGTGTGGGGGACAGCTGGGATGCCTCCTGCCCCTGGCATAATCTAGTATAGGGGACTGGGAAGCAGCACAGCTGGGCTGTCTCTGACCCTGGTGCCATCTAGGCTGGGGATGGGAAGTCAGCCCAGCTGGCTTGACTTCCCATCCCCAGTGAAACGTCAAAACAGGGTCAAAACAGCCTTTTGTGTTTCGATGGAATGGAACGGAACAGCTGTTTCGACTCTAAATGAAATTTGAGATTTGAAACACTGTTCCATTGAACGGTCGAAACTGACAGTGAAATGGAACACTGCCATTTTGTGCAGCCCTAATAAGGACCTCTGGAAATTCCCCTCCTGGCACCTGGGGAAAGCATACAAACCTGATAAGGACTGGAGAGTTCTCATGTGCTCTTGTAGAGATGGTGGCAGTGCCTGAGTGGCAGCCCTGCTTTGTGAAGACCTGTTCACTCCACATTGAAGGATGCCCGAGAGCTGGCAGTATAACTGGACATCCAGCATGGGTGGAGGAGAGCAAGGCAGTGGTGTGGAGGTGCTGTGTAGAGCTGCAAAATGGCAAGAGAAAGCTGGATGACAACAAGGTTGGTAAGGGAAGGACCTCCTTAGCCTGGGTGTTTGGAGGAACACCTGGCACCAGGTACACAGACCCCTGGAGAGGCGATGAGAGGGTCAAATTCTGTGAGTGGGACATACTGAGGGTCAAACTGTCCAGTCTAAAAACTGACACCCCAGGGGTTGGATTTCTTGTTTATTGTGGCACAGGTCATACTGGCAGCACTGCTCATGCATCCATACCAGAAGAAGGATAAATACTTAGAGCACCAAAACTGTGTAGTCTAGAAAAAGCCTTACTATAGCCTGAGGACTAGAGGACTCAGCTGATATAACTCATTTCAATGGCTCAGCAATGATTTGCACCTGCAGAATACCACTGGATAAATGCCATACTGACCTAGAACTGTGAGATCTCAACTTGATGCTAACCAGAGCATAAGGTATTTGTGGTTCTACACAGCTGCAAAAAGACCTTCTGTAGTCCAATGTGAGGAATCACACTTCATATTTAGGTTCTGTTTCTAAGTGGTTTGTAGAAGTCCATAATTGTTATAAGCTAGTCTAGTAAGTAGTGTGTCTTACAGAGTTACAGGCACATTGGTAAAATGTATTGTAGATAGTTGTAAACAACTTCGTGATGTTGGACTCTAAAAAATGGCAACGATTCATTAAAACATCTAAGAAATACTTACGAATCCCATACAACTTATTTATAAATGGAACACAAATACAAAGAGTGGTCCTTTAAGAAAAGGAGTTGTAAGTCTCACACTCAGTTTCTGTTCTACAAATGGGCAAAGCATAAAGGGAAAAAGGGGTTGACATACATTGGTCTTGTTATGACTGGCTAGAGGACAGTCATGCAGAAGAAAGAAGCAAGGTGTGGGGGAAGACGCAAAGGCAGAGGCCATCCATCCTATTTGGAACCTGCTGTGCTGTTCCACATACACCAATGAAAGTTGAACCATGGAGCACCTACGTATTTTGAAACCCTAAATTGTAATGTCACCAAAGTGCCCCTGTGTTTGATTAAGAATCATCTCATCAGGAAGGTAGTCTGCCTATTACCTGGTGGACAAGGTGGGCAGCAAGAAAAGACTGTGTTATTTACTTGAAAAGTTCTCTGTGAAGAAGCAATGACTTTTATTTTGATGGGTATTTTGGTACCCTGAAGACATTCCCTTTTGGATTCTCTGGGCTACATTGTGCCATCGATTGATGCATTCAACTCTCATTGGTGTCAAACCTATTTTGTCAAATCACTATTTCAGAAACACTTCCCCCGAAAGATGTAAAAAAACCACCCAATAAAACCTCCCAAATCTTCTGCAATTTCAAGCTATTAGCAGGTTCAGAACTAGTGATGGGTAAACCTCCAAAGGTCTGAGATGTCTTTGGGAGTTGGTTGTCTGGATCAAGGGCACAATATGAGTCAAATTTATTTAAGGTACAAAGGTAGATCCAAATGTGGGTCTAAGATTCTTGCAAATATCACTTTAAGGAAGAGAGGAATGGCTTTAACACTTCCAAGGAGTTCTGTTGATGTTCTTGTGTATTCTCTTTGTTTTAAAAAAAATAAATACATTTTTCATGCATTCAAAATTCCAAGCTGCAGAAAATTTCCTCTTGTGATGAGAAGCATTCAAAACAAAAACATGTGGCCTGATTTGTCTTTTATAGAAATCAAAGGCTGTATTCTAAAGAGACTTCCTTTACCACACAAATGTAGCAGATGTTTTTTAAGATTATAGCTGCACAAGCAATCTACGATTTAAATCTAAGAAGCATTTAACTTTTTTAAGAGGAAGGGTTTCTGTGTTAAATAGAAAGTTACTACTAAAGGGATTGTTCAGGACAGGTAAATATGATGGCACACTGTAGGTTTGATCATCATTATATTCAAACAGAAAAAATAAAGGAAGAATGATCATGCTGTTATATTTACAAGTTTTGCTATGAGGTTAATCAAGACCTTCACTGATGATTGTCAGAAAATATAAATAATATAGTTGATGGAATCAGAACAATACAGTTAAAATATGTATATGACTAAGGTTTATGAATATGTAGATCTGCTGTTTCCTCTTCATTGTTTTACTGTTGGGTGAATTCTCAAGTCCTTTTGAAGCCAAAAACATCCTAAAAAGTAAGAATCTACTACTATGTTCATTGAAGTCAGTAGAAACGTTATCGTTTAAATAGTTGAGTGTTGAAGGAAGGCTTTACAAATCAGGTTTTAATCCTCACCCTTTATTGTTATAAAAACATTTTCTTTTCTCCTCAAATGATATGGCCAACAGGATACACACAAAACATCCCACTTTTGGTGAAAGATTGGGAGATTTTTCTCTCAGTGCTTCTATTAGGAACCAGTTCACAACCTGGATGTGGTTCCAACATGTCATTTCTTGCATTGCTTTGGTGGGATGAGCACATCAAGGCACAGCAGTGTGAGACTGTCAGTCAACTACAACATGGGACGGAGGTTATGTAACGTATTATTTGCAGACCTCTTGGTAAGTCTAGGAGATTTGGTACATGCCAATGAGAGCGTACCGAAATGAGGGGAGGTTGGAGTGAGGAGAAACGATGGGAGAATGGGATGGTCAGTAATAAATGTAGTAGAGAATTGAAAGGTCAATTTCCATAACTAGAACTCTGCATCTGACTTGTTGTTCTTCGCATTGTCACAGTTCTAGGACCACAACCCCCTTGTGCTGAGTGCTGTACAAGCACAGAATAAAAGTAGCACTGTTGGGTATAGCCTCAATATAAAAATAAGTGCATTCTTCCTAATAACCATAGGAAATGTAGGATGTCAAGATGTTTGTCAGAATTGCAGCCTTTTGCTGCCCTGGTAAACATAGAGAGTATTGTAAGAGAAAGAGGAAGTTTGTTATTCCAGGACTGCTCTACTACCATAGGAAGAATATATTGATTTTTGTGAACTATTAACCCACTCTTTTCAGGAATGCACAGTGATGGATGGTGATGTGGGTTAATTCTATTTCTTTCATGAAATCTTGTGAGGAAGATATTGGGCATTACATTACCATGGGCTTACCGCATCAATGAGCCATTACTTCCAGTAGGAAAATCATGAACAGTCTTGTGGCAGATGGGATATAAACTGCTGTTGCTTCCCTGCCTGTTCCTTGGGAAACTTCCTGTGTCAGGTTATTTCTTTCTTTGTGCCTGTCCAACTCTGCAACTCCCCTCAGATTCTTTTTCAGTCTGAGATTTCTTTCTTTTAAGGAAGTTGTCAGATTCTTGGTCTGAAAAAAAAAATCAAGAAATATAAGGGTTCCTTCCTCTTTTTAGAAATCCAATTGTGATTGGCTTGCTTGGTAAGAAGAAAGAGGTGGGGTGACGGAACACTATCATGATATTTGAACCTAATATCTCAGAAAACATTTTTTTTCAAGCAAGTAACCCATGATCTGTGGCGGAAGTATAACTTTCATGTTCTGCTTTGGCCATGCATTAAGCAATCTCTCTGCTTATTTTACCAACGTGCATTCACCCCTGTTTGTGCCACCATTACAGATACATACATACATACATAAATATATTATTATATATACATAAATATATTATATATATATATATTCATTCTGGTTTTAACAGGTCTGAAAACGAAATACACACATACACGTTTGTTTTTTCAGACCCGGGAGAACCAGAATTATTTACATATGTAGGGAAATGTATCAAATGCATCATCCCTAAGTGCTAAAATGTTTTGTAAAATATGAGTGTGGTTTGTTACAGTGAAAATGAAATGATTGGTGAATCTTTAAGTATGTGGTGATCATGGTGGGGTGCTGAAAAGCATTCCCACAAAAGGTAGTCCTTTCCCACAGTGAAAAAAAATCCACTGGAACATACTTCTAGCAAACTGGAAGATGAGCTTATAGAAACTCAAAGCATGTGGGTGCCTGTGGGCATGAAAGAGCAAGCAGTAGAGAAAATATGCATAAAAGATAGATAGTGTTGGTATGTGTGTTATCAGATAGGGAAATGTTATTATTCCTGGAGAGTGTCAAGGGAAAGTCAAATTATAGATGCATGGTAGATTTCCATGAGTGAGCTGTTCCATGCCTTAACAATTTCATTGCAATAACCTCTTGTGCTTAGAGGAGCATCTTTCCTGGAAAGCTATTTGGTGGGTTATATAGTTGGTTTCCATGTTGTGTTATAACAATATCCTGCTTAAAACATGTACATTGGCATTGACTCTCTCTAAGCTACTTACTGACTGGAGAAGACCTATTTTTGGCTATCTACTTCCAGATAGTGAAAAGCAATGTAACCAATTCTGGCCCATTTAAAGAAGGTTTATCTAATGGATCCTAACAAAGAGTCTTTTGCAGATGTCACACAGGTAGATTGGCACTACTGGTTACCATCGGTGTAGTTCTTAAAACTAGCATGAAAGATTTATTAGCAGGACTAGGACCAGAGCTCCATTTTTCAGTGCCCACTTTGAGCTAGAGGGAGTCAGTGCTAGTTGTACATGCCAAGGCTTTCTTTGGCATAGATATGACTTTTCTGTGGCCCCCATTCACACACAGGATCATGAGCCAAGCCTCTGCAGTGAGAGATAATGTATAGCACTGAGTCATTGAGAGGTCAATCCAAAGGCCAGCATACACCTTCATAATAGATCACAGTTCATACACAGTTAAGTAGCTGTGGGGGAGGGTTTGTCATGACTCTGGCAGAGGCTGGAACTGCCCAGAGCTGACGTCTGGTTAAAAGACATCTCCATTAACTCAGGCCAGCCAGAGTCCCTCATCTGTTTAATTCAGGCTTCCTCACACTTTAAACTAGACATTTACTGGAAGACTTTACAGTAATGCTTGCAGGCTGGTGAGTGCTGAGAGACTGTGTCATGGAAAGTAGAGGCACTGCAAATGTAAAAGGAAGCAGAAGACTCTCTGAAAAGACTGTTACTGGAGGATAAAATAAGAGCACCTCTAAGCTTTGCTCTTTCGAAGTCTTTGCAGTGGTGGTACCAGGTTGTATCCAAAAATTACATAAAAATACAACTTTGCATAGTAAAAATATATAATAAACTAGGACAAAAATGGATGTTTGTACATTTCATGAACCCCAGTTGTTTCAGGTAAACAATAATCCAAGAAGGATGCTAAGGATAAAGCTTGAGGGGAAACTAGTAGGGCTGTGCGAAACGTCACTGTTCTGTTTCACCTTGAGTTTCGACTGTTTGACGGAACAGTGTTTTGTCTCAAATTTCATTTAAAGTGGAAACAGCAGCTCTGTTCCATTCCACCAAAACAGAAAGGCTGTTTCAATGCTGTTTGTGTTTCACTGGGGATGGGGAGTCACACCAGCTGCGCTGACTTCTAATCCCCAGTGCTAGATTATGGTGGGGAGGCAGCCCAGGTGGGCTTCCCCACCCCCTGCCACACTAGATTGCGCTGGGGACAGGAGGCAGCTCAGCTGGGCTGCTTCTCTGTCCCCCACGCTAGATTGTGCGGGTGGGAAGCAGCCCAGCTGGTCTTTGCCCTGCCCCAGTGCAATCTAGCATGGGGAAATGGGAAAGCAGCCCAGCGGGGCTGTCTTCCATCCCCGGTGATCTCGTGTGGGGCATGGGAAAGCAGCCCTACTGGGCTGCCTCCCACCCCTACCGGGTCTTGTGCTGGGGATGGGAAGTCAGCTCAGTTGGACTGATTTCCCATCCCAAGCCTATGGTTGAAACGTTTCGATCAGCCTTGTTTTGTTTCAAGGCCATTTTGAGGGCCTTTGTTTTGTTTTAATTTTGGTGTTTTGACCTTGAAATTGGTTGAAACAGTGCTGAAAAAAAAACAGCTGGCAAAATTTTGCATAAAGATCTTAAATGCAGGCCAAATCAAGTGCTATACTGTAGTTAGGCCTGTGTGAAGCAGCTAATATTTGCTTTGGATTCAGATTCAGCCAATTCAGAGGACAGTGACTCCATTTAGTGATTCAAATCACTGTCCTGAATTGATTTGGCTGAATCTGATTAGGAGATTTGGCTGCTGAATCTCTGACTCTCCGAATCAGCCAGGCCCATCCCCACCTGCTCTTCCAGCCCAGTAATGGCTGCCCTGCCCACCCCAGCTCTCAGCTCTTTGGAAAAAAAAAGCCCCGGATCACTGGGTGCTGCTGGGCAGGGGGGTGATCCCCACTGTCCCCCACTGGACCATGCTGTGTGGGGGTTCTGCCACGAGCCCTCCAACCCACCTCTGCTGTCCCAGCTCTGGCCTTTTAAGAAAAAAAAACCCCCAAACCCCAGACTCACCATTGCTGCCCAGCAGGAGGCAATCCCGGCTGTCTCCCGCTGCCCCATGCTGTGTGGGGGGCTCTGCACAAGCCCCCCAGAGTCCCAAGGCCGCTGTAGGAACAGCGGGTCCCAGGCTTTTTCTTGTTTTTTTTTTTCTTAAAGGGCTGGAGCTGGAGTGGGGGGGGCAGCCATGGGTGGGGGCGGGGGAGCGAGGGGGATTTGGGGGGGCTCATGGCAGAGGCCAACATGTGGCATGGGGCAGTGGGGGCAGCAGGGATCCACTGCCTGGCAGCACCCGGTGAGTTGGGGTTTTTTAAAGCACTGGGGGGGTGGGTGGGGCAGCCATGTGGGTTGGGGGTGCTCAGGGGTGCTGGGGGAGCAGGTGAGGTCCCCTCCCCCAGCCCCCCCTCCTTGCCCGTATTAACTTACCAGCTCAGAGTCCAGCTGCAGCTCCCTGCTGCAGCCACCAGGGACTGCCCGAATCATTAACACTCTCCAAATGATTTGGCGAGCTTTGAATTGATTTGGACCTTTTAATTGGTCCCCTGATTTGCTTTGGATTTGGAGATTTGGCCACTGAATTGGGCCGAATCTCCTCCAAATTGAATCAGAACCCAAGGCTTCGCACAGCCCTAATTTTAATACATATCTTAGAGGATAAAGCATTGTTAGAAGACTGTGCTCAGTATCCCATGGCTGGGAAGCTATTTATTGGTAGAGAGGGCAGATAAGGTTTTTACTGGGATTTCCACATTTTCCTGCTTCATGAATCTCATTGCAGCTGCCCATTTACCAACCCCATAAAGTCAGAAAAATTTCCTCAAACTGTAAAAATGGATTTCACTCTTAAAACAAAAAGCCTTTAAAACAGATACAGGACGGCCCACCCAATTCTATCCCCAGGGAAAACAAAAAGAGAAAATCTCTGCTTTTTTATATGAACAAGATGCCTTTTCATGGAGGGGGATAATTACCGTCACATACTATCCTTCACAGGATTCATATTCCACAACAGCCTCCCTTTTATTTTACAAAAATCATAATTGTTTAACTGACACAGTTCTAAAAACCAGCGGTACACATGCTCCCAGCCTTCCAACAGCAGAATACCATGTTGTGTGTGTGGTAGGTTTGCAAGGGGCATCGAGTCAATGATTGGTTCTTGAACTTCTGCTTGAATATGCATGTGGTGGAAGTCATATAATACATGTCTACACATAGCTCCTCAATTAATTTTCCATTTATATCCTTCTGTACCTTTCTCATTCTGTTTGCATTTAGAATTAATGTTTGCAGGATAAATGGAACCATCTTGGGCATCAAAGTGAATGGGAAAAAAAAAGAGAGAAAGAGACAGAAAGGGCTTTTCAAGCTTCTTCTTGGAGTTGTGTATAAAAACAACGGTTGTGTTGAGCATCCATTCTAATTAATTTGGCACAAGCAAACTTGGATCTTTGCTCACACTTTTTATCTATGGAATAAGATGGTCCCCCTTAGAGTTATATTAAGAGCAACACAGGCAAATAAAAAAAATTGTACTAAAACCCCATCAAAACATCACTTTCTCTGCAGTTCTTTTAGCACCATTTCTTTGGCAGAGTATTCATGCCTCTGCTTTGCAAAGGCCACCATTATCCCTTGTTATTGGGTCCAACCTCCCTCCACCCTGCTTCATTCAGAAATTTCAAAATCCAGACCCAAACTGGATGTACATTAAATGAGGGGTGTGTGTGTGTGTGTGTGTGTGTGTGTGTGTGTGTACCCCACTGGGTCAATGCAAGCATCAATAATTAATTGTGGGAAGGACCCATTTGATTTTCTTCCATGTGCAATAAACTAACTTGTTGGCACATCCTAAGTAATTATGTTAGTAAATTTGGTGCTTGCTTGGGCATTATACTCAAAGCAATTTTGAGTCCAAAAGTTTTTTATATATTCACAATCCTTTGCCTGGTACCAAAAAACACTGACCAGAGCATCACCGAATAAACCAGCCAGAAAAAAAAGCAACCAATTGCAAAGATGAGACATGCATTTTGTATGGGAAAAGCCTGATTCCCAGACCCTTTTTTAGGGGTGCTGGTGGTGGGGGGGAATGTTTAAATTCTGCAAAGGAGTGTGGTTTATTGCCAACATAGCAATCTATATTCTAGATGGGAATGTTGCTAATAGGTAGACTAGACTTGTTCATGCCTGAAGTGTTATCTTACCTGAAATCACAGAGTTACATTATTAATAAAGCAAGCATTTCTGGATGCATTACATGTCATAAACAATCATGATTAACACCAGGAAGTAATTCAGAAGGAAATAAATTTTCTTAGAACAAGATACATCTTCGAAGTCGGGTGAATGTTTAATCAAGGCTTTAGCAATCTGTCCTCAGAGACTTGTGTGTGTAGAGCAGGTCCAGATTAAAGAGCAAAGGCAGAAAGGTGAGGAGGAAAGAAAATGGGAGAAGGAAGGAAAGAGCCTGGAGCTTGACACTGGGCCTGATTTCCATCCGGCCCTTCATTTGGTTTCTCATTTCACAGATGCAATTTAGCTTGTGCACATAATTGCACCCATTATTTTGGGTTTAAAGCATAGCACAGAAAACAGTAGTAATTAGACATCCTGGTCCGGATTTTTAAAGATGGCTTTAATTTATGCACTGAAGTCTGGATTCTAAGAGGTTTGGTGATCTGATTGATCAAGATAAATAAGCCATTCTTAGTGTCTAATTACCTGTTTATGCCTGCAAACCAGATAGTTGGATATCTATTAACTAAGGCTTATGCCCACAAGGAATCATGGGTGTGAAAATATGGCGAAATAGAAATATTTACAAGTGAAAAATTGCACCTGCAAACCCAAAGACCCCACTGATGTCCTAACTAGGAAAGGAGCTCTAGCGAGCACTTCTGCTTACAGGTCCTTCCATATTCAAATCAATTAACTGCAGGCACAGAACAGTGTCCACTATTAACAGCCAGTCCAAGATATCTTGCAGAAACTCCCAGCATGCTTTAGGACTGAGAAAGGAATATAGCACTTCAGTTAAGCTGAGCAATAGTCCTCTTACTTTTTAATTCTGCAAGTCATGTTGTAAGAGAGGGATCTAGGAGAGGATCTATCTCCATTTCTAATCGCCCAATCATCCATTACCTGATTCTCAAAACACTTGCAGGCCAGCGGCATGAGCCGCGTAGAGCACTGAATTGTAAAGACTACAATTTAAGAAGCACTACTGTGAAAAGCATAATGAAATTCGTTGCTGTTTCCTGTTCAATTACTAACTTTGTAACCTATCTTGCCCTGTGGAAGACGTATTCATTTACTGCACACAGGATGTTAGTCAGGATGGTGAAAAATCCTTCTGTGCAGCGGCTGGATGTGATAAAAGAATACTCTGGCCCAGATTCTGCCATGAATTCAAGCCACTTTGCACTCTGGTGCAAACAAGAAGGCCCTCAGGCCTCTCTAACTGATACTGGGAGACTTGCCTGGCATATAGCCAGTCTAAGGTAAAGATAGTTCAGAAATGGATTAAAGCTACCTTCTGCCCTCACATCCACACAGTACCATGACCTCTTCAGCTACAGCCAAAGACCTGGCCTTTGTCAAAGGCTTAAAGAAATCATCCCGTTCACTTGTTGCCTGATGACTTCCTGAAGTTCTTTGATTTTTTTGACAGTCCAGCTGACTTCACTGGATATCTTCCTGTGCTAGAAATGTGTCGCCCTCATCCTTAGCTGGTCAAGGTATGTATAGAGCAAGAGACAGAAGTATCTGTATTGCTGGCATTGCTTAATAATCCTTGCTTTTAAATTTTCTGGACGCAATGAATTTGATTAGTCAATGTGTCATGCTATAGGAAGAAGAAGGAATAGCTGCATAATGATATATCTATCTTAAAGAGCTGATTTATTGAACTGATGTGAAGATCCCTGTAGTTTCAGGGTGAAAGACTGCAAAATGGGAATCGCTTCCTTGGCAGCATCGGAGCGGTACAACTAGTTTGCATCGATAAGTAATCTTATCATGAGAAGCAAAGGTTAATGGCTAATCTGTTTACCTGAATTCCATTAATCAAAGTGTTACAAGAAGTCAGATTCATATTGCTGCTCAGGGCACAGCATTACTTCCAGGTAAAAACTGCACAATTTATGAAACACATTACAAAGTGAGGCTCTGAATACATCTGACAAAGGGAATGTCAAAGAGAGGAAGCCCTCCTTCTAAAGGATGAGATTTCTGCAGCCTCCATCACAAGGGTAAAACCTTGATCTCTAAATCATATATGTGCATAACAGGCAAAACATTCAGCAATACAATTTTTTTAACCACCTGAAACTATTTCATTTTGTAGATCATGAAACGTTTCTAGATTGTTAATAGCATTTTAACATATTAGTCACAACACTTATTAAGACCTAAAAGAAGGCAGAAGATTGCTAAGAAAATCTTCTTAGGTTAAATGATCAATTTGGTGGACTGAGATACAGGACTTCTATCTGCTGTTTCATAGAATTACTGAGAGACCCCATCACCTAACCTGTGTTTTTGTTAGTTAAATACCATAGTAAAACTTAGTTATTTCACAGGATTTATCAGCCCTGGGAAAACAATTTGTTAATTAATGTCTGTGACAGGCAAGCTTCTTTGGATAGATGTGATATCTTTTCTTACACCAAGTAGTTGGAAAAAGGTTCTTTGCAAGCTGTCTGGCACAAGCACCCTTCTTCAGGGTGGGGTTCTCTGCTGTTCTGAGATCTCCAAGGAATGAAAGAAGCTAAAAGTATGACAGGATGTCAGTGAGACTGTAAATAGGTAGAAATTAGGAAAACAAAGGGTAGGGAAGGGTGTGGGGAAACCAGGGGGATATAATGCCAAAGGTAAGTATTGGAGACTCTACTGTACTTGAGTTCTCCAAGGTAGAAAAGAGGCAGTCTGTGAAAATGTAAATAGCTGGAAATTAGGAAGACAACTGGTAAAAAAGGAGGGGAGGGGCAGAAGGGAGGGAAGAAAAGTGTAAATGGTAAGGTCAGGCAGGTACCTGGTAAATTAGATGTCAGGCAGGTTGTAATATGACTGTGAAACATTCATTTTCCTGAAGTTAAAAGCACTATAGGAGACTTGAGTACAAAGTTGACTACAGGTTCTTGCTCTCTATGACTGAGTTCACTGCACTTATAGAATCTGAATTCTACTTTGTTACCATTAAGTCAATGCAGACTTGTTCCAGATGGTACCCGGAGAGCCAAGATTTTCCACTTGCAGCTTCATTCTCTTTCTCACTTTGTCAAAGGATCTAAGAGAGAGTGAATATATTGATAGACTTGATCTTTTTCAAGTTGAGAAATTTTTTCAAAGGTGAACAAATTATTACTTTGGCAACCATAAAGGAACAAATAACTTCATGCAAACATAAGTGGACCATTACTCTGCTCCACCAAAGCTAAGCAAGGAGAATTGTTGCCCATATGAAGCTAATTCATAGAACACAAGATCCACAATATACCCAACTGGGATGCTTTGCAATGTGACTGCTGTTTGCATACAAAGTTTATGTGTAAACTAAAACTCTTTCTGCTTTATCTGTGCCCTATGAAAAGATATCATCTGCAGGTGACAAGCCTGACATTTTCCTTCTGCTGCTGCATGAGAGGTGGTCCAATGAGACAAACTCTGCTTCTCACAAGAAACATTTTAGCTAAAAGTAACAATTCTCTCTTCCCTGAGAGAATTATTGGTTTGATGCAAAGTTGCTTTGTGCATGTACCAAAGAGAAGCTGTAGAACTGTATACATTGGGAACTCCCTATAAAGCAGGAAAAAACAAAACAACTACACAACCACAGATGCAACTTCATGCCAGAAACTATTTTTGAAGACATAACTTCCTATTTTAAATAGAAACATTTGGCATAACTTTTATTAATTTTTTAAAGTTGCAGCTGAGACTGCTTGCAAATCCATAAACCCCTTAAACCAAAACAACATTAAAAAATAAAAAACAGTCAAACATTTTTTGGAATCAGATGAGTATTCGGAAAAGTATACGCATATACATGCATGTACTTTAGATACATCCCCCCCATACATACCCATTAATAATTATATGCATATTTACACACATACTCATATATCTGTCTACATACTAAGACACCTACAGTCTTGGTTAAATGTGTGTGTGTGCGTGTGTGCTCACCCACACCCACACGTGCATAAAAATAAATGCATCATCTTCCTTATGTCTGGCAGTAGGGATTAATGAAGACATTGCTCCCTCGTAAGTCATGCAGCTATATTGATACACAGTGGTAAAGTATCCGAACCTTGAGTTCAAAATATTTCAAATGCCATTAGGGGAACAAAATATAAATGAACAAACGTACGCACACAAAAAATAGAGCTGTGTGAAATTTCGCCAGCAGTTTTGTTTCAATGCTGTTTTGACATGTTTTGAGCTCAAAACAGCAAAACTGAAATGAAACAGAGAGCTTTGAAACAGCCTCAAAATGAAATGAGACAAGTTGAAATGTTTTGAAATTTTTTAAACGTTTTGAGTTTTGAAGCTCAAGCTCAGCTTGCCTGCAGGGAAACAGAAACTAAAGTAAGGAGAGGAAGGGGGAAGAGGCAGGAAGGGGAGGGAAGGAGTGCTCTCATTATTGACTGCATAGCTGGCCAGTGACTGTTATCCTTCCTTGAGGTGCCTTCCAATCCCAGGGCTCTGGGGGTGGGATGGAAAAACTGCATAAAAGGCAGCATTGTTTGAACTGCCCTGCCTTCTGCCTTGGTGTCAGCTGAGTGAGGGCGCACCTTACCACACACACAGTGTCACCCACCCATGTCACGAGAGTTGCCTGTCAGCAGCTAGAGGTGCAGGGCCCCAGAACCCAGACTCCCCCTGCACCGATCTCCTGGACAGCTGGCAGGCTTCATAGCTGCAGCAGGGCCTAGCAGGCCTGCAGTTTTCACCCTGCTGCACCTTCACACACACACAGCATCACCCATGTCATGAGTTTTGCTTGTCTGCAGCTTGAGGTGCAGTTTCCCCCAAACCCCTGCACAGATCTCCCTGAACCTTGGCAGGCATTGTTTCCTCAGCAGGGGTTAGCATGCCTGCAGTTTTGACCCCACTGTGGCTTAACATGTACACATGACATGAGTTTTGCTTTCAAGACTTTGAGGTCAGTTTCCCTGAAACCCCTACATGTATCTCCTTGAATTGTGGGGCTACCATTGCTGCAAGTTTCATCCAAATCAGGCCAAAAATGACAAAGTTATAGGCTGTTTTGAGCTTCCCCATTATAGCCTATGGGCAAAACGTCAAAACAGCATTGAAACAATGAAACTGTTTTGACAAAATGAAATGGAACAGAGGTTCCGAATTGAAACGAAATATGAAACGAAAGACTTGTTCTGTTGAAACATCAAAATGCAAGTGGAAATGGAACAGTGCCGTTTTGCACAGCCCTAGGAAAAAAGGGAAAGCATAAAAGAAACTTTCAAAAGTGCCTATGTAATTTAGGAGTAGAAGTAGGCAGGAAATCATTTTCTTATACCACAAAAGCATTCAATATGTTCAAATTAAACAAAAAAACAAACAAAAATTCAGCTGGCATCATGACAAAAGCCCCACTCCTAGCCTAGTAAAACTAATCGTCCTGTGGTCAGTGCATTCACTTGGGATACAAGAAATTCAAATGCCTATTCTGCCTGATATAGACTGAATAGATTTGACTGGTGATGTTAACAGTGTCCCACTCCAGAACAGCCAATTGCTGGCGGTTGAGGCATTGAACTTGGATGTGTGATGCTGAGATTTATGTACCTGCTCTGAATGAGAGGGCACAGTAGGGACTTGAACAGGAGTCTGATACATCTGAGCTGATTGCTTCTATGCATTGGGAGGCTTTGAGTAAAATCCAGCAATGATAGACTCCCAGGGCTGATTATCCATTTCCTGGAAGAGCAGTCAGCAGCATTCAAGTGTGTTGGGCTGAAGGAAAACTCTGTCAGAGACAGGCCAGTGTTTCAGTCTCGCTCCCACCACCTCTGTTTCTCCCCATCGCCAAATTGCCACCAACATGCAAGCTACCCATTCCAGAAAGGCTGCCAATAGCCAACTTTGCAAGCCAGATTTAGCACATGGGCAACAGGTTGCCAGCACATGGACTTGCATGGTGTGCGAGGGTCAAGTTTACATCTGTGCAAAAGGATTATGAAATGGGTGTTAATTTTACTCTCCTGATCTGGTAACAGTTTATACACTTTTTTGGACATAATGCAAGGAAGGGGAGAATCTAGTCACAGGAGCGACTGGGTGATGTTGCAATTACAACCTGACAAAAGTCAGCCCAGCGACCAGAGTTTTCTTCTGCTACTCAAGATATTTTATATGGTTTAATGCTCGGAGATTCAGAAATGAATCTGGAGAAAGATGAAGTTTATTCCATGTTGCTGATTACAATCAGTTGCAGTATCCTTACAATGCTGATAATGTTTATTTGTTTAAGTAGTTGTGAAATGATACTGTCCAGATATGTTGTTTTAGTTAAATGTGCTTAAAAAGTTTTATCATTATTAACATACAAAAAACTTTTAATAAAAGTAATAAATAAGATTTTTAAAAATCTTTAAATTACCTGTGTATGTTTGGTCAATCTCTTGTCATTATTTCTTATAGTTTCACTGAGTTCCAAAAATGATCATTACATTTTATAAAAATAAACTTAATCCTGATGTAAGGCTGTAATTTTTCAAATGGAGCTATTTTGGTCTATTATTATGGAGCTCCATGTTGTAATGTTGAAGATCACTCCTTTTCTAAAACAGAGCCAAGAACCTATGGATAACATAATTCCTGCTAGACTGATATTCTTGAACTCACTGTGGTTGGTTAGGTTTTTACAAAACTGATATTTTAATTTTTGTTCCTTTGCAAATTGTGTACTGTCTACTGTGTACCTCACATCCTTGTACTGGTCTTGGGGTAATGCTGAGTTGCTGGTATTAATTTATTAAGAGACAGCGCTGAGACATTTTTTAGTTTGATTCCAAAACACAAAAATAATTGGCAGATACCAGAAAAAGTTGATCCAAATTTTGGCCCACTGGTATTGACAGAGTCCCTTTAAGTAGCATAGAAGAAGCAGTGTTCATATCCCCATGGGCCACAAACCAAAGAAACAAAGCAGAATTTCACAACTAGTTGTCTAGACAGTCAAGGGCCTTTTGCTCAACATACGTGTCAATCTGTGAAGTGGCCAAGCTGCTAGAGTGTCTGCATGAGCCTGTATGAAATTAGAAAAGGCAAAATTCCACAGAGTGGTAAAAGAGCAACACAATGTAACGGCAGAACTCTGAGAACAGTCATAACTAAAGGAGGCAGGTTTCCTCATCAAGTATATCTTCTGTTATGACTTACCAAGAGCCACTTAGGCAAACTGATATATGGATCAACAATCATTGATAATGAAAGGAAAACTTCCTAATAAACTCATTTCATAGAATCATAGAAAATTAGGGTTGGGAAGGACTTCAGGAGGTCATCTAGTCCACCCCCCTGCTCAAAGCAGGACCATCTCCAACTCCCAGCCAAGGCTTTGTCTAGCTGAGTCTTAAAAACCTCCAAGGATGGAGATTCCACAACCTCTCCGGGTAACCTGCTCCAGCATTTTACTACCCTCCTAGTTGGAAAGTTAATCCTATATCCAACTTAAACTTCCCTTGCTGCAACTTGAGACGATTGCTCCTTGTTCTGGAATCTGCCACCACTGAGAACAATCCAGCTCCATCCTCTTTCAAACATCCCTTGAGGTAGTTGAAGGTTGCTATTAAATCCCCTCTCAGTCTTCTCTCCTCCATACTAAATAAGCCCACTTCCCTCAGCCTCTCGTCATAAGTCATGCCCCAGCCCCCTAACCATTGTTGTAACCCTCTGCTGGACTCTCTCCAATTTGTCCACACCCTTTCTGTAGTGGGGGGCCCAAAACTGAACACAGTACTCCAGATGTGGCCTCACCAGTGCTGAATAGCAGGGAATAATCATTTCTCTTGATCTACTGGCAATGCTCCTACTAATGTAGCCCAATTTCTCTAGGTCTATGATTCTATGAAATATGTTTATTAGGAAACTTTTCTGTCATTATCAGTTTGCGTAAATAGTTCTTGATAAGTCATAACAGAAGATACCTTTGTTAGTTACAGAAATGTAGCACTATCCAGTGAAATAAGAGATCTTAAGGATCCAAAGACAATCCTTTGGAAAGCATAAATATCTCAGTGTTCTTATGTAAGGTATGGTCCATATTCTCTCTTTTTCAGTATACAGACATGGCTTTGAAGTAATACTTCTTACAAACACTGGAGTTGCAGTAAAGCTACTGTGGACCAAATTTGCACATGAAGTCCCGGAAATATGCCTGAAAAATGCTGTCCCACAGTGAGATCTGAGTTGTCACCACATATGTAAACATATCAAAAAAGGAAGAATATTATGTAAATGACACCCTAAATATAGCAATGTAGACTCACACAAGGACAAGGAATCTGTGTTAATTTTTGAGGGGGTGCACAATAGTCCCCTCAGCACTTTTTAGATCAATGCTTTTTTGTAAAGTGGTTTTCAATTGAAAATGAAGAAAGACCCACTGACCAAGACTGGGCCATTGAAGAATGCAAATATGTCTTTATAAGCTTATAAAACTTATAAACCTATATTCTCCGCTTGCCACAGGAACATCCCAGGTTAACAGAATCCTGAATGCAATGGATATGGAAACAGGGACAGAAGTCCTGTAGAGAAACTCCAATAAGCCTTTTGGGTGTGTGTTGGGTTTTCAGCTGTCTGCCATGAGACTAAAGTAAGTTGCAAAGACCCAGTACATCTCAGCACTGTGAAAACTTCTAATACTTGCCTAAAATAATACATTACTGTTGTAATTTTTCCCCCCAAAACCTCAGATTTTAAATATTTTATACAAAAAAACCGTAGCATATGGTGCAATTCAAGCCATAGCATTCTTTCTTCAAATGACTATATTTCAGTATCCAAAATGTTATAGAAAAAAATGACTGTTAGTTGGCAATTGATCTCTGGTCTCGTTATACAACATTCTGTTTTGGGTTTATAATATAAGTAGGGGTTTTTTGGGTGGAAACCCACTTCAACTTCTACCCCCTCAGCCAGGTCTTTACCCTGAATCTGGACAATGATGAATCCCCTATCAGAATGTAGTTTACAAGAAATGCTTTTGGGTGCTTACAGAAGTTATATTTTTCACACGATGAAGCCCCTGAAAGTGCTTCACAGCCATAACATAACAACCATTCATGGCTGCAGAGTGCTTTTAAATGGCTGATTGCATGAAAATTCAACCCTCATCTGATGAAGTATCAGAGAGGGGCACCTAAGGCAGATCACCTTAGGGTTAATTTTGGGTGATTCCACCCACATCCTATGCAGCTTTGTGGGGCAGAGCTGGGCTTGTGCTCGCACAGGCAAGCACCAGCTCAGATCCACTTTTGGGGCTGTCACAGACAGGAAACAGACTCTCCTCTCCACGAAAGGGAAGGGTAGGGGAAGGTGCTTCCCCCAGCTACCCCTGCAGGGATCTTGCTGGAGCTAAGCCAGGCTCATGGGGCAGGGTGGAGCTTGGCTTTGTGCCCCTGCACCCTGAAAGGGTGATTTTGCCAGTTGGCTTTACCCATTGGGTCCTCCCTTGGAGATAGCCCCCTCCACAATGGGAAATCCCCAGGAAGAGAGAATGTCACTACCTGTCCAGGCACTCTCCTGTAGCCTTGGGAGCCTGCGGATCATGCTGTGCAGCATGTGACAGTGCCCCTGCTCCCTGGCCTTGGCCAGTGCATGGAGGCTCTGAGCTCCCACCACCAAATCCTGAATGTCTGTTAAATTTGATTGTGCTATAACTTTCAGTGCCTTATGTAAAGCACAAAAGTTACAGTGCAATTGGAAGCGCTTTCCAAACACTTGTATAAGCACCCATTGAGACTTTTAACTGATGCAAAATTTGTTCAATGTCCACTTCAGCTTCTTGAAACACTTTACCTGTGAGGGTGACTTGTGAAAATATATAATGCTAAAGTAGCACACTGTACAGGGATTTACAGTAGCATGTTTTGTGAGCCAGCATTTGGCATCACCGAGTTTTATTTTCTGTGCATCTCTTTAGGTTGCAATAGATGAAACTAAAGGGTCACAACCTTCCAGAAACAGTTTGATCACATGTTAAGCTTGTAAAATCCCAACACTATGCCAAGGCCATGAAAAAGGATAAACATTTTGAACAATGCTGTGCAAACTATAGCTGCAATGCAACAAGTCACAGCACAGAATACAAGATTCAAAGACTGCGTATTCATACAACAAAACACTTCCTTTTGTTAAGTTCCTGAATTCCATTCTGAATTCTGCCTCTCAGATTTGTCTCATTGTCACAGTCCTGATCTCTCAAATCAAGGAGATGATCGTTTATTTTAACTGTCGGAGGAGAAATGCTGTCATTCCAAAACCACAAGAATGTCTCATGTTCAAAATCCAACAATATATTCTTTGATTGTAACCACCACCTTCTCTCACACAGTAAGATGATTCTTCTGCAGAAGCAAAATTTAATGATCATTTACTAATGCGAAGAATAACAGAATAATACATGGTAGATTTCAAGGCAGAAATAATTTCCTTCTTGATCATATTTTCAAGACTTTGAACAGTTTCATACTGAACATTTTTGGTTAGAATATGGATCATGAATTTCCTGTGAGGTAACTTGTTGGTGATAGTCTTTCGTCACAAGGTCATATTTCCCAAGAAATCGTACAAATTAAAAAAAAAATTCCTCTTGTGAGATGAAATGAGCTTTTCCATTGAACCTTATAATGGAATGGTTTAATTTTTTTTTAATTCTCTGCAGCCTGATCAAATCAGAGCTGTTCCAAAACAGCTTGCCAATGTTCTATCAAAGAATTAATTTGGCACTGGCTTTCCTTATCAATTGTATAATCTTCTTTTAGACTAATATCTAAATCTCTCCAGACTTAATAAATGTTAATATGATCTGCCAATTTCTCATATTTTACTAGCATACACAATAAAGGTTTTTGAGTCTGGACCCTGATTCCCAGCTAAAGCAAAATCTTTGGCGTTAAACAACTTGTAGCATAAAAAAACAAACAATCAGAAGAAGTGGAAAAGAGAAACCAATCTCACTTCTCACATTCCCCATTTGAAAACTGTCATGAAGAAAGGAAAGTTGATTTTTCACTTCCATTGCTACCCAATGGAAAATCCTTACAATTTATTTGCGCTGGTCCCGGATTCACAACCAAAAGCTAAACTGTGTCATTGAGTACTGGTCATTTCATAGAATCAAAGAAAGTTAGGGCTGGAAGGGACATCAGGAGGTCATCTAGTCCAACCCCCTGCTCAAAGCAGGACCATCCCCAACATGATCATCTCAGCCAAAGCTTTGTCTAGCTAGGCCCAAGGATGGACCTTCCACCACTTCTATGGGTAAACTGTTTCAGTGTTTTACTGCTCTCCCAGTGAGAACTTTTTTCCTAATATCCAACCGAAACTTCCCTTGCTGCAACTTGAGACCATTGCTCCTTGCTCTGTCATCTGCCACTGCTGGGAACAGTCTAGCTCCATTCTCTTTCCAATTTTCATTCCATCTTGATTTTCTGCCTTTGGGTAGTTGAAGGCTGCTATTAAATCCCCTCTCAGCCTTTCTCGTTCTCTAGACTAAATAAGTTTAGTTCCCTCAGTCTTTCCTCATAAGTCATGTCCTGCAGCCCGCTCACCATTTTTGTCGCCTTCTGCTGGACCACCCCCAATTTGTTCACATCCTTTCTGTAATGGGGGCCCCAAAACTGAACACAATACTCCAGATGTGGCCTCACCAGTGCTGAATAGAGGGGAAGAATCATTTCCCTTGACCTACTGGCAATATATCTACCAATGCAGCCCAGGATGCCATTAGCTTTCTTGGCAACAAGAGCACACTGCTGGCTCATATTCAGTTTATTGTCTAATGTAAGCCCCAGGTCCTTTTCTGCAGAGCTACTATCCAGTCAGCCCCCAAGCCTGTACTGGTATATGGGATTGTTCTGTCCTAAGTGCAGGACTTTGCACTTGTCATTGCTGAACCTCAAGAGATTCCTTTTGACCCAATCCTACAATTTGTCTAGGTCACTGCGAGGCTCTTTCAGGACATTGATGTGCCAGGTTTCATCACTGAAAATTCCCCCACATTCCTTGATTATTCCTGTAATTGCATCAAGTTATTATTGCTCAGAGACATACCCACCACCATGGATGAAGCTGCCTCACCTTCTCATTCTCTTCTTTCAGACCCATCAGAAGAAAGAAAATCTCTATGAAGTCATAATATCTTTTAGTGGAACAATGTAGAGTAGGAAGAAATGTTGAACAAGATTTCAGGTATAAAGTGCTCTTCCTCAGGTCCAGAAGGGTACTTTGTGCACTAAAAATTGTCTGATGTCTCCTAACTATACAGTTGGTCCAATAAAAGATACCACAAGGAAAAAAACCTAACAACTCTTGGCTCTTGTGGATTTCCTGGACCATCATGGCTACAACAATGCTCCAAGTATACTACATTTATTATAAAGGCTATATTCAGAAGCAGGTAGAGTAATGTCTTAGTTGGATGAACATTCACAACTGGAAAATCTCAATGCATCAGATGCAAATGAAAAAAAGAAGCCTGAAGTTGCTTTATGTTGCAGGTTTCTCTTGCAGCTTTTCCTTTGTGATATTCAAATCTAGGAGAAGACATTTCTGTTTTTTGTAAAAGATTGTCTCTGTTGCTTTAAGTTTAATCTATAATGATTTATCTTAACACTAAACACTGTGAGCCAACTACACATGTGCAAACCCAACACCTCTAAAACTGTTAAGTATCAACTGACACTTCCAAATAGAAAGTGTTGCCTGATTCAGATATAGTGCTTGCAGGAGCAACTGGTTGTAATATCTTCAGCAAGTTCTGCTGGTTAACCCAGAAGTTATTCTCATCTAGCACAGGCTGTGAAGTTTCAATCAGTTCAAGATATTCCGTTAACACTGTTTCCTGAAGATCTCTGTTTTTAATAAACTTTCAAATGATATCACTATACTTCTCTATTTTGTTTTGCCAGAAAGTTTCAGTTTTAACACTCAATTTGTACCAGGCGTTTATTCCTTCTCCTTCTTAAAAACTGCAGGCCTATAAGTAGCTTTTACGGACTTTAAAATTTCTTTTGCTTTTCTATGTACATTTTCCATTGGGCTTCATGAAATCAAGAACCAGGGCTGGGCCACGAGAAGCACAAGTTATAGGGGTAATGTGCAGCCATTGGCCCATTGTGTCGTCCCAAATTTTTCTCATCACTGGCATTGTCAGTCAGCACAGAAAATATTTTCCCCATTTTCAAGTCTTCTCAGTATTTCACATATTTCACTACAATGTACTCAAAAGCATGTCTGTTCTCTCCAGTATCAATCCTCTTGTGAAAAATTGACTGAGGTGTTACCACAGTGTTTAGGATACCTTCTCCCTGTACATTTTTCCACCCTACTAAGTACTGTGAGACAAAGTGCTTCATTGATTTTTTTCCTTGCACAGTTTGCATCACACACTCATATTCTGAGTGCAGAAGAGACTGGCTCAAAGAGTGTCTGCTAGGTAACTGATATAATGGCTTTAATACTTTAAATGCTGCCTGCCAATAGCTGTTTTCATTGACTGACAATGGAGAACAGAAAACACAGAATGCTGTTACAGAAGGTGGTCAATTTTTGTGTTGATATTCAACTGTCATCTTGCCTATAACTGAAGTTACTGTTGAGAGTCTTTGCATGTAGCTAGCTGAAAAGACTGCTGTTTTCCTGATCATTGAAGACCTGAACTTGAGTACACATACTTCCAGATGCTGGTGTCACAGAAGCAGAAGAACTTTTAAACGCAGAATGTTTAAGTACAAACCACTTTCAGTGCCACTTATATCAATCTCTTCTTCTTGACTTTCTTTCTCACTCAAGAGAGAATTTTTAATGTGCGCAGAATATTTTATACATGCAAAAATATCTTTGGGCATCTTGACAGTGTTTGGAAATCTCTTTATCACAGGAAAATTAGGGTTAAATGGGACCTCAGGAGGTCATCTAGTCCAACCCCCTGATCAACGTAGGACCATTCCCAACTATATTATCTCAGCTATATCATTTGGCAGTATTGGCTGGGGTGGGGGGGAGGGGAGGGCGATGAGGAAACTCCTCTCTGGGTGCATCTAACCTGCAATTGTGGTGCCTGAATAAACTGAGGAGTGTATTTCTGTGGAATTAATTGCTCCCGGATGCACCATTTGAACATGCACCCGGGAGCAATTAATCCGGAGCACTAAGCTCTGTAGTTTATTCAGGTACTGCATATGTATCCCAGGCAGAGCAGTCCTGGCTGGGAAGAGGCCTGGGGGTTCAGCCTGCCAGCCTGGGGCTGCTCTGACCAGACTCAATGTGTTGCAGTGGGGCTGGCTGGAGAAGGAGGGTGCTTCAGTGCAAGCTGGCAAGCAGTCCCTGCACGGAAGTAACCTCCTGCCGCATCCAGACAGGTCAGCATCTACATGTACTCTGCTGAGCATGAAAAAACTCTTCAGCAGGGTAGCACTTGTGTTTACAAGTGCTACCCTGCTGCAGAGTTTATTAGTTTCCTGAGCCATAATGGGGGTGCATCAGGTATTTATGGTGTAGCTAATTAGTTAGCTCTGCAGTAAATGTTTTGTGTAGACACCCTCTTCATGAGTTTCAGGTCAGGACTTAAGACAGGTACCGTTCCAACCCCTCAAGATTTTCCTGCAAGACCCTGTAGGCACGAGGCTCCTCCTGTTACCTCAATAACTCGACACAACCAGACAGGCATATAGACAAACTGGCCCCTGCAGACACAAAGTATTGAGGCCTCTCAGTCCACTGAGATGAGTGCTCACTAGGGCCAGTCAGTAAGAAAGCAGCTTCAGGATAGCAGCTGCTTTTGCCCAGCTCATATGATCTTCATATCATACTCCAGTCCTAGGGCAGAAGTAAGTAGTGGCAGGCAGGCAGCAACCCACCACTATATTCACTTGTGTTCTAGTAGAGATGACAGCACCCTCTACTGACTGGGGGCTGTGATAATGTGTCTCAGGGGGTTACATACATCCTATGTTACGTAGATACGCAAACTATATAGGCGCTGCAATTACTTAGTAGAATATTTCAAAATAAAATAGTGTAATCTGAAATACTTGTCAATTATTCAAAAGCATTTTGAAAGACTCATGTTCAACATTAACATATTTTTTTAGAATTCTTACTTTTTCATTTTGAGAGACAGCATTTCACATGAACAGGTTTCTTTTAAATATTTTCCCAACATTTCCAGTTTTTGCATACTAGACCTCAGAAAAAAGGTGGCAGGGGTAGCGCTATAATACCTACAGCTCATGGGTATTGTTACACGTGGGGAATTATAACATTTTGTTTTTAGCTTGCCATGTACTTGTAGTTAGTGACTAGATTTTTCATTGTTTCATATTGGTCACGTCTACACGAGTTGTTTAACTGCACCTCATGTAGCATAGTTTACTGCAAAGTAAGCATGTGCATATGCTTACACACAGTAAACCTCACTGATTGCAAGTAAATTTGCTACCTGGAAATGCAAGTAGCAAATTTACTTTTAATTAGTAACAGCGCAGTAGCTGATTGTGTAGATGACTGACTAGGAGAAAATCTGCTCCTGGTCAGCTGTCCATCAGGGGGTAGGAGATTGCTCCCTGCCCCCAGGAGCTTCCTGCTGCCAGGGCGGGCTCTCCCATCAGAGCCTGGGCAGGGACTATGTCTCTCTGCCATGGCAGCACCCTCCTTCAAGATTGCAGTCAGGGAGCGGGGGCTGGGAGATCCTTATCTTCCAGTGCCAGCTCCCTGGTCTCAGAGCCTGTTCCCCACTCAGCTTCATGCTCGTGGAGCTGAGTGGGGAACAGACTCCCCAGCCTCCACCCCATGTGGGGGTTGAGAACAGTCCTGGTCAGAAGCAGGTCCTAGTGCCATGCCCCAATTGGGTGATCAAGGCATGGGGCTTGGAAAGAGCTGCAGGGATGTGGTAGGTCCCAGCCCCCTGCCTCAATCAGAAAACAGCTGTCTCCTGGTCTGGTGCTTCCTGCTAGCCCTTGGGCTAGCACCCAGGGGGACCTAGAGCTGCTCCTGGTGGTAGCAGGGGCCCACTGTTGGGCCCCAGGAAGTGGGAGCAGTTTGCCACCATTAGCAGCAAATCTGCTCCTGCTTCCCTGCATGTGTAGATGCCTGCCTGGGAGCATTTACTCACAAATAGTTTACTCACACATAAACTGATCTCAGATCAAATGCATGTGTAGACGTGCTCATTGCATCTCACCATCAAATCCTTGAAACTTTTATAGACAGTTTCTGGGTTTTTTCCAGACCCTCATACACCTACCTAACAGGGAGACATCAAGAGGCAGGACACTTCTCTCCCCCGCAAAGATTTTATAACCAGTCCATGCAATGTGCAACTGTTTCAAGAAAGGGGCCAGAGAGAGCTTTCCCCTGAAAAAACTCTAAAGCAGTGATGCTCATCCTCCAGCCTGCAAGTCAGATCCAACCTGTGGAGCCATGTTATCTAGCCCATGGAGGGGTCTGTGGGACCATAAACTTGGTAACAGGAGACTGGTGGCAAAATTAACTGCCACTCCTCTACTACTAAATTTCTGAACCCATGGGGAAACCTGCAGGCCGGACAAAATGGTTTATGCACTAGATTGGGCTGGCATGCATTTGAGCCAGTGTCTGGGGTCAATCTATGACTGGATCCGGACATGTGGGGCCAGTGTACAGCTGCATATGGCATACAGGTTTGGGCCAGTCCACTGGATCTCACCCATAGACTGACCCCATAGAAGTCTCCTGGCAGGTGACAATTTGAACTGTTGGTTCATTCATTCATCAACCCTGCATAGGTCCAGGCAGGGTTCACTCCTGCATGGACCTGTTCACAGACAGGCACACAAACCCTCATCAGCCTCAATGGGGCTGTCAGCACGTAGGACCAGAGATTAAATCAATGTAAAACTTCCTGCTGGATCTGGGGCTTCATTTTCAGATGTAACTTAGTACCTGGCAATACTTGGCAAGAGAGAGACTGTTTTTTTTTTTTTTTTTTACAATCTTGAACATTTAAAAAGCAGTAATAAATAGATGATAGCCTTAGAGGTGTGATTTATTTGTTTTATGAATCACAGAAGAGCCCATAACTTATGAGAGATTAAGGCAGAAGCAAGTTGTATGGCTCTTGCATTACAAGTGGAGATTAATGTCTTATCTCATGAAGCACCATCATTAACCAGTCTACATTACAGTAGTTTAATGATAGTGACAGAAAGAATTGACTTTTAACATTTTTTAAATGTTCTTAGTTTCTGTTTGTTTTTACTGAGGTCAGGGAAGGTAGTATTAGAGGCCAAAAATCTTCCATTGTTTGGAGACCTTCCCAGACCGATTGTGTTAAAAAGCTACGCAGGAAATACTCCTGCACCCAGACTAATGTTCTAGGTGACCAACCAGATAATAAAAAGCACCTTGACTCCAAAGGTGCATTTCACTGAAGACTTCAAACACCATAAATCGCATCACATTTGGTCACTGCTAATCAACTTCATTTCGCCAAAATACCACAGTTTATACCTTGTTCATTCACCAAGGCCACAAGTCTGTTCCTAATTCTCCTATAGAGATTTGTTAGACTGATTTGCCCTGGTAGGCCAGTGGCTACTTTTATTTGTTCAATTCCCTGGGAATGGTTTTAGTTTGGTCGATTGTCCCCACCAGCAGAATGTGAGTGGCCATTATTAGTTAAATTCCACAACTCAGCCGTATGGTTGTGCTTAAATGTAAAATTTTATTTTCAGATTGTATTTGTAATTAGTGACTATATTTCCCCTTACTGTATACCATATCATAACATTACACTCCTGAATACAATGTAATGGACCAAGATCTATTAAAAATTCCCTTTTTAAAAATCTATTACAGGCTTGCTTGTCATTAGTGCCATATCTGAGAACACAGATGCAACGGGAGAATTAATGTGATGAAGAGTCCTGCAAATGCCCCATTACAAGCTGCTTCTAAAACATCTTTCAGGGTTGCTCCATCAGCTCATGGATTCTCTTTGGTTTTCTTTCTTTTCTTCTTTTCCAGAACCATTTGCTGGTTCTTAGTTGTGGTAAGTGATTATTTGTGTTTTAAAACAAACTCCATGAAAAACGTTTTTCAAGTGGAGATCAAAGAGCAAGGCAAACTTAAAAGCGGCCTTATAAAAACTGCATATTAAAAAACCTAAGCTACATCCATATGCCAATTACATCCAAACCTCATGACTCCTTCTCTATAAGGCTGTTTAAAGGAGACAGGAATGTTGCATGTTATGGAAAAGTCATGCGTTATAGCAGAGGAATTCATCACATAGCTGGGAGCTTGCACACTATAACCTTACTGTGCAGATATATTAACTTTAAGGGAAGAAGCCACTGTAAAATGCCACCTCATCCCAAACTGTGACCTCATTGTAGAGCGTCTCCTGGGCCTGTGGAACTCGTCACATCCATTTCCCCTGTGCATTCAGATGTCATCAGTATCAATTCTGTAATGTGGAGGGTAAAATGGCACTTACAGGGTGTGTCTTCACATGCAAGTTTGATACCTGTAATAACAGGTACTAACTTAATGCACCGTAATCAGCGCTACTGCGCATTAGTGCTAGCGCATGCTTTTCTGTGATGCTAATGAGCAGTCGACTAATTCTACTGTGCATTAGCATAGTTTTTGCCTGCTGCTCTAATGTGCAGTAGAATTAGTCTACTGTGCATTTAGTGTCTCATGTAGATGTGCCCTGTTGGGAGCAGATTTGGTCCCTATAGGATTAAGAAGATCCAGGCCTGCTCCTGCTCTGTTCTGATCTCCTGCAGCAGCTACAGGGAGCTGCAAGCTCCAGATGCAGCTGTCTGGGTGCCAGGGGTCTTGCGGGGGGGGGGGGGAAGGAAGAGGGGCAGACTCAGGTTTCTTTGTTGGGAGACAGGCTCAGAGGCCTCCAGAGGAAACAGGCTCAGGTTGTCAGGGGTCTCTGAGGGGACAGGTTCAGGCTGGCAGGGGTCCCTTGGGGGGAGGGGGAGGAGGCAGGCTGTCTCTGGACCTTGCCCCAAATCACAGTGAAGTTGGTAGTCTTCTCTGCTGCTCAGTTAGGGCCTTGGGCTACTTTCCCCAGAGCTGGGGATGCTGCCATCGTCAGCGCTGCCTCTGGCAGGGACTCTGGGTGTCATCATGTTCAGGCACATACTCACAGCAGAGAGGCATGGTGCCTAGAGGCCAGGCAGCTGCAGGCACTGATCCTGAGGGTCTGACCAGTGGCCTGCAGAGCTGCTGGAGCTGGTATATGCCTGCAGTGCAGTGACATGGTGTCTAGGGGCCAGGGAACAGCTGGCAGGGGCCTGGGGGCTGGGGTTCTGCAGCAATGCTGCAGCCAGCACTCCAGCACACAAGAGCCGGCCCAGCCCCAGGGGTCTATATAGTCAGGGGTCTAAAGATCAGCCAGGGACTACTAAAAAGCTGCCCCTGCCCCATGGCTGGAGGGACTCCCAATCACATTACTCCACTCCTGGCAGGAGAATGGCCACCTGCTGGTCTGGCTGACCTGGACCAAATTTGCACCCTGTCAGCATCCATATGTGCACTACTATACCTTAACTATTGTGCAGTAAATCTATTATCTGTATATACAGGTAGGAGATTTACTGCACATTAGCCTATTTTACAGCACAGTAAGCTCAGTGCACAGTTACGTAGTGATGCTTTATTGCTGAGTAGATTTGTTTACTGCACAATAAAGCAGCTTGTGTAGAGACACTGGTTATCTGTCACAGCATTAGCTTAAATGACAGTTCAGGAATCAGGTGTAACTACTTGGTATCATGCTGCATAATCCAATGTTTTGTTACAGTGTTTAAATACTACTGGACTTCAGAAAGTACATATATATTAAAACTCTGTTGTGCTCATAGTCCAAATTCTGTTCTTACATCTATGTAACTCTAATGACTTTCTCCTGATAGCCTCCTTTGTATCCCAGATTAAAGGGAACTCCCTGTAACAAAGCCCTGAGACTTGAGTGTGCAGTACATAAAGCTCTGTTGATCATCTCTATGAGTGCAGAGGCAGGTGCCAATTTTCATCTGATCTGGCCACAGTAAGTGGTTTATAGTCATGACCAAACAAGTGCATAGCTGCAGACCACTTCAAAAATGGCTGATTGAGTGAAAATCTAAGCCCTCATTGAATGAGGGTTCAGATGAAGATATTTCAAACCAGAGCATTTTCTGTAACTTCTGTCTGCACTGCCTGCCACTGTTTTCAGAAGGGAGCAGGGGAAGGGATTGGAGGGAGTTTCTTTTGGGGGCTTTTCAGCCCCTGCTGGAGGGTGGGATGCATGCATTGGAGCCCTCCAGAGGTGGGGGGGGGGCTCCAATTCACCCACCCCACACTCTAGCACTAGCTGGGGAGCCCCAAGAACAAGCTCCCTCTTGTCTTTTTCCCCCCACCCCTATTCTGAAAACTTTGTAGCCTCACAAGGAGGAGAGGCCATGGCTAAGGGAAACGGACTATTGTCTTGCAACCAGCAGTCAGATTCCCCTCCCCCCTGGGACCGAGAGTGAACTTCTGTTTGGTCTGGGGGATTGTTGTAACTCAGAACTCTTCCTGCAAAGTGTTCTCAGTTACAGCATGGAGCTGCACTTCTGTCTGCATGCTTTATTGCCTGAATATACCCACACAGCACACACTCAGCACCCTAATTTCTGTCCCAATAGGGGTTGGTAGTAAGTTCATTTATGGCCAGTATTTTTGGTGACTGTTTCAAAGCCCTTATCAAGAATACAAAAAAGAAGCCAAAGGACACAATAGCTTAAGCTTTATGTTTCACAATATATCCAGCATATCCATACACCATTGGTCAGAACTTTGCATGTAACTAGATGTATAGATGAATGTGAGCTTGGATTTCCTGCTGATCTCAGTGGACTTAATTCAACTTTCTGTTAAATAAATTTAAACCAACTTGGTGCCCTGAGAGTGAGTGGTATGCAATTTCCTAAACCTAGTTTTTGGCCCCTGGATCACGTTATTGCTTCTGTTATTGCCTTTACATCCCTAAGAGTAAAAAGAGTATAATGACAGAAACAATGGAAAGATAAATGAATGCAGAAGAGGCCCAGGAATTTTACTTGAAATAATTCTTGCTTTGCTTTTAGATGATCAAAACCATCTTTCCTACTTAACCACATTAAAAAATAGTATTTTGTATCTGTGCCAGAGGTGGAGTTTCTGAAGATCCATGGAAACAAAAGAGTGAAAAATTAATGAGAAACTGGTAACTGGCAGTTTTTGCCCTGTGAGAGTAATGTTTTATATACTTCTGGAACAGTAAATAACTCAATAGGTGTAAATTGCAGTAACTTCAGTAGGAGAGACACTGATTTTTTTTGAGGGTGTGATTTTGAACATACAGTACAGCAGACCATCAAATAGAGAGAATTTGGGAATACCAGAGCTCCTAATAACACTTCTTGGTTCAGCAGAGCAGGATATATTTTAACTATGGAAAAGCTACCAAACAGGGTACAGCGATGTCTACAAATAAGTGGCCAAACCAAACTCTCATGAACTTTGACTGGAACTGGACTGGGCCCTTGGCTGTCATTTTTATGTTATGGGAAAGAGAAGACAAATGAAGCAAAGAGCTTCAGGAAATATGGAGAACTCTTTTACAATGGACCCTTAGTAAATTCACTTTTGTTATTTACATTTCAAAGTTTAAAATCCTTGCTAATTACTCCTGTACTTGGGGATAGTTTCACCAAATATGGACAAAAATACTCTTTTCTTCCTCTTTCCTCCAGTTATCATAAAATAGAAATGTTGCCATTTTTCTTGAGAGGAGCTGGGAGTCAGGAAACATCCAAAATAATAATTTACAACAATATTCTTTCACTGTTGCATATATGCAAAAAGAAGCTGCCTCACACTTAATAAAGAACCAGTGATCTTGGGGAATTTCTTTATCTAGGGTCTTTTCCCATTTATTCATGTAATTGCATTTTGTCCTCCATATCATATTTAATAAGTTCACTATATAGTTTTGAAATGATGCCTTTGGAACCTAGAGAGTTCATTATCACCTTCTCTCTGTAAGTGGTCGTGCTACAAGCTCACCATTTCTTGGGAGTTAGAAATATAACGTTTTAATTGTGCATCATTAAATATGGGTACCTTCTCTAGACTGAATGCTCTTTGCGATGTCTATGGGGCTATAATTTCCTCCCTTTTAATTAACCGTTTTACTCCACATGGGGCCACTGTTAAAATGTAATCAGTGTCACCTGGAGGGAAGTCTGCAACAGATCCAAGTGCAGCCAGCTCTGGCTGGGCTGATTTCCAGTGCTCTGTGGATCAGATACAAAACTTTGCGTGGTAACACACAGCTTAACCCCCAACCCAGAAAACCTATGCTGCATTTAAACTGCACTTCTCCTCTGTGATCCTGACCCCCCAGTCTGAACTTAATTTATGACCTTCTTATCTCAAGCCTGAACACAGGCTTCTGCCATAACTTGCCCTATAACTCCCATCTCAGGCACATTCAGCCTCTTTTCTCTGAGGAGCACAGTAATTAAACCTCACAAAGCTATCCTCCATTTTACAAAAAGAACAATAGAGGCACGCACAGAAATGACTTGTCCAAAGTCACATGGTGAAACAATACTGGAGCTGAGGAAAGAAGTGGGAAGTTCTGGGCCTTTGGACATCTTAATGTTATATCTTTGCACATGAGCTGCAGTAAGTTTGTGCATAACTCAACACACACACACTACCCTGACCTAATAAAACTGGGTCCTTTCAGATCTTTGGCTATGAAATCAGTCTTTCACTTCGGCAGTTTTGGTTTGCCATTTCTCTCTCCTGTCCTCATCTTGACAGGTCTGATCCATTTCTTTTGGGGCACTGAAATATTCTTTTAAAAAAATCTTTATGGTTGATGCAATGCAGTGACACAATCTTTCAACCTTATACTGCAGCCAAATTTATCCCAGGGGGAAAAGTCAGAAAGGAGATAAGCCTACAGGGAACTGACATGACATTGCTTCTATTTATCTACCCTCATTGCTCTACATAATAGAGGGTAAAAAGAGTGTTATCCAGCTCTAATGGGTCTATTCTTCCCTTGAAGCATGAGACTAACTCCCATTAACATTAATGGGAATTATGCGTGTGCACTGAGAGTAGAACAGACTGTCGGCCTATTCTCATGAAATATAATCTTTGCACACTTGCTGCAGAGAGACACTTGGATGCTATCCTCTAAAATATCTATCAAGAAGTTCTGTGAATATAAAAAACCTTTCAGTTCATCTTTGAGGCCTGGGTCCTGCAAGCCCTAACAAACATGCCTAACTGTATGCACTAGAGCTACCTCACGCTGAGTTAGTTTTACCTTTGTTTGGTTTAGCAAAGAGCCTAGGATACCTCCCAGAGCTAGTGCTGCAATAAGGGCAAGATGGGAGATCGTTTCAAAAGAAACAATGCTCAGAGCTAGTTACAGCAAAATATTTTTTCTTTTCTGAGAAGCTGAAATCAACAATAGACAATTTTAGGGGAAGGGGGGAAAAAGCACTATCCTGAATCTCAGTTCAGCTATTTAACCTTAACAGCAAAACCTTACCCTTTCTTTTAGCCTTTCTCTTCTACCTGTGCAAGCAGCCGTTTTGCAGTTTCTCTCTTGCACCTGGTCAGGTGAAGGGCTGAGGGGGAAATGAGTTTAACCACTTGTTCACCAGGAGCCTGACTCTACTTTTCACACTGTTCTAGTGAGGGGTGAACAAATCAAAGCCATGTCACCTTCTTGCCACATGAAGACTAAGATTAATGTCTGCTCTATGGAAATGGACAACACCTAATAGAAAGTTATTCTGTTTTCCAGCAGCTCCTGGTAATGGCCCCAATGGTTTTTCACTACTTTAAAGCTCAATCTTGGGTCTTAAATGGGATCAGAATGTGTCTGATACCTTTAAGCAGAGGGCCCATCAGCACAGCCCTGATCTCAAAGTGGTACAGAAGTACCTTGACAGTGAACACAATAAGTGTTGTTTTTGGAAAAAGCTCATTGTCTTCCAGAGCACTGGAGTGCTTGAGGAAATGTCTTGCTGAATTCCCTTCTTTATTAGTTTATATGGTGTATGACTACCCTGCCAGTGCTATAACTTTCATGACATCTCATGAATCTCAGGCCATTTGGTGTTTAAGAAACTAGACAGATCTTGGAGTCACGTGATTAAGTGACAATTTGAACTTTAATTAAAAGAGTAAGTTTCTGGCTGTCTTGGTTGCAGAGAAAAGGTTGACCCTCAAAGGGTTTAAAAAATAAGGCCCATTAAAAGAACAAACATGTTTTATTTTTAAGAAAATCTCATGAAACTGAGAGTTTAGGGGGGTTGACTACTGAAAGTTTAGAGGTTGGAAGTTTGGGGGCGCTGAACATGTGCAGGGGCAGATCTCAAAAGTAAAGGCCAACAGAATAGAAAACATTGGTATTGCTCAGAGTTGGTGTTTTATTTTCTCATATTTCTTTGACACATAGATTCCAATAAATTAACCAAATTGGCAACACTGACCAGCCCAGAAACCAATTCCCCTAAGTCATTGATAGATCCAAACCAAACAGTGGCACATTTTTGAGAGAGGCTGGACCTGTGCCCTACTCAGTTAGACATAGAGAACCTATCTGTTACAAATGGGAATATTAGGGTAACAGATTTTTCTCTTTGTACTGCTGCCTCACAAGCCCATGCAGCATGGTAATACAGTAAGAGGCACCCAGGCCTCAGCTGACAGGCCTTTGGAGCAGTGGCACAGTGGCCCCATCTGCACAGCTCTAAGGCAGCATGTGCAGCTTGTGGCACCACAAACCTCTTTCTGGTGCTGCAAACCCCACATGCTGAACATTAAAATGTGTACTGCGCTGCTAATTTGTGGTGTGGTGTCAAAATATGCTACTGGGAATCCTGATAGTAAAAAAAAAAGCACCAGAAAACCCCCGTGGTGCAGAGCATGTGAAAAAAGCATGTGCTGGGACAAATGGAGGCCTGGTCCTCCATCATGATGCTTTGGCTGTGGGGCACGTGTCTCTCCATTAGTACCCCTGCTGCTCCAGCTGCCGACCATGGGCAGGCTCTATTTGTGCCCCTGTTGCTCCAGCACACTGTATGACATGCTGGGAGCAATCAAAAGTGTGGTAGGGATCTCAGCTGCCTCCTGCTGAGCCTTCTGGGCATCCAGGGTCTGTCCTGGCCCCACAGAGTCCAGCTAGGCTGCTTTAGAGCTGGGCAGATGGGGCTGCTGTGTCACTGCTCTAGAGGCCTGGCAACTGAGGCCTGGGCCCTGGGAAGCAGCCCCAGGACCTCTGCATGAGGGCCACCCAAGCAACAGCTGCATGCACTACTAAGCAGCTGGGGACCCAGGGACACTGGAATAAATGTATTTACTGGGCAACTGCTGCACAGATGGTCAAGTGGGGGCATGCCAAAACATGGCAGCAGTGTAGGAGCAACACCAAGGCATTGCACAGGTAATTTCATGCTGTGTGCAATGCCAACCAGTGCTCAGGGATGAGGTGATGCACCATGGCCCCCTACGAGGAGCTGGCCAGAATCCTTGGCTCTAGTCACATTCCCACCCTCCCTTGCCCTACGCCGATACTCCTTCACTACCAGGGAAGGAGCAGAGCCTGCAGTAACCAGCCCTGTGACCTGGCTGGAGTCCCCAGAGGCAAGGGGACAGTATTGCCTTACAGCCATGTCATGAGTGATGGTGAGGAGGAACTTACCCCATAGGCAGGGCCCACTGCCACAGCCAGGCCAGAGGTGAATACATAGGAAACAGGAGTAAAACAAATGGGAGTGTGAGGCCATTGCTCAACAACTCAGGAGAGCTGGTTACTGGAACCCAGGAGAAAGCTGAATTTCTGAATGACTACTTCATCTTGGTCTTTCACTGAACCAAGGGGAAAACAACACCAGGCAAAGTACAGGATACGTGGTAGGAATAATCACCTTCCTACTATTGCTGTAGAATTGGTGTATGACCAATTAAAAAAAATTAGACATATACAAGTCAGCGGGACCAGATGATCTTCATCTGAGAGTGCTGGAGGAGCTGGCTGAAGTCATTGCGGAACCCCTGGTGAAACTCTTCCATAACTCATGGTGCTCTGGAGAAGTCCCTGAGGACTGGAAGAGGGCCGATGTTGTGTCCATCCACAAGAAGGGCAGGAGGGAGGACGCAGGTAATTATAGGCCAGTCAGCCTAACTTCAATCCTAAGGAAAACCCTAGAGAAGTTAATCAAGGAGTCTATCTGCGATAAGCTTGCAGAAGGTAAGATTCTGAATGACAGCCAGCATAGCTTTGTTGCAGGCGTGTCTTGCCTTACCAACTTCATCTCCTATGACCAGGTAACTCACCACCTGGACATGAGAGAGCAAGTTGACATTGTATACCTTGACTTCCACAAGGCCTTTGATCTAGTATCCCACAATGGCCTCATGGGAAAATTGGAGGATTGTGGACTTAACTCCGAGACAGTCAGATGGGTGAGAAACTGGCTGCAGAATAGGATGCAGAGAGTTGCAGTGAATGGATCCATGTCATCCTGGTGAGAAGTGGGCAGCGGTGTCCTGCAGGTGCTCGGTCCAGTAGTTTTCAACATCTTTATTAATGATTTGGATGTGGGGGTGAAGAGCTCACTGGCCAAGTTTGCAGATGACACCGACACTTATGGGGAAGTGTGGTCACGCTTGAAAATAGGCTACGGATACAGGTGGACATAAACAAGCTAGCAAGTTGGGTGGATCAGAACCTGATGAAGTTCAACATTGAGAAATATAAAGTGCTCCACCTTGGGACAAGCAGCCCTCAACATACCTACAAGCTTGGCACCACCAAAATGACTAGCACCACGAATGAAAGGGACCCGAGGGTAATAATAGACCACAATATGAATATGAACCTGCAGTGCGATGCTGTAGCCAGTAGGGCAAATAATACTCTGACATGCATCAATCAATGCATCTCCAGCAAAACCAAGGTTGTGATTCTTTCACTCTACTTAGAACTGGTGAGACCGCAGCTGGAGTAATGCATCCAGTTCTGGACACCACACTTTAACAAGGACATGGACAAGCTTGAGAGGGGGCAAAGAAGAGCCACCCATATGATCAGAGTCTTATACAGCAAACCATACAAGGAAAGGCTGAGGGATCTGGGACTCTTCAGCCTGAAGAAAAGAAGGCTGAGAGGGGACCTGGTAGCAGCTTACTGCTACACTGGGGGAGTACATCAAGGGCATCCGAGGGGAAAACTAGGAGTAATGTCCACAACTCCTGGAAGACCGATTCAGGTCTCCGCATTAGGAAAAACTTATTTAGAATCAGGGTGCCCAGACTGTGGAATAAGCTCCCTCCATGGGTGGTGCAATCACCTACTCTGGAAATCTTCAAGAGGAAACTGGACAGTTACCTTGCTGGAGTTACCTGACTCCCAGTTACCTTTCCTGCCTGGTGCAGGAGGCTGGACCCTTCTGGTCTTACAATCTATGAATCTATGACACTAGAGTGGTAGGTCCTCCAGCTCCTATGTGACACCAGTGGAAGCAGGGAGGAGTCTGAGGAGTGGGCTGGGGTGTCTCTCAGGTCAGCAGAGGTGACATCCCACTGGCCTCACTCCCATCTGAGGCCAGGTCCAGCTCTGACTCCCCATCCCAACCCAGGTCCCAGGAACCACAGTCTCCTGTTCAAGGTGACCGCCTGTTACCACAGCCTGGTAAGTCCCACACAGGGCATGGAGCCAACCACCTTTCCCTCCCTTCTCTCCTGGGCTGCTCCTACTTGTGTCCTACATGCACCCCAAGCCCATGTCTACCACCTCCCTCCTCTCTGACCCCTACTCCTCTGCCATGCAGGGGGCCCTTCCAAGCAGGGGCAGGACAGCTTCCTCCCCTTGCCAGCACTCCCAGGTAGGTGGAGCTGGTTCCAGCCATGAAAGCAGAGGGGGAGGCGGTGGTGCTGCCAGGGCCACATGCCCAATGGATCTCAGCTCCACACCCACTGGAACCAGTGGCTGAGGGCCTGAGGCTCATAGAATGCCTTATCTATTTTGGTAGGGGGAGAAGCTGGGTGCCACAGCCTGGGTCAACTGTGACGCTTGTCCTTGGGAGGATCCCTCCAGGCAGGACCCTGTGGAGGCCATGCATAAGTGTGGGAACCCCCTTTGGGCAGCAGGCTGCCTGGACACACAGTGGGAGGACCATGCATGGTCCTTGCCAGGGTGCTGGGACCACTTTGCTCTGGCTTGGGGGCTGTCTGCCTGGTTCCATACTTGAGACTGAGGCTGCTCCCTGGGGACTCTTGTCAGTTCCTGTTCTCATCCCATGCCATGTTGATGTAGCTGAAGATGGCCCTCTGTTTGCTCGCTCTACAGACAGCCCATCTGCCAGGGGAGAGGCTGCCATCCAGCACCTAGTAGCTGCCCACTAGGCCTGTGCAAAGTGGTTAGTATTCACTTTGGGTTTGGATTCGGCTGCTTTGGGGGACAATGGTTTGATTCGGTGATTCAAATCACTGTCCTGATTTGAATCTCCAAATCAGCCAGGCCCGGCCCATCCCCCACCTGCTTTCCCAGCTGGACAATGGCTGCCCTGCTTGACCCAGCTCCCGGCACTTGGGGAAACCCCTCCCTGGCTCAGTGGGTGCTGCTGGGTGGGGGGTGCTCCCCACTGCCCCCCAGTGCCCCATGGTGTATGGAGGGCTCTGCATGAGCCCCCTGGCCCCCTTTTGCTCCCCCAGCCCTCCCACGGGTGCCCTGCCTGGGCCAGCTCTGGCACTTTAAGAAAAAAACCCAACCCAATAAAACCCCTGGATCCACCACTCCTGCTGACAGGGGCTATCCCTGCTGCCCCACACCATGTGGGGGGCTCTGCATGAACCCCCAAAGCCCGAAGGCTGCTGCAGGAGCAGTGAATCCTAGGGCTTTTGTCGGCTTTCCTCCTCCCTGTGCCTCCTCCCCGGTCTTTCCCCTGCCCCTAAGGACCCTCTCTTTTCCCCTTGGGGCTTGTGTAAAGAGTTTCCATTTATTTCTGGTTTTGAATGGGTTTGTGTAAGGTTGGGGGTGGCTGGGTGAATGGTGGTGGGGTTTTGGAGGGTTTCATGTGGGGTAATGTGGGCTTGTTGGTTTGCTGGTGTTGAGGACGTTTTGGGTAGAAGGAGGGGGAATAAAATTTCTTTTGTTTTCACAACAACCATACTACCTATATTGTTGCAGTCCTGACAGTGGGCGGGGATGGAGGCCCTGGGTGGGCAGCCTGGCACAGGTGGCGAGGAGGCAGGTGCCCTACTCAGGGGGGTGAGCCAGCAGATTGGTGCTAATGGTCTCATGCACTCTGGCTCCCACGTTCCACCATTGGAGGGAGCGGTCTTCACTTGCAACAATATTCCTGGCTGGTTGGCTCTGTTGCTGCTGTCACTGGATGTGTCATGATACACGTATGGCTGGATGCCACCATGGGACCTCAGGCTTGAGGGGCAGATGCTGTAACAGGTGATAGCGGGTCTCAGCAAGGCAGCAGTCCCTGCTGCCAGACTGCTGCAGTGGGTACAAGATGCAGGGGCCACGCTAGGTCAGGGCCGCTGCAGCAGTCCAGCTGGCACAGGGGGCTAGATTCCCCAGACACCAACTGCCTGGGTCTGAAAGGCTCCTGAGGACAAGGAGCCCTGAACTGCTCACTAGGCCACCAGTTTATACTGCTTTGCCAGCACAGGTGCTGGCTTCAGCCTCCAGCTCCCCCTGGCTGGAGATCCAGGAGGAGCTCGGCAAGGGCAGTTTGCAAGTGGCACAACTTGTCCTACAGACAAAGCTTACGTTAAGTCAGGTGTATGTCCTGAGGCACAAATTACTGGGGCAAATTTGTACCATTACTATTTGTGCCACCACAAGAGCACATCTCTGCATGTGTGGATGCAGCCAAAGAATCCTTTATTTCTCCCTAAAGTAGATCCTGGGGACTCTTTGGATGTCACAATAATTTAGTGGTTTATCTTCAACCAACCTATTTTTAGGTGGTCATCATGTCTAAGGGGTCAGATTCTGGTTTTAGGTAGCCAGTGAAGAATTTCCTTATCAGAGGAGAGGCCCAAGTTTCTTTCCTACTTCTCCTATAGCAGAATAACTGTAAGGCCAAACAATGCTGCCCTGCGAGAGAAATGTGTTGGGTGATCTGTTAAAGCTTTCTTTATCTTCTGCAATACAAAGATTGTGAGCTGGGGTTTACAAAATTTTTCATGGTTTGAAGTCCAAAATGAACAGTTTGGCTCTGGTAAATGCAACAGAGCCTCCCAGCAGACTTACCGGAAGATTTGCCTCAGTAGTTGAAAATAGGGTCCCATGTTTACAATTTGGGATCCCTTGCAAAATCACATTCTGTGTTTCAATTGTTTGCACTAATCTATCACTGCTTCATACATATTTCCTTACTGACAGCTGTGTGCTTATGTCTGCTCTTCTTTAACACAAAAAGAAGGCCCCAATTTTCACAGCTGTACAGGAGCAAACATGCATTCATTTTCATGCCAAGGGCCTGATTTTCTGCCATTTTGTATTGGTTTTGTGCCATTAACATCAGAGTACCATGCAAGGATTGATTTGATTTTGAAATTATCCTGAACACATTTCCTTCATTTAGTTTGTCATTAATTTTTTTCTGCATTAATACTCAGCTTTTCATAATTGCATATACAATTAAAATGTTGCACTAACAACCAATGACAGACACTTTAGATGTTCCTAACATAAGTATAGGTAAAAAGGACCAACCATTTATCTGTCCAACCAACTGCACATGCATTGACTGCAACTGTATCTGCATTTGGGATAAGAATCTATTACATTATGCCATTGTACTTCCTTTGAAGCCCTCACTCTGGTGCAAAACAGGGGAATGCCAGTTGCTGGGGGTAATTTCTATTATTTTCTTAAAGAGCCGCTCTAGTTATAGAACTGACAAATATGCCCTGTGCTGTCCCACTGCCAGTAATAAAAGGGAAATGATCTTTAGTATACCAGAACAACTTACTTCCCATTTTTGGCATTCTTATAGGCTGATAGCAAATCAGAAAATAGCCCATCGTACCTGAAAATAAATAATTTGAATAATTTACCTGTGCAAATCCCTCAGCTGAAGAATAGAAGACCAGTTAAGTGACTAATTACCTGCAATGCATCTGCACAGTTTAAAAGTTGAAAATGCACCCAGAGGTCAGCTGCTATCTCAAATTGCACTTAGTTGCAAAATACTTTTGCCATTTAAAGGCTACCAATTGAAAATGCTACTGATTGTGCAACTGTCTCTCTGAGAAGGTGAGCAACTGCTATTTTTACATGTGCACAGCAGATGGGTATTTTCAAAGAAGCAGGCAAAAAAAAATCATAAGCAACCACACTGATTGAGGTAGGTTTTTTGCATGAAAAAAGGAATTTTCATATACAAATAGATATTTATTTCCCTCTTAAAGAGCTCTGACATCATGTGTTGTTTTTTTCTTCATATGGGAACTCTTAATGAAACATGTATTAATAAGCTCGCTTATATAGGTTACATCATCAGCTGGTGGAAATCAGCATAGCTCTATGCAAATTTCTACTTGCTGAAGATCTGCTTCAATATGTATTAATAAATACTATTAAGCTGTCACAGATCATCCTTCATATTGTTTATGTACATTGTCTTATTGATTTCAGTAGGATTGCTTATGCACATAAAATTGCTGAGTTTTGGCCAATGGACTTTGTTTGCACAATTTTTTCCCATTGTTGCAGATTATTGACAATTTCCATATCAAAAAAGACCTCTTTCAAACTCTGTCTCTTTCAGACTCAACTTTGGACCCCTGCTATGACCACCTATTTTGAGGTCTCAGTGCAGGGCCTGAAATTTCAGAGTGTGTGGCTGCCTGATATTTAAACTGAGGGCATAAAACTGAGGACTTTAGCTTGTAATGACTTGACTGGGGCTCAACCTGAACATCTAGAGCCCATAGAATTCTACTCTTGTAATTCATTCTGTAAGAGGAAATGCCCATGTAAACACCGTACCTGATAAAAGCTGAAGGAAGATGCCTGACTGAAAAATGTACCTCTTAAAGTAAACAGTGGCACATCCATAATGTGTATGTGTTGTGCTCCCTTCTAGTTTGTATACACAGCTATTACAATTGATTGTCCGGCAAGTATGTGCATCAGTATTGAGGCACTTTTGCATGTGACATGATCTGATTTCTATACACTGCTATGAAATCTTGATGTAAATAATGCACGAAATGTTAAAAGAAATTTGGTGCAAGTAAAAGTGAAGATACACTAACAAATTGGAAAAGAGAAAGGCCAGGTGCAGACATTATACTTTTACAGGTATTATTAAGTGCTATACTCATAATAGAACATAACTTTGGCACACAATGCTGGTCTAGGCCCATAACATAACAGAATTTAGACACACATAAACTGGTTTAAAAATGGTGAGACCTGGTCTAAGATTTGCACCGCCTCCCCTCCCGCACAACCAAAGGGCAAATCTATGTTCTGTTCACTACTGATGGAAACAACACTGCTTACAGAAAACCTCATAACTTAGATTGATTCCACCTTGGGCTTTTTGAGTGTCTGTACCTATCCAATGTTTTATAGACATGCTTTAAAATTTTTCATAATAAGAGATGACAGCAAAGGAAACACAGAAAAGAACCTGTGAACATTTAAATAAGACTTTGATAAAATATACTTTTTTCATATTTTCCTGATTCTGAAAATAGCAAGACAGCACCTTCAAATAATCCATTCCATGCTCAAATGTGTCCTATATTACTTCTGTGTTTAAAAATATTTTTATCTTCCAAAAGAATTTTGTTATGATACTATAGCAAACCCACTTTGCATTCCCATACTATCTTCAAAACTTCTTTAAAAACATGCACACGGTAAGACTCACAATACTGTACTGATGTGAGGAAGAGAATTATTATGCTTACTATGCAGATGAGGAAACAGGCCAAATGGTATGGATGGTATGCCCACATTTGGAACTGCTTTGAAAATGGAATTTCCATCCTGCAAAAAACTCCAATTCAGGAATATTGTTAATCCCATGCTAAGATAAATAATACATGGTCTCAAAAATTGTTGTGACATTGTGTTGCTAAAGAAATCATGTTTTAGAAATACTATAACATTCATTTAAATGATTTCAACACACGTCTGTTAGAAAACATTGAAATGCAGCATTTGACGTTAAGACTGTCTAACAAATTTCAGGTATCCAGGTTGAACAAATTTCACTCACTTCAAAATGGTTTGTGTTTCACTGAAATATTTTTTTTTGGGTGGGGCGGAGATTTTGTCAAGAATGAGTACTCCTCCACTGACCATTTAGATTTCAAATTACAGTGCATCACTTGAGAGAAGAAGGGGCAAAGCGAACGTAGGAATACTTCAGAAAAAAATGCTGACACAGAAGTAAAACTGGAAACCTGGAATAAAATTCAAGATCAGAATGAAATGGGAAACTTTGGAAAAGTCCAAGCAAAATCAAACATTAAAATATAACAAAATGAAATACTTTATTTTATTTCTTGGTAATTTGGAATTTTTTCTTTTCAGATTTGATTTAAATCAACAAGCTTTCAGCAACATTTTTCAGTCTGATGTATTGGGACTTTCCAATCTCCAAAAAAAAAAGAAAAACAGGTGTTGATAAAGCATACCTGACCAGTTCTTCCCATATGTATGCTGTGAGCCATTGGGACCAGAACTACTGGGCACATCTACACATGCAAGTAATGCGGGATCAGTTTACTCGAGAGTAAATTACTCTCAAGTAAACTGACCGGGGCAGGTATCTACACATGCAGGGTCTCAGGAGCAGATTTGCTGCTTATGTCCCCAACTGTCACCGCACCAGTCTTCTGCAGCAGCCAGGGGGAAATCTAGGCTCCCCCTGGGTGCTAGCCCAGGGGCTGGCAGGCAGCACAGGGCCAGGAGACAGGTGTCTCCTTGTGGGGGCAGGGACATTGCTCCTTGACTCCAGGATGCTGCCTGCTGCTAAGGTGAACTGCACCACCAGAGCCCAGGCAGGAACAATGCCCACCTGCCCTGGTAGCAGGGAGCTCCTGACCCTGGCTCCCCAGTCAGGGGCAGGGGACTTGGAAAGCAATCTTGGAGACGGCTGTAGGGACATAAGAGCAGAGCTGTGCTGGCTATTGTACCACCATGTTGAAGTAGCAAAACTCTGATTCTATTGTGCAAAAGGTCTAGAGATATGGTGTATAATCTGAGGGCCTGGATGCTGCTTTTTCTCATCACATATGTAGTTACTGGGTGCATCTACACAAGACATTGACTGTGCAGTAGCTGGAAAATAGTGCAAAGTAATGCATCACAGCACGGACAGTGCTAATATGCTATTGTGCAGTATTATTAGGCTACTGTGCAGTAGTGTCATCTAAAAGATGTTTGCTGCTGCTACTACACAGTAACTTGCTAATACAAGTACTAAATAAATGTGCAGTAATGACTGTGCAGTAGCGTCTCATGTAGACATGCCCATTAAGTAATTAATGTTTTAATCTCATATATTAATATACTGGCTAAATGTGCAATTTGCAACCACAGGAACAGTAGCTACTCAAGTCTTCCACCTGAATGATTATTCTTTGTACATCCCTGCAAACCAACTATTCAGAATTGAAATGCCAGCATAGACTTAATGAATGCAGAGTGAATAGGGCCACTCTCATCAGATGGAATATTTATAGTTATTTTTCCTTCAATGTGAGTTTACACCAGGCTATATGGAAGAGTTTTGCAAATCTGTGTCTGGTTTCACCTCTAAGCAAAAGCTGTCCTTGTCCCCAGGGACCCAGATTCCATGCCACTAAGTCACGTTGTTCTCCTTGAGCTTCACTCGCTACTTCATATAACCATATGAAAACCAATATTGAAAAAGAGTTAACATCTCAGCATGAGACTAAACTTTATGGCAGCATATGCTTTTAACATTAAAAGAGGAAGCAGTTCTGGGAAGAAAGATGCAGACCTGGCAAATTTCTTTGTGGAAAAAAAAGAGAGAAAAGGGTAGAAGGGTTTCATCTCTCCTTAGATGGAAGGGGTAAGTACAACTGTTGAAATACAGCTGGCAAGGGCTGGTAGACTCATTATAGATAAAGATTGATAAGCATGCCATACTGGAAAGAAGGTTCAGTTTTTAGGAGTAAGGGAAACATTGCTTTCACTGTCTGAGGATGTTTTGGTTTATACCAGGCTTTTTTATATCATGCACTGTATACCAGCTAACTACTTTGGGCCCAATTCTGCAATAGTTTCTGCATGGGGGACAGCACCTATTTATTTAAGTCCAATGAAGTCCATGTGAGGAAGGAGTGTTGCTCAAGATTACACAGTGTAGTGTTGCCACCTCTTGCAATATCTGATTTTTTTTTTAAGCCCAAACTACTGGAGTTACACGGACAGTACTAGGTTCATTTTGAAAGTAAATTTCTAGTTTTTATGGCTGCAGAGAAAAGCTTAAAAATACCAACTCCGTAGGCTTAAAAAAAATAACAGGTGAATAAAAGAGCACAACATATACTATTTATAATCCCATGATTTTTAAGAAAATATTATTATTTTAGGATCACAGTTTAGTGATTTTTAAATGTTTGGGTTTGTCAGTAAGCAATGGTTCTAAGTCTGTAATAATATTGTGCTACATTGATTTCTCCATTGTTCAGTGGAGTTCCTCTGGACCAACCCTGATACACCCAAAAGAAGAGTTTGGCCAGCTGGAACAAGAGTATGGCTACTTTGAGCGATTATAAGGGCACTGGAGCTGGAAGGCCTAGTTCCACTGGAAATGAGCCAGTTTTTGTGCAAATGATAGTTACATCCCTAAGACATCCAATGTTCACTATGCAATGGGGAGCCAATGGCACATCTTTGCCTAAAAGACAGCCTTATGTTTTGGATCCTTTGTCCTCCCTACCCATCCTTCATTTTCTGTCTTGTCACATTCCCTCACCTACATATAAACACATATTAGCGCATGCATACAGGCATAGCAGTTCAATATCTACAGCACGCCACAAATCAGATTTTTAAAGCTTGCTCTGGAAAATAACATTAGTATATATTTATCTACACCACGCCGCTAACCCAGGTAATGAGCACTTGGGTCTGAGCACTGGGTTGGCCAAGACCTAGTACGAGGATCTCCGCTGTAAGATCCTAATATATTTATATGTTCCCATAATTTCTTCCTAGTCAATGCTGAGTGTAGAAGCAGCTGTTTGTCTTTTGGGAAGACATTTGAGGACTGTCAGCATGACAGCCTGTCCTTAGTTCACTGTCGGTGAGTTCTAGCTTGGGCTGATGCTGAACTAAGGCTTTCACCCATACTCCCAGTAAGCAAGCCCAGGCTCAAAGTGCATGTGATTGAAGGTTGTTGTTGTTGTTGTTGTTGTTGGTGTGTGTGTGTAATGGTAGGGATTTGGGGCAAAAAAGTCTCTGTAGGAGCAGGAACTAACAACATCAGCATAGCTATGTGCAGTAGTACCAAGGCCTCCCTTTCCTGAGTAGAACACTTTGTCTAGAGGAAAAACTGCACAGGACTAAATGTGAAGGAAGGACAGCCAGGCCTGTGGGTTTTTTCCTTCCTCTCTGCTAATGTCAAGTCCATTGAATGGAAAAATTGCGAAAATGAAGCTCATCATAAAGTTATATGAATCACTCAAAGGGGGCATTGCACAGCCCTACCTCTCCTAAGTAATGTTCCCTATTTCCTCTTGAAGGTGTCACGTGAAGGCAAACCACAGCAGACTGGTGCCATTTGCTTGCTCAACTCAATTATTTTTATCCAATAGAGAGTACCCCCTGCTTCCCCCTTCTCAACAGATCTTTGACTCTCCTGAAGCCCCTCATTGCAACAGAGCTTCCTGAGAAATTAACCATTTATGGGCCAATGATATCTTTCAGAGGGAAATAACTACTTCTCTTTCCCGATTTTTTGCGGTTGTTTGCAGCACAGGATAACATTGAAAACCTTGTAGAAAAGTATTAAGGTGGGAGAAAAATGTTTTGCTTTCACCCAAGAAAGGGTGGGGATCAGGGCTGTACAATATTTCTTTTTTCAAAATTCAGCCAATGTGGAGTGGCTCAAGTCCTTAGGTTCTTACTCAGTTCGAATTCAGTCTTTACACAAAATTCCTTTGAGCCTTAGTGAAAACTTTTAGTTAGCAAGGACAGTGAAAACTGACTAAAGGTCTCAGGATTTGCTCAAAGTTTTTAGAAGTATTGAACTGGTTTGATTCTCCTGTCATTTCATGATGATATAAGCCAGGAGCAACTAGCCTGTAGCACGGCACTACTGTAAAATAGCTCAGAGTCAGAGGAGAGTTAGACTGACAAAAGTACAACGGAAGAATGCACATAGCACACATCTTAAAAGAGTCTGGCAACAGGCAGGTCAGCACTGATATCAGAGGTGTGATTGCAGCACAGGTAGTCATACCTGAGCTAGCAATAATTTTTTCGCAGGGTATTGATGGCAGTGTAGCTGCCGTAGCACAGACTCTCGTGCAACCTACTCATTTAAATATGTATCCCAGGTGGCTTCAACACCCCATCCTGAGTAAAGAACTACTTAAGCTAAACAATAACATTGGTACAAGAAGAAAAGGTCATCAATTGGCCATAAATACCATCTGGTAGGAAATTAGATGATTAAGGATTTCTAACCCTTAGAGCAGTGAGATTCCAGGACAGCCTTCCACTTGGAACAGCAGGATCAAAACCCCCAGCTACTTTTAAGATGCACCTGGATTAGTTTATGAAAGGGATTATATGACATGGTTGTTTGAGATTTAAAAGGAACTGGACTCAATGGCTTAAAAGGCCTCTTGCAGTCCTATATTCTTACTACTGAGTCCATTCTTTACATATGATATGTATTCTGGGAGATTTGAATTCGAGTATGAGAACTTTAGAACTAGGACTGCTTTTTTCTTTGCATTTGTACAACACCTAAATTGAAGGGGCCTCTACCGTGCTAGGGCACAAGGGTAACACCACACTTTATGATATGCAGACAACATACTACTTAAGAACTATACGTTCCTTTTTCCTACTATTCACCTCCAAATCCAAACATTACAACATCATACATAAAAATCACACGTAGTGGAAAGAGATGTGATATGTTAAAGGAGCTTTGTTACTGGTAGGATTCTGAATTCCTGGAGTATGTATTGAGGGGTGGAGATTACCTGTGACATGTTAATGAACATGGGTGTATGAGCTTTCCTGCTACAATCAAAGTACAAGTGCCTACTAGAGACTTCATGCCAGGCCATGTTTCAGCCACCTCTCTTTGTACGATAGAATCCTCCTTCCCCTCCAATCCTAGCCAGAGTTATTTCCAACAAGAACCTTAAATGTATGACTGAGGGATCCTGTGAGCATTTAGGGACATGGAAAGAGGGTCAAATCCCATAATACAAATTAAGAAATTGTTGTGAGATTATTGCAAACAACTGAACTGCAATGCCAGTCCAGTGTGGACCTGCATCCCACTGGTTCTTTCACAGAACTTGAAATTAAAACTGCCATAGCCTCTATTAAACCCCAGAAAGCTGCAGGATTGAATAATATCTACCCACAATTCCTGATGAATATGGGGCTGTGCCTAAGAAACTAACTGATAAGAGTTCCTGTCATCATGTATGTGAAGAAACAAAATATCTAAATTCTGGAGATGTGCTCAATGTGATTGCACATCCAAACTGGGCAAGAATGCTGACAATCCTGCTTGCTACAGACCAATACCTTTACTATCATTTGTCTACAAACTGCTGGAAAGACTGATCCTAAATAGGATAACTGACATAATTGATCCCCAGTTACCATGAAAACAGGCAGGGTTCTGCAAAAATAGAAGCACCATTAACGAGGTAGTAAGGCTTACTCAAGACCTTGAAGATGCTTTTTAAAGGAGGGAAAAGGCAGGTGCTGTGCTGGCAGATCTAACCACTGCATATGATACCGTCTGACTGAAAGGAGTAGAGTATAATTACTCAAGAGGATCCCAGCTAGGGGTAAGGTGGCCTTTATCACTAAAATAATATCAAATATACCCTTCATCCTCTCCACTAGTGGAGGAAATAAAAGCAGATACAAGCATCTATGCAATGGAGTACCACAAGGATCTGTGGTAGCACCTACCCTTTTTAATATCTATATAGCTGTCATTCCATTCACCACAGCTAAAAAGTGCACCTATGCAGATGACGTGGCCCTGTCCACCTTTGGCAAGTGTGCTCCAAAAATAGACACTGCCTTGTCTCAGGATATGAATACAGTAGCCTCTTACCTGCACCAGTGGAGACTCAAACTCAAACAAAAACCACTGCATCACTCTTCCACCTCTGTAATGCTATGACACATAAAGGATTAAGATTGACCTGAATGGTAATGAACTCTCCTTCACAGATAACTCAGTGTACCTGGGAGTAACTCTGGATAAGAGCCTTACCTACAGTGAACACCTACTGAGGTCACCTCTTGCATTGGTGCCATAAGACAACTGGCAGGAACAACCTAGGAAGCCAATTTCACTCCTCTAAGGATGTTAACACTTGCACCTGCTAAATATTGCTGTTAAGCATGGGGGTGCAATAGTTATGCCAGCAAAGCTGATGTTGCCTTGAACTCAGCAATGAGGGGGTGTAACATACTCCTGTTGACATGCTGCCAATACAATCAGGGACACTAACTCCCCAACTAAGAAGACGGAAGGCAACTCTTGGCTTTGCTTAGCAAACCCGGCAAAACCAGAAGCACCTGCTTCATGAGTCTTGAAGCAACCAGTACGTAAGTGATGAAAGTTGAGAAACTCATTTAGATGGGAGGCGTGGGTACTGTTGCAACAGTATGGACGTAGGAGCAGTGTCTTATGGGCACTTGAACAACACCACAAAAAATGAGATGAGACTGATTTTTTTCTCAAGCAATTAATAAGCAACCCAACACCCTATCCACCTGGGTTTGAACTCCCCCACAACTTATGGATTAAACTAAACAGGTTTTGTTCTGGAGCTGAATGCTTTAATGCAACAATCTATAAGGCTGGCTTAAAGGACAGTCCAATATGAGAGTGTAGTGATGCACCACAAACTGCTGACCATGACTACTGCCTCACATGTGCAGCACACCTGCACACCCGGGATGAGGACCTGGCAAGCATCAAGCAGTTGTGTGGCTCTGCCACATTAATGATGTGTAGAGGGGGAAATTATTAATGATGTGTTGAGAGAAGAAGGAATTATTCTGAACTGAAGACCGAAAGCTTATGAGGATAACTGAATTCATAACATTTCCACTGTTCAGAATATTCCAAAACTAGGAGATTTCAGTTGCATCAGATACATATTGTAGCTATGTTTCAGCCTCAAACCAAAAGTCTGAACCTTTGCCTAGCTGCAGCACTTTTCAGGCCTGTTTCTTTGTCCATACTTTATTCTGGCACCCAACAAATTACTACACCCACCCAGTGGCTTGTCTCCCTCTGTATGCCAGTACCGCTCTGCTCACCCGCATTTTGGATCTCTGAGACAGATGCAAACACAGGTAACAATTTTAGTAATAAAAGTTTGATTTCTCAGTAAAGTTTTTTAGAAGGGGTTATTTGTTAAATATTTTGTACTGTCTGTGAATGCAGCGATATATGGTTTTGGGGGTTCTTTTGGTATTATAGAGGAGACAAAAAATCAACCAGATTTTGATCTTTAACACAGGTTCAACACTGATGGAGAGCTACAGCTGAAGGTATAAAATTGGAATCCCGACTTACGGATATGCCACAGGGCTGCTCCCCTTACACAATACAAAGGAAGGAAGTGGAAAGGAAGCAATTTATGAGTCAGTTCTGAGCAATACATAACATGGTTAGCGATGCAGAGGTAAAGGGCCTGTACCCAAGCGTGAGATACACAGACTTCTCAACCAGGGCTGAACATGAGAGCATAATGAGAAGAAGTAAAGATGGTCCCATGCAGGACCAGAAGTGGAGGCAAGGCAAAAGGTTATTTGGTCTTGTAATGTTTTAATTTTGCCTTGATTCAGAGAATATGAAACATCTCAAGACAAAGTCTGTTCTTACGATATTCATATAAAGTAATGTTTGGATATATCGATATAAAGATTTTTGTGGTATCTTTTACTGTGGTATAGCTGCAAGGGCTGTTGGACAAGCTCTGAGGCATGAAATGCCCCTCATCAGATCATCTAAGGAAGATGTAGGAAGGTCATTTGGTCTAATAAAAGGTAGCACAATAAATTATTGCCTTTTGTATGCTTCCTGGACACCATCACTGTCACAACACTCCAACCCTACTAGATATATAGACAAACTTGAATGGCTAATCCAAATATCTTCAGAAACCTCAGGCTTTTAACTTCACTAATCACTACTTAGGATATTCTTTTTTCTGTAAAGACAAATTCCTCTTGTCAATAAGTATTTTGCTTTTAAAGAGCTTCTCTACAAGTTCATGGTGATTCCAGTAAGGTATGAGTTTCAAGTGAATAGCACCCTATGTAATACTGATTCTGGAACAAGTGTACTTCATTCCTGTTTAACTTAACTCACCCTGAAAGTGAATGAAGCTAAATAAGGATAAGATGGTCCACACATGGAGCTGATCAGGAATAACTCTATGTGTAGACAACCCATCAAGGAGTTGTGAAATGGCTACTGTCATGTGTAATACATTCCATAGAACTGTATTTTAGGGAAGTTGAAGAAGTACATAATTTACTCAAATCTCATGCAAATCATTTCAAGTATGATCTGTCATCACGCTTAGCCTATAACTGTAAGTAGTACTAGGGGTGAGCTGTTTGAGGGGAAAAAGACTGCTTAACATATTAAAAACAAGTGTAATAGAGGGCAAAATACGTGCCAAAAGATCCTTCTGATTTTCCAAGATCAGCCCAGTTTGAGTAGTAAGCGAGCAGCTAGAATGGAGTATTAATAAGGAAACAAGGTATGACTGAAATCCTAGCCCAAATCAAGTTAGTAGAAATGTTGCCACTAAGTATAGGACAGCCAAGATTTCACAGTGGAACTGCAGAGCCTGTGGGGTTTCTGTAGCTGTAGGAGACAGGCACCTGCCCCATATGTTTCACCGTGTTAGAGTGTTGTTGGTCCCATGTCACTTCAGTAATGCATGAGGGTCTGTGTGCTCTTTAGGGCATAGTGTATACTAGTATATCAGAAAGCCTTTTGTTTTGTTTAGCTTGGTTTCAAGCAAGCCTCCAATTGTGAACCAAAACCAATGAGACATCAATTTTCTAATAAAAACCTAGTGGGTGAAATGCACCAATATCACATTCCTTCCCTGTTGTTCCTGGAATCAGAAAGGATTCTCTTAGCCATTTGTTCAAACCATGACCAATTTTGCTTAGAGATCAACAAAAATCAGAATCTTTATCTCTTGCTTCCTTCCCCTGCTCCAAACTTTGTTCGTTTTACAGCAAATGGACTCTGATTCCAACCTGACAAACTATTAAAATGTCCAAAGTACCCCTATTCAGTCCGTTAAAGAGACTGACCAAAGCCAGACCCATTCCAACCATGTACACTTTGAACCTGTTCGTGGTGAAGTCATGGGAGTTTTGCTACTGATTTTGATGGGAACACTGGAAAAATATGAAAGCCTAATCTGAACTAACTCTAGCTGTGGATTTGATTTTGCTAAAATAAAACTCAGTTTGTGCTGTTTAAGAAAGTCCAAGCCAAAATACTGTCTTCAGGGCATCCTACTCTGGGCCTTTCAGTGCAAAAAGTGTCTTTACTAATATGCTTCTCTTTCATTGACAATTGAAGGGGTTATGAATATGTTGAAAAATAAAATCCTAGCCATCCTAATAGTGCCATTAGGGAAAAGTGATGAACTCATGGTAAAGATGATAAAAAGAGCAGCTGTGGTAATCTCATATTGATTGCTGATGCTTATAACCTTCTGCAGGAAGAAGGAAACACTTCTCTTCAACACCCAAATTCACTGGAAATGTAATTTCCCCTTTAAAATAAACAATCAATAAACATTTGTTTAGCTATTTTTAGTTTTTCTTTCCCCAAATCATTCCTTACTGCTGTCAAATTTCTTCACCATGTGCCAGTAACACAGCCAGAGAACAAAGAAAAGACACTTCAGACTATACAGAAGCCTAAAAACTGCTTGTAAGTAAATAAAATCAAATAACTGTAATAAAAAAGTTAATTCTAGCCTTTTGTTTGTTTCCATTGTAAAATTGCCATGGGACTGAGGAAATATAGTAGCGCTTAATTTTAATAGTTTCATCGTTGTAGATTGGCTGGGTATTAATTGTGTTAATGGTGATCATACTGAATTCATTTGGTATTTATTGAGAGACCACCTGTGCACCCATATGGTTTCCATCATTATTTAGGAGTAGTTAATGGACCCATTAAGAGTTAGCAGAGAGATGTGGGCTGGCAGTGCTTTCCGAGAGTGGTAGAAACATTCTGTTGATATCCAGTGCTTTTGCACAATTTTCTAGAGTCATTTGCTTGGCACCAATTTATTAATATAAATACATGTCCTTCTAGCATTCAAATACCTAAAAAAAAATCAAGTCATACTTTGCTGCTCCCAGTCAGCCTGGAAAGGCAAACTTTAGTTTTCCAATTTTAGCAAAATGTCTCTTACGTGTTGTCCTGTACCTCTTAGGAAGAAACAAGGCACCGGAAGGTTGCCAGTGGAGATGCCCCTGGGGTGCGTGCGTGTGCAAGCACATGCATAGGGTGGGGAGAGAAGATAGGGAAAAAGGGGAAATGTTTATTCTGCGCTGGGTCTCCGAGCACACAAAATGACAAGTGTTGCCCATGCAATGTGTCCTCTCGGTTGTGCAACACCAGAAACCTGTGGTGGGGAGGGGGTGGGGAGAATCACGTGCAGGGAGTCAGCTTTGACTGTCAGCAGAGGAGAAGGAAGAACACTTTGGCTGGGTGTGGTGGTAACTAAGGCTGCTCTCTGACCGCAGTGACCTCTTGCTTTTGATACACATATCTGAAATGGTATTTCGCAGCAACAAATCATTAGTAATACGCGTGAAATACGCACAAGAGGCTACAGCAAAGCATTTCTATTTTGGGGGCAGTAGCCAGAGCGCATTTTCTCTGGGCTGAAAAACATTTATTGCCAACTTACATTTTATGCAAAGAGACAATTGCTGTATTCAAGCTGGGATTTTCAGAAGTGTCTGAGGCATTTAGGAGCTCATGTTCTCTGGAAGTTGAGTGATTTACTCCTTTGAGTGGTTTTGAAAATTGAACCCTTAACTTATTTGATAAATAAGTGTGGCTCCACACTGTTTTCTCCTATTTATGATGTGGAAACAACTGAATTCAGCAGCAGTTATTAAACTTAGTTCTTTTGACGGTGTGAATAGGATCATAAGAGTTTTCATTTGACGAATGAGGAATTTAATGAAGGTGGTTTCTTGTTTCTGGTGGCTATTCCTATTTACATGCATAATGTGGCATCAGGAAGAGATAAGCTGTTTCCTTGCAAACCTGCGGGTATAATTTAAAACAAGCAGATTATTTTCTTCTCTGTGATTATGGCATCTTAATTTAGTATTTAATACACTTCCCAAATGAGGACCTTCCTGTCCTAGTCTAGGTTTGTCTAGACTATCACATGCTTTTTTAATATTCTTAATAAATCATTAATCAGATAACAATTATCAATGGAAATTGCTGGGGCAACACCCCATTGTTGGATTATTGTACTTCTGGTAACGTTTTGAGGCTTATCGGTTAGTGTACTGCATACGAATAGCACATTTTTACTATTAATCTTTTTTAAAGTTAGAAGATGAAATTTTATGAATGCTGAAAATAATTGAGAATGGGATGACTGGCAAGAATAACGTAATAGCTACTCAAACCTTCATTTTAGTGACCAAAAGACATTTGTTATTAAATGATTCCTGTTTAGTTGCCTACATGAAGTGAGCTGTTGGTTTCAGTCCAGAACTTAGTTGACAGATGCCTATCATTCAAACAGAAGCTGTACTAATTGTCATTGTAGCTGAAAAATTAGGGAGTGATGCTCTGAATGGAATGGCCTATAAACACCAATTCCTGGTGAGAGTCACTTCAACATCAGGATTTTTATCAAATGAGGGAAATATGCATGGCTTTCCATGTTGGTGGGAAAAAACCCATCAATTCCAGGAATGTTTGCAAGCATTTTAATGTCAAGTGAATACTTTCAAAAGCAGGCTCCTGATACTGGAAATAAATACAGATAGTAAGCACTAAAAATCAAAAGCCACTTTTGAAAATGTCTTTATTTTTTTTCTCTTATTTCTTAAAAACTTATTTAATGTGATCACCACCTGTGGACTTTGCTGTTCATTGGAGTACAGGCTACAGAACGGACTAATAATTCGGATTTACAGTAAGAACAGATTCTAGTTTATATTTTGATGTAGACTTCAGTGACACTATCACCTCTGTCCGTCCTTACTCTATAGTAAATTATTAATATCGTAACTATGGTGCTAAAGCATGGGAAGGGTGGCACATTGTTATCTCTCATCAATTTTACAGAAACAACTTAGTTCTACATCAGTTATTACATTTAGGTATTTTGATAGTGTGAAAGAGAGATTAAGAGTTTTCCTCCTAACAAAGAGAGACTGAGTCAAGGTACTTTCTGTTTTGCTCTGGAGGTTATTTATATCTATATTTAAACCTGACATTAGTAAGTGATTATCACAGTTTCCTTGCAAATGTCCTTTGTTATTTAAATCATATTAGTGTCCACACCTCTAGGTGACCTGTTGCTGATGTATTATAATTGGTCCCAGACAGCTAAGTTATCAGCCCTATTTGGTATTGTTGTTTTGCTCTATGAAGATGTCAGAAAGAGCTCTTTAGGACCCAAGGACTTGAGCTTGAAAGATGTCATTGAAACACTTACTGGAGACAATGAAAACTGAAACTGCACTCTGTCTCTTAGTATTTGACATGACACTATTCAGACACTTTAGGTATCAGAGTAGAGTCCCTGGGCACATCTAGACAAGTGCACACATGTAGTTTGTGGCACCTCAAACCTGTATCCTGGGGCCCACGACCATGGAGCCCCCCTCCTACTCCTTTGCCACCAGGCGAAGAGTGCAGCCAGCTTGATAACCTGGCTAGAGTTCCCAGAGGCAGGGCCCTCCTTCAGGCCTAATGTACCACCGCCACCCAGCCATGCCAGGAGCTACCGTAGCAAGGGATGGCTGTCTCAGGCCAGACCTGGTACCACAGCCAGGACCAACAAGTCCCTGACCTCCTGCAGGACAGGAATGGGAGTGGGAAGGAGACCAAGGTGCAGCTGGGTCAGTGGAGGCCATACCCTGGTAGCCTTGGTGCCAAGCCTCGCTCCCATCAGAGGCCTGGTCCAGCTCCAGATCTACTCCCAAACTCAGGGCCTAGGAACTGCAGTTTCCCAGCTCAGCCAGCCAGCCACCTGTCACCAAGGCTGGTAAGTCCCTTGCAGAGCATGGGGAACTGGCAGCCTCTCTCTGCCATACCCTTGACCCTCCCTTCTCCTCTGGGCTGCTCTTCCTTGGGCCCTACACCAGCCCCAAGTCCATCTCTGCCACCTCCCTCCCTCCTCTCCTGATCACCACTCCTTTGCCGTGCAGGGGCCCCTTTCCCAGTAGGGGCAGGGCAGCCTCCCCACACTTGCCAGCACCCACAGCTGGATGAAACTGGTTCTGGCCACAAGGGCAGGGGAGAGGTGGTAGCATTGCCACAGTCACATGCCTGTTGGGCCTCAGCTTTGCACTTGCTGGAGCCAGTGGCTGAGGGCCTGGGGGTCATGCAATGCTGCATCCATAGGTGACTGGTAGATGCACGTGCACGTGCCTCCCTGACAGGGCTGTTGCCCCTCAGTGACTGACACCAATGCTGTTGGCAGGGCTGGTGGCCCCCCTGACAGTGCTGCCATTGGCAGGAATTTCTGCAGGTGCCCCCCCAGATTCAGGAGGCACCAGTCACCCATAGAATCAGAGAATCAATGAGTGGGAAGGGACATAGACAGATCACCTGGTCCGACCCCTGCCATGGGCAGGAAGGAGCACTGGAGGTGGCAGGGTCATAAGACCCCAGCCAGGTGCCTATCCAGTCTCCTCTTGAAGATTTCCAGGGAAGGTGAGAGCATCACCTCTCTGGGAAGCCTATTCCAGGCTCTGGCCACCCTTACAGTGAAGTAGTTCTTCCTAATATCTAACCTAAACCTGTCCTCCCTCAGCTTGTGGCCATTGTTCCTGGTGACTCCAAGGGGGGCCCTGGTGAACAGACTTTCCCCGAGTCCCTGCTGCTGGCCCCTGATAAGGTTGTAGGCAGCCACAAGATCCCCCCTCAGTCTCCTCTTGTGGAGACTGAAGAGATTCAGGTCCCTCAGCCTCTTCTCATAAGGTTGGCTACAAAGGCCCTCAACCATACAAGTGGCCTCCTCTGGACCCTCTCCAGGTTCTCCACATCCTTCTTGAAGTGCGACGCCCAGAACTGGACACAGTACTCCAGCTGTGGCCTGACCAGCGCTGCATAGAGGGGGAGCAAGACCTCTCTGGACCTGTTAGTGATGCACCTGTCGATGTATGACGGGTGCGGTTGGCTCTGCCTATTGCTTCATCACATTGGCGACTCATATTCATCCTGGAGTCAATCCTGACTCCAAGATCCCTCTCTGCCTCTGTGCTGCCGAGAGGGTCAGCCTCTAACCTATAATCATAATGCTGGTTCCCTCTCCCCAGGTGCAGCACTCTGCACTTGTCCTCATGGCTGCATCTTTCTTAGTAGAGGGAGGTACTGGGTGCTACAGGCTGGTCTGGCTGCATTCCTGGGAGGATCCCTCCAGGTGGGGCCCCACAGAGACCATGGGTGCAAGTGGGAGGGCCCTTTTGACAGGCTGTCCAGACACACAGTGGGAGGGGATGGGCAGACCCCAGGATGGATGCAGTCCTTGTAAGGATGCTGGGCCCACATTGCTTTGGCTTGGGGGGCCATCTGCTTGGCCCTGTGCCCGGGAATCATAGAAAGTTAGGGTTAGAAGGGACCTCAGGATGTCATCTAATCCAACCCACTGCTCAAAGCAGGACCATCCCCAGCTAGATCATCCCAGCAAAAGCTTTGTCTATCTGGGTCTTAAAAACCTCCAAGGATGGGAATTCTACCACCTCTCTGCGTATCCTGTTCCAGTGCTTTATTACCCTCCTAGTGAGAACAGTCTTCCTAATAGCTAACCTAAACTTCCCTTGCTGCAACTTGAGACTGTTGCTCCTAGTTCTGTCATCTGCCACCACTGAGAAGAGTTTAGCTCCATCCTCTTTTAACCCCCACTTCAGGTAGTTGAAGGCTGTTCTTAAATCCCCCTTGTCTTCTCTTCTCTAGACTAAACAAGTCCAGTTCCCTCAGTCTCTTCTCATAAGTCATGTTCCCCAGCCCCCTCACATTTTTGTTGCCTTGCAATTTGTCCACATCCTTTCTGTAGTGCGGGGCCCAAAACTGAACACAGTACTCCAGATGTGGCCTCACCAGTATTGAATAGAGGGGAATAATCACTTCCCTTGAACTGCTGGCAACACTCCTACCAGTGCAGCCCAGTATGCCATTAACTTTCTTTGCAACAAGGGCACATTGTTGGCTCATATTCATCTTATTGTCCACTGTAACCCCCAGGTCCTTTTCTTCAGAGCTGCTGCCCAGCCTGCACTGGTGCATGGGATTGTTCCATCCTAAGTGCAGGACTTTGCACTTGTCCTTGTTGAACCTCTCGAGATGCCTTTTGGCCCAATCCTCCAGTTTGTCTAGGTCACTCTGAATCCTAGCCCTACCCTCCAGCATATCTACTACTCTCCTTAGTTCGGTGTCATCTGCAGACTTGCTGAGGGTGCGCTCTATGCCATTTTCCAGGTCACTGATGAAGACATTGAACAAAACTAGCCTCAGGACTGACCCTTGGGTCATTCCATTTGATACTGGCTGCCAACTAGACATGAAGCCATTGATTATTATCCTCTGAGCCCAATGCTCCAGCCAGTTTTCTATCTACCTTACAGTCCATTCATCCAGCCCATACTTTTGTAGCTTTCCTGAGAGAATGTTGTAGGAGACCGTATCAAAAGCCTTGCTAAAATCAAGGTACACCACATCCACTGGTCTCCCTATGCTCTTGATGAATTAATGATGACTGTTCCCAATCACCTTCTCCTCCAGGTGCTTAGAAATGGCTTCCTTGAGGATCCACTCCATGATCTTTCCAGGGACTAAGGTGAGGTTGACTGGTCTGTACTTCTCTGAATCCTCCTTTTTCCCTTTTTTAAATGTGGGCACTATGTTTGCCCTTTTCCAATCATCTGGGACCTCTGGTTGCTATGAGTTTTCAAAGATGCTAGCCAATGGTGCTGAAATCCCATCAGCCAACTCTCTCAGCACCCTCGAGTACATCCCATCTGGCTTCATGAACTTGTATATGTCAAGATTTTCTAAATAGTCCCTAAACTCTTCCTTCAACACTACTGGCTGTTCACCTGCCCCTCAAATTTTGATGCCTGGTGCAGCAGTCTGGGAGCAGACCTTGCTTGTAAAGACTGAGGTGAAAAAGGCATTGAGAACTTCAGCCATTTCTGCATCCTCTGTCACAAGGTTGCTTCCCCCATTCAGTAAGGGACCCATACATTCCCTGATCCTCCTCTTGTTAACGACATACTTGTGCTTTGGTCTTCCCGACTTCATCCCTGAGCAATGCTCTTATATTCCTCCCTAGTTATTTGTTCAAGTTTCCATTTCTTATAAGCTCCTTTTTTTGTGATTTAGTTTACTGAAGAGTTCACTGCTAAGCCAAGCTGGTCTTCTGCCATACCTGTTAGTTTTCATGTACATTGGGATGGTTTGTTCCTGAACACTCAGTAAGGCTTCTTTAAAGTACCCAGCTCTCCTGGACTGCTCTCCTTCTCAGACTGGCTTCCCAGGGGATCCTGCCCATGAGGATCGAAGTCAGCTTTTCTGAAGCCCAGGGTCCTCCTCCTCTTTTCTCTTACCTGCCCTTCCTCAACAGTTTGTATCCATCCATGACAGTGCTCCAGTCATGCGAGCTCCCACCAAGTCTCTGTTATTCCAATCACATCATAAGTCTGTGACTGTAAAATGACTTCTGATTCTTCCTGCTTGTTTCCCAGGCTATGTGCATTTGTGTACAGCCACCTGAGGTAACTACTTGATTGCCTGGATTTCTCAGGAAGTATGAGAACACCTCCTCTGTTGCCCCTTCCTGCTTGCTCTTTCTCCAGGTCTCCTGCTTCCCCACTTATCTCAGGGCTTTGGTCTGCATCACCTAGTACACTTAATTTAAAGCTCTCCTCACTAGGTTAGTGAGCCTTTCTGCAAAGATGCTCTTCCCTCTTTGTCAGGTAGATCCCAACCTTCCCAGCAAGCTTCTTCTTGGAATAACATCACATAGTTGAAGAAGCCTGCTTGGTTGATGCCACTTGCACAGCCATGTATTGGTCTGCAGGATGCACCTGTTCCTGCCAAGGCCCTTTCTCTTGACTAGAAGAATTGAAAAGAACACAACCTGAGTCCCAAACCCCTTCACCCTCACAACGATGGCCCGGTAATCACTTTTGATCTGCTCAGGGTCTCCCTTGGCAGTATCATTGGTGCCCACATGGATGAGCAGCGTAAGGTAGTAGTCAGAGGGCTGGATGAGTCTTGGTAACCCCTCTGTGACACCTTGGATTTGGGCTCTGGGTAAGCAGCAGACTTCCTGGGACACCAGGGTAAGCTGGCAGATGGTTCTCTCTGTCCCCCATTGAAGGTAGTCTTCAACTACAACCACCCATCACTTCTTCTTGGTGGTGGTTGTCTCGATCCTTTCCACCTTGGTGAGGCCTGGCCTTTCCTCCTCCACCAATGAAACATGCTCCTTCCTCTCTGTCACTAGGACTGCATATCTGTTCTCCAGATGAACTGCTGCACTTGGAGGTGAAAGTTTATTCTTGCTGCCAGAGGTCACAAGCCTCTGGCTTCCACCCTCCTGGGAGTTCATGTCCTCTCTCTTCTCTAGCACTGCCTCTGGTAGTTCTTCCTCCACAGTCCTGGAGGTCTCCTCCAGCATTGAATCGATGAACTCCTCATGGCAGAGGATGCTTTGGGGCATCACCACCTCCTCCTGTAGCTCTCTTACCTGTTCCCTGAGAGATACTACTAGGAGGCACCGCTTGTACTACAGGCACCGCCTGACCTGGCCATCACTGGAAGGAACCTGCAAGCTGCAGTCCCCACAATGCTAAATCTGGACCTAGGTGGAAGCCTTGATGGTGAGTGGTCCAGTCTGGACAGAAACCTCACAGGTGCAAGGAGAGGCAGTGGCAGTGGCTCTGGTATTACAATGTCCTCCAGGCATTTCTCTGGGTCTCTTAATCTACCGTCTCTCTCTTACTGCCCTTCTCCCAAGCACACCTTCCCTAGTGAATGCATTTGGAAGCTTGCCTGTTTACTCTTCTTGGCCCCAAAAGATTTTTTTCCCTGTTTCCTCACACTAAGCTGAAAGGCTGTCCCCTCTAAATGTGGGGGAAGAGGGCAAACTGACCTGTGAACTGGCTTGAGAACTGCCTTCAAACTGCTTACCCTGTTTGCAGCCCCTGCTCGCTGGCTCCCTGCTCCCTGGGGAACCTCACCAAGGCCTGTTCTCACTCCATGCCATGTTGCTGTAGCTGAAGATGGCCCTCTGTCTGCTTTCTCTACAGACAGCACATTGGCCATGGGAGGCTGCTGCCCGGCACCCGGGGGCTGCCTGGCCACTGTTGCACACTCCAGGGATCATCTGGATGTGCCCCCAGCACCGGGAGCAACATGCCCAGCAAGACAGCATGTAGGTGGAGGTGCTTCAGATGGAGCAGGTGCATGGGCAGGAGGACCAGGACTTTCGTGCTCAGGTCCTATATGAGCTCCATTGTTTCTGCCTGCACCACCAAAGTGCATATTCAGGCATATGTGCTGAGGTGCAAATATCCAGCACAAATTTGTGCTGCTGCAAGCACACACCTTTGCATGTGTGGATGCACCCCCTGAGTTTGGAAGTTTGAAAAACTGAGATCAAAATTCACTATGTGACTAATGATTAATTTCTTTCTTTGAAGAACTTCATATTGCTTTGTTGTTGAAAGGTATTAGATAAAACTAAATTCTGTCCTAGCTAAAGCTTACTTAGGTTTTCAGTTGCACTTTTAGTCATCACCTAATGCTTTTCTGTCTCACCTGCAATTCTGTCTCCTTGTTCCCCTTTGCCCCCAGTAACCTATCCTTCTTGGTGGTTTTTTATTCTTTAAATTTTGCAGTTGTTTTTTTCTAACAGAGTTTAAAAATAACGAAACGAGCATCTTAAATTCCCTTAACTTTGTTGCTGTTTTTTGCCTTGTAACGTATTCCTTTTTTCCTTACTCTTTCAACTTTAATTCTTTTTCCACTTCAAAAACTAGTATTTTTTTGTGTGTGTTTGTTCTTCTTTTCTCCTGTCACCTTTGATCAAGTGCAGGATTAATTTTGGTGGGGGGTTTAATTCAAAATTTAGGGGCAGACACTTGTCCATAACACACCCTATGGGCGTGTCCAGACAAGCATGGACATGTGGTATGTGATGCTGCCACATACACAGGCATTCCCCATGCTGCTAATTTGCAGTGCAGGGGGCTGGGAGGGGGAGGGGGGATGACTCTGGGAGATCCTGAGATCAAAAAAACTCACGCCTTAAAAAAGCTGGGTAGTGCATCCAGTGGCAGCATGTGCTGCCAAAAACTGGAGCCTGGTCAGTTGGAACCATGGTCCAGCTCCCGGCCAGGCTTCATGATACCAGATTGCCATGGCTGTAGCCCCAGGGGCTCTTAGGACTCCAGGTAAGGTTGCTGGGACTAGCCTAGGTGCAAAGCCAAGAAGGCCCAGGCACAGCTGGAGCCCTCTGAAGTGGAGGATACTCCGCCTCCCCTAGTCTCTGCCTCCAGGGTCCCCTGCAGTGCTCACCCTGCGCACTGACCTGCTTGTTGAACTCCTCTTCTGGAACCCCCAGTTAGAGGTGCCAATGGTGCAGGCACCTCAGTTGTGATAAAGGCTGGCCCTGGGTGGTGTCACCCATCTTGGAGACCTCCTGGACTATGATAGGCAGGTGTGGGTGGACCCCACTGTGCTGGCCTGATGCATGGGTTTACCCACCAATGCATACGACCTGCCACCTAGTCCAAGAGGTGAAATCTGCCCTACCTCCTGACACCCTTGCCTTTGTCAACCAGGTTCTGTCTGATGGCAGTCCCCAGCCCCCTGTGTCCTCCAGCCTGCCAGAGTTTGTCGTAGGGCTGGTGCCTTGCCCAGCACTGAGGTGCTCCCCACTCCATTACCTGAGCCAGTTGGAGGACACCATATTGGTCTGCTTCTCCATTGTCCATTGCCACCACCTCTACACACTCATGAGCCACACGATCCACCATGCCACCCTTGCTTTCCACCCAGACACCAAATGTTGGGACCTGCTCAGCGAGGGTGTACCTGGGCCCAGTGGCTGAGTCTGTACTCCACCCTCATCCCATGAACAACTGTGGTCCTCAGCTGGTGGCTCCACCATGGGCATGTATATGGCAAGCTTTATTAACACCCCAGTCTCCTGCCCTTTCTGCAGGCAGAGGGAGACACTAGCGCACATGACGCTCAAGTGCGTCAGGCTGAAGCCCCTCCACCTCCACCTCCAGAAACTCCTCCTGAGGTTCTGGATGAATTTCGCCCCCCACCTTTTTATTTTTGGACACCCCATCTGTGGCCCCACCAAGTCCCAGGACCTCCTGGTCAACCTCCTCCTGGCCCTGGCCAAGTGGGCCATGTACTTGATCAGGAAGGAGGCTCTGGCCAGCAAGGTGCCCAGGGACTGTAGGGCCACTTTCCTCTCACTGGTCTGCATGCACCTCCAAGTGGAGCACCACTGGGCAGTGCCCAATGGCTCCTTGGATACCTTTGAGGTCCAGTGGGCATGGCACGGGGGGGCTGTACTTGGAATCCCACTCATTTTCATGTTTTGACCCTTTGACCCTCACATCACTCCTGCCATATTTTTTGCTTTTGTTGTCCCAAGAATTTAGTTGTTTCATTCATCCACTAGCCCCTGTACAGTAGGGTCTACTAGTTAGCCAGGTAGACCCCAGGACCCACAGTAATTGAATGAAACAAATAGATGGGAACTTCTGGGGCCCAACCAGTTGGTATCTGGGGACACTACTCCTTCATAGATTTCATATATTTCATAGATTTTAGGGTTGGAAGGGACCTATTAGATCATTGAGTTCAACCCCCTGCACTGGGCATGAAAGAGTGCTGGGGTCAGATGACCCAATCTCCGCTTAAATACCTCCAAGGAATGGGACAACACAACCTCCCTTGAAAGCGTATTCCATATTTTGGCAATGCTCACTGTAAAGAATTTTTTTCTGATGTCCAATCTAAATTTGCTCTCTTTCAGTTTGTAGCCATTGTTTCTAGTTACCTAGATGTGTGCCCTGGTAAACATTGTATCTCCTATTTCCTGCTCTTCCCCCTTGATGAGTTCATAGATGGCCACAAGATCACCTCTCAGCCTTCTCTTATGGAGGTTGAAGAGATTCAGGTCCTTCAATCAGTCCTTATAGGTTTTTTCCTGTAGGCCTTTAACCAGATGGGTGGCCTTCCTCTGAACCCTTTCCAGGTTATCTACATCTCTCTTGAAGTACGGCACCCAAAACTGGAAGCAGTACTCCAGCTGCGGCCTGACAAATGCCACATAAAGAGGAAGTATCATCTCCCTAGACCTGTTTGTGATGCACCTACTTATGCAAGAAAGAGTGTGGCTAGCTTTACTTATTACTTCATCACACTGGCAACTCATGTTCATTTTGGAGTTGACTACAACTCCAAAATCCCTTTCCACAGTTGTGCTACTTAGAATGGTACCTCCCAGGCTATAGGTGTGTTGATGATTCTTCCTCCCAAGGTGCAACACATGACACTTATCTTTGTTAAATTGCATCCTATTCTGTTCTGCCCACTTCTCCAGCTTATCCAAATCTGCCTGGATTCGCTCTCTGCCCTCTAGTTTGTCTACCTCATCCCATAGTTTGGTGTCATTTGCAAACTTGGACAGAGTGCTTTCTACTCCCTCATCCAAGTTACTAATGAAGATATTGAACAGTACCGGTCCCAGGACAGAGCCTTGGGGGACTCTGCTGCTCACATTTCTCCAGGTAGAAACCCCTACCACACTCTGGGTACGTCCCATAAGCCATTTTTCCATGCACTGGACTGTGTAATAATCTATATTGCAACTGTTTAGCTTGTTTGTAAGAATTGAGTGCAACACTGTGTCAAAGACCTTTTTAAAATCTATGTAAATAACATCTACCTCTATTCCTTCATCCAATCATTTTGTGACTCGGTCATAAAAAGAAACCAAGTTAGTCAGGCAGGATCTGCCTACAGCAGTAATGCCTTGTGCAGTACTACTGCCTTGTGCCAGCTGAACTGCTGCAGCAGCCCTAACTGAGAGTTCCCTGTGCCCTCTACCTACTGCAGCAGTCTGGCACTGGGAGTTGCTGCCTGGCTATGACCTGCTGCCACCTGTGACAGCATGTGGCCCAAAGGCTGCATGCCTGCCAGACCCATAAGGGGGGAGAGCAGAGGTATCTGCACCTCTGGGCCAGCTGCCAGTGGGCTGTAGCTGCACAGGTGGCCTTTGTGCCCACTACTGCCATGTGTGCCGCCACCCTGCCATCTGAGCAGCTATCGCCCAGAAGATGTACTCAGTGTGGTGGCCTGCTTTGAACTGTCAGGAGGTCAGCCACCTCCAGATGGGTCCTGGGTGCCAGCCCTGAGCAGGCACCTCTGCCTGGTCCTGCCACTTGCCTCACTAGCAGGAATTCTGTTGTTCCCTATTTAAAAACTACAAAATCTCTGATAAAAAAAATCCGGAATTCACTCTTTAAAATACTTCCAAATCCATGTTCTTCCACAATTAAAACAAAAGACCACTATATATATATGAGAGAGAGAGAGAGATCAGTTAGGCAATATTTTATTGGTATATTTACAATTTTAAAGTAATTTGGAAGCCTATCAGTGTCTCTGTCATCATAATGATGTGGTTAAAATCCGTGGGGAACACAGCACAGGGGACGCAATGGTGGGAGTCTATTACAGACCTCCTACCCAGGATCAAGAGCCTGACCAGGAGTTCACCAGGGAATTGGCTGAAGCTGCACACTCCCGGTGCATGGTTGTCATGGCAGACTTCAACTACCCCGACATCTTGTGGATAGAGCGCTCAGCCAAATCAAAGCAGCTGCAAAGCTTTCTCTCATGCGTGGATGAGCTCTACTTATGCAAGAAGTTGACGAGCCAACAAGAGGTGAAGCACTGCTTGACCTGGTACTGGCTATGGGAAATGACCTAATCAGCAACCTAACGATTGAAGGAAAGCAGGGTGACGGTGATCATGAGCTGATCACCTTCACTGTCCATAAAGTGGGCAAGTCAGTCCGCAATACAGAAGTCCTTGACTTCAGGAAAGCTGACTTTGACAAGCTCAGAAGGCTTGTAGGTGAGGCCTTAAGGGACCAAGATCCAATGGGGTGGGGAGTTCAGGAAGAGTGATTGCTCCTCAGGGGAGTGATCCTGGATGCACAAGCTAAGTCTATTCTGTGTCAGAGGAAAGGCAGCAAAAGGGCACAGCAGCCCCCTTGGCTCTGCAGGAAACTAACAGACCTCCTGCATCTAAAAAGAAAGACCTACAAAGGATGGAGGATGGGATCCACCTCCAAGGAGGAATATTCTGCACTGGTCTGGACCTGCAGGGAGCGGACCAGGAAAGCCAAGGCTGCAATTGAACTCCAACTAGCTACAAGTATCAAGGACAATAAAAAGTCCTTTTTTAGATACGTGGGGAGCCGGAGGAAAAGCAAGGGCAACATCAGACCCCTGCTAAACCACATGGTACAGCTGACAACCAGTGCCCAGGAAAAAAAACCCTTGCTAAATGGGTACATTGCATTGGTTTTTCACCAGTCCCAAAGGGTGCCTCTGCCCATTATGGGACAGGAACACCTGGGTGAGGAAGATTCCTTACCCTCCATTAATACTGACCTTGTGAAGGAACACCTAGAGAGGCTGGACACCTTCAAGTCAGTCCCTGTCCCTGACCCTGGCCCTGACAGCTTACACCCCAGGGTACTCAAGGAGCTGGCAAGCATTATAGCTCAGCCCCTGGCAAGGATCTTTGAGAACTCCTGGTGCTCTGGTGAAGTGCCTGAGGACTGGAAGAAGGCCAATGTGGTGCCTATCTTCAAGAAGGGGAGGAAAATGGATCTGGCAAACAATGGGCCCATCAGCCTGAAATCTGCAGCATGCTTATAGGCTCAGCAGTGCTACGCTGGCTAACACTATGGACAAAAAGGACTTGGGGGTCATGATTGACCACAAGATGAACATGAGCCTTCAATGTGATGCTGAGGCCAGTAAAGCAAGCAAAATGCTGGCTTGCATCCACAGATGCTTCTCAAACAAATCCCAGGACGTCATTCTCCTGTTGTACTCGGCCTTGGTGAGGCCGCAGCTGGAGTACTGTGACCAGTTTTGGGCTCCGCAATTCAAAAAGGACGTGGAGAAGCCTGAGAGAGTGCAGAGGAGAGCCATGTGCATGATCAGAGGTCAGGAAAACAGACCTTATGATGAGAGGCCGAGAGCCATGGGACTCTTCACCCTGGAAAAGCGAAAGCTCAGCGGTGATCTGGTATATAAGTTTATCAGGGGTGCTCACCAGGATCTGGGGGAACATCTGTTCACCAGAGCACCCCAGGGGATGATAAGGTCAAATGGTCATAAACTCCTTCAGGACCGTTTCAGGCTGGAGATATGGAAGAATTTCTTTACAGTCCGAGTCTCCAAGGTCTGGAATAGACTGCCACCGGAGGTGGTTCAAGCACCTACTTTGAACACCTTCAAGAGTAATTTGGATGCTTATCCAAATGCTTATCTTGCTGGAATCCTATAACCCCTGCTGACTTCCTGCCCCTGGGGGGCTGGACTCGATGATCTTCTGAGCTCCTTTCCAACCCTAATGTCTATGAAATCTATGCAATATAATAAAATAAATTCTTAATATTTATATGTTTTAATGTTTGTTTTGACCCCTTCACTAACTAGGATGTGGGGACAGTTGCCCTTGCAGCCACAGCTCCTGCCAGCAGCTCTCAATTTATCTGGCAGTTGGGCATGCTGGGTGTGTGATGGGGGATACGGGTTTGCAGGGGGGGGGGGCAGGAGTGTAGGGGATGTGGGTGGGTGTGTGGGTGGCTGTGGAGGGATGTGGGGAGGTGTGGAGTGGGGGGACTGTGTGGGAGGCCTGCTCAGGAGTGGTAGTTCCCCTGCCCCCCACAGGATGCAGCCCCACCACATAGCACATGGACTGTCCCTCCCGCAGGCCCCAAGCCCCTCCCTGAAGGGCCCATGGCTCACTCCTGCAGCAGAGTCTCCAATGTCACAGCATGACCCTGACTACCTCAGACTTGGTGCCACCTGTGCCAGTCATCGTGGGTCCAGCTCTGTGCAGCGCAGCACAGGCTCGTGTGCCTTCAGGCAGCCCCGAGCCACTTGGGCTGTTATCCAAGGCCCCATGATGCTCACGGGGAATGCTTGTAGTGCTGGGCTGGGTCATGCCACTGGCAGCAGCGCTGCTGGACCTGAGGTGTGTGTGGGAAGAAAGCACGTGGCAGGGCCCAGCCCAGCATGGCCCGCTAGTGTACCTTTGGACAGGACTGGGAAGCACGGCTCCGGGATGTACAGCTTCTGTGCAAAGGTACGCTAGCTGTGTGGCCTAGGCCAGGTCAGGTCAGGTCGGGCCAGCCGGGCATGTTTCCATGAGGCTCAGGTGGCAATGCGCCGTGGCACATTGTAGGCACAGTGCTGCAGCTGTGCATCTCTGCCTGAGCCTCATGGAAAGCATGCTCGACGCAACTCCTGGACTGCACAGCTAGTGTACCTTTGCATAGCAGCCACGCCTCCTGGTCCTGTGCAAAGGTGCACTACTGGCCACATGGGGCTGGACTGGGTCAGGTCCTGCTGTATGCTTTGTGGAGGGGCTCAAGCAGGGGCTGCCGCATGCCTGCCCCACTGCCTGCCTTCTGTGGTGCCAGCGGCAGCAGCCAGAATAGCTGTGGCTCAGCTGCAGGCACAGCTGGCAGCAATGCAGCACTACGTGACCTGGGCTCTGTACATGCTGAATGGACCTGGCCTGGTCCACTAGCGCATGGCTTTCCTGGTCCTGTCCATAGCCGTGCACTAGTGGGCTGGACCAGGTCTGTTCAGCATGTAGAGAGCCCGGGTCACACAGTGCCACATTGCCACTAGCTATGCCTGCAGCTGTGCCAGAGCCATACTGGCTGCTGGTGCTGGTGCTGTGGGGGGCTGGTGTGGGGGCAGGCATGTGGCAGCCCCAACTCGAGCCCCTCCACACACCCACCCACAGACTGCACACCCCCCCACACCCCCCAACATCTGCGCACCACTCCTCACATGCCCCCATCCCCCACCACTCCTCACACCTCTCCACTCATAACCCCCCCACCCCCACATCTCTACTTACTCGTGGCAGTGCCTGGGTCCCAATCCTTGCTGCACTTCTGCTTGCCCTAGCACACTGAGGGTTTGTGTCTCAGGTGCTGGGGCAGCAGGAGCACCATAGAGATGCTGTGGCCAAAACCAGAGCATCTCTCTAGAGGACTGGCTCCCAGCTTACCTCAAGGCATGGTCAGGGACCATGTCCTGCCCCGCTTTTTTTACCCATGTTTTATATTGATACCTGGATATCCAGGTATCAAATTTTGAGCCCGCGCTGCAAATATGCAGCACAGGGAATGTTTTTTAGTTCACAGTGTGCCTCTTGCCATGGCTCACACTGCTTCAAGATGTGGCAAGAGGCACGTATGGGCTCGTCTGGACGTGTCCTATGACTCCCCTTTGTGCCAGTGCTGCAAAACAACATAAAACTTCCTTAAGACAACCTCAGCTTCTCTAATAGTCTTCACCTAGTGTTAAACTGGCTTTGCTATCCCTAGGCCAGATGTTTCTGGTGTAGGGGCATCCCGGGATGGGTGGGGAAGTACAGAACGGGAAGCAACAGGCATACAATCTCCAGCAATCCAGATTACTTTAACAGTTCCTTGGGAGCTGTTATATACACGTGCAAATTAGAGGAACAGAAATACAGAAGAAAGTCACTTATGCCTCCTTCCTCCTGTTCTAGTTTTTGGTGCATTGAGGGATATGGCCCTTAAAGTTTCATATCAAATTTGGAAATGTATTAATTATCTGGTGTCATGTTTATTTAAGGTCCTCTGTGACCCTTTCTTGTTCAGCACACTTAACACAGCAGAGGTAGCACCTATCAACAGTAAGGGAAATTTAAAGGAAACCCCCATGTGTCTCTCACTGCACAGTTACAGACTGCTATTTGTTCTCCAGTTTGTCACTTAGAAGAAATAATACATGGCAAGGAAAGGTTAATTTATTTTAAAGGGAAGAGGAAGGGGAATCTCTCTTTGTATGCCAGCCTTTTCAGACAAGGGGCCCCATAGTCACGGGGTATGAGACATCCTGTCTTATGGTTCTGCATGTCCCAGATCTCTATTAAATTCTTCAATTCCATTACTGCTGTCAGTGGCCCTTTTGTTGGATCCTCCCTGCTCCTCCATGAATTCAGGCAGCAGCAGTTTCTTTAGATGTGCTTTTGAATGCATACAATGATAATGAAGCTAGGAGATGTAGGTATATGAGGAGAAGGATCTTTTAGTGTGGAAGAGAACTTTCAAAGTAAAAATGGAAAGCAGTTGTGTGTTTTAAAATAATGGGTGCAATTATACACATGTGCACACGCAGAACTATGCAGGGCATAAGGGGGAGATCCTCCCTGCTCTCATCACAGTTGTCCTTAATGGTCTTTTACATTAAGCAAGAGGCCTTTGCTCCCCTTTGTGAGCTATTGGACAAGGAAGTGGTGGCGTGGAGCGTGGATGGGTGGAATCTCACTTGTCTCCATCTCCTGTAGCAGCAGCTAGGACAAGGAAGGGACTAATAATTTTCACCTGTTCCACCATGAACCAAGGGAGAAGCAGAGGCTGAATCAGGCTTGTCTGGGTCACATGGAACAGTCATGCACTGCTTCTTATACAACCATCAGTGTAAGTAGACACAGACTGTGATCCTTAGCTTTGACAGGAGGGCTGTGCATTCAGACTCCACAGGGACCCAAATAAGCCTGAATATCTCATTATTTGTATTTATGATTATGTTTTTCATGGGTTTCCTCTCCCCACCCCAGGGTACAATTTGTGGGGCTGAAATAGTGTGCAAGCTCTGGTCTTTTAACATTGTTTCCACTCCCAAGGAACTGAAGAACCGTGAGAAGATCGGATCTGATGTTATTTCAGCCCCACAAATAGCTCCCTGAGTGACTGAAAGATCTTGTGAAAAAAATGTAAACACAAATACCTGAAACAAAAATATAAGTCCCAGGAGCTGTGCACACCACAGACTGTCAGGGTTGGAGAAGACAGGCAGCCCAACTCCTTTCTTTTGCAGCTAATGTCTCTAAAATCTTCTCCTAATGATTTGCCCGTATTCAGTGCTACTCTCAGGGGGAAGTTCAGAGAGTTGTATCGTTCCTCTTCAGTAGCTGCTGTTGACTGCCTGATGCTGCAGCTTCTTTATTTCTCTTTCCCCACCCACTGGTTGATGGCCTTCTTGAGAGACTAGCCAGATCCTCAATTTTTGCAAATCAGTGTGGTCCTGGTAAAGTCTGATTATCAAGCCCATAGTTATTTCTAGTTTTTCCCTCTTAGGTCTACATTCTCTAAGAGCTTGTGTGGAAGGCAGAAGTAACTGGATCTACATTTTGTGTGTTGCCTATGGCTAGGGACAGACATTACACATAAACTGGTTTAAGTGATCAGAACCTGGTTTAAACCTGTAACAGAACAGATGTTCAGTGCACATAAACCAGTTTGAAAATGGATGAAACTGCTTTGAGATAAACCTGGTTGAATGTAGTATCAGACTTAGCTGATTTGGCTCAAACCGGTTTATGCAACATCTGTCCCAGACTCCTTGCAAGTTGAAATTAATCAGAGCCCCCCAGCATCCTGACATGCTCTCTGGGCTGGGCTGGGTAGGGCTCTCTGCTCCACAGCAGGGCTGGGCCCTCTTCTCTGCTGCCTTACTGGAGCTCGGCAGTCTCTGCAGGCATCTGCCTGGCTTCTGCTCCCCGCTCCCCTCCAGACTCTGTGCTAATCAGGCATTCCCCCGTCCCTCACCTCAGCATTAGCTAGCAGACCACATACTGGCTACAGTCTGTGCTGTGTCAGATGACAGAGGCAGACAGGCTTTTTGGAGATATTCAACAGGTCCTTCCTTGGAAAAGCTGTTTAAGAGCTGTTTGCTCCCTCCCTCCCCCTCACCACTCCCTGCTGAGCAGGAATTCCTTCCTCCCCTCTGCCTTGTGGAGAAGGTATCTGTATATTAGCTAGCAGACCACATGCTGGGTCCATGTTGAATCAACAGGCAGAATCAACAAGTAGCTGGTAATGTTTCTCCTTTTTCTTAATGGGGCAAGAAACACTGAGATAGGGATGACACCTTTATCAGCCCCTCCACCCCCAGCTTGCATGCCTGTCAGTTTTCTGTATACTGTCTGCAGCAGACGGGGTGGGGGGGAGTTGAAAAGCTCCATATCACCAACAGATGCATGCACTGCACACCCCTCCCTGCTTTGCCTCAGTGCTAGCTGGGGGCTACAGGTTGGCAACACTGCCTGGGACTGCAGGCAGGATGGGGGTTTATACCCCTCCCTAATCAGAGCCTCCTGCTGGGACCTGGTCACACCCATCTCAGCTCAGCTCTGTAAGGGAATGGAGGGCTGCTCTAGCATCCCCCAGCTTCTAGCAGGCATGTGCCTGAATTGCCTCAGTCCAGAGGGATTGTCTGTATTGTTGGAAACTGGTTCAGCTTAGCCATCTTAGACTAACCTGCAAAGATTGTATCAATTCAGGCTCAGGCTTTTTGAATGTCCATCCCTAGCCTATAACTCCAGTCCTCTCCCCACACAAAAAAACCCCTTACCTTGTATGCAGTTGTGCTTTTAACTCAGTCTGGTTTGTTTGTCATGGTTTATAGGCTCAAATTATAACACATGAGCAGTCTGTCCAGCTACTTACTTCTGCTAATCTCATCCCTTTGCAATAATCCAATCATTCTGTGTGGTTCCAGCATTTTTTTTCACAATGTAGTCATCCAAGAGTAGTTTCAAGTGCTGATTACTCACATTAGCTTTGCAATGAAAATATAGGGTATGGACATGCAAACAACTTACTGTGGGGTAGAAAGTTGGGGGTGGGGGGGTGATTTACCATGCATCAGTTGCTCTAACAGTAACTGGAAGCTAAACTGTGGTAATTTACTCTTTTTTCTTGGAAGACTAAACGACTGCAATTTAGCTTTCATGTACTTCAGGGTAAGAGCATGCATACAAAAGTTATCACAGGACAGCTGGCATGCTGTAAAGCCCTGCCCCTTTTTCCCACAATACATTGTTCCTCTATCCATTCCCTTAGGTCATGGATCTGATCTTTCTTTTATGTACATGAGTTGAACAGAGATCCCACAACCAACTGGCATTGGAATAGATGAGAATCTCTTGAATGAGCAAGAGGACAGGCCCTGAACTTTTGTACTTTATCTGCAAAGCAGTAGGTATTATGTTGTAGGGCTATGCACCATGCCACACACTGACTTTAAGCTCTTAATCGTTTGCCAGCTGTAACCCTTTGCCCACATGATTACATATCCCCTACGCATGCTTTATTTTCTTAAATGAACTAATCTTAATTTGGGTTTCTTCCCATTCACAGAAACAAGCGAATCATACAAAATATAGATCCAAGAATTCATAGACAAAAGGCCTTAAAAGCAAAGGGCATTCAGAACATATTACAGAATAAAAAGACCACACATGGTAGATGTTAGACATTAGGAATGCAATAGAAGGCAATATACAAAAACCAAAACCCCAACAAAAAAACTGAACCAAATTCTGACCTCCTTTCTGCCCATGAAACTCCAGTGATTTGAGCTAAGGACAGAAATTACACATAAATTCATAAAAGTGAGCAGAAACTGGTTTAAATCCATCATGCAATGGAAATTCAATGCACATAAACCACTTTCAAAATGGCTGAAACCAATTTAAGATAAACCCGGAAGGATGTAGTATTAGATTTAACTGATTTAGGTTAAATTGGTTTACTGAACTTCTGTCCCAGATCCCCTTCAGATTCAAGTTAATTTACAGTCCACCAGCATCCCAGGATGTTTTATACCTCCCCTGCAACCTCCCCTTGCAAGGTAGGTGTGCTCTAGTGCTCCCTAGCTTCTGGTCTGGGCTACTGCAGGCATGTGGCTGCATTTCTGGGATCAAAATTGAATGTCTGTTAACTTGCTTATCAGTTGAATCTACACAGCTTAGAGTAAACTGCAAAGGTTGAATCAATTCAGCCTTGGGTTTTTTCACATTTTTTACTTAGCCCTGGTGTAATTCAGGGTGGATTCTGCTACTCTGTATAGGAAGGCTCAGTTTTCCTGGCACATTCTGACTGCTAGTGACAGAAAACAGCAGTTTAGCTGGGAGACAGTGGACATAGGAGCCTGATCTGCAAACCAGAATACCTGGATGCTACTCCTAGTGGAGCCAACCTGCTCTTTGACCTTGGGAAAAGTCACTGCACTGCGTTATCCCTTCTGTTTCCTCTCCCAGCTCTTGTCTATTGAGACTGTAACTTCTCCAGATATAGGACCATTCCACTATATGTTTGTACCATGCCAAGCACAAGAGAGCCCTGCTCTTGGATGGTGCTGTTGTTATCTAGCACATCAGAGAGTTGAACCCAAAAGATGGCTGCTGCAGATATGGAAAAAGCTCAGGAAACAAAGAATCTGCAAATATGGGCTATAAATTCAGATATAGAACCACATTTCCTCAAATTTCAGAATTATTCAGGCCCAGGTTTCCAGTTCAAGTCCATTTAGAACAACTGCAGCTTGAAAAGATATAGTCCATCTTAGGAAGGAGAGGGATGTTTAAAATAAAAAAGTGTAGTTTTTCTTTGGAAAGAAAGTAGAGCTGCTGCTGAATCCAGTGCCAGCAGCTTTGGAAACCCGAAACAAAGTTATATAATAATAACAAATATAAAACAAATTAAAGAAGGTAGGGGGTGGGGGAGTCTGCCCCCACCTCTGGCCCACCCGCGTGTAACTGAGCATAATAAACCATAAAAAGAGCAACTTGGCAGCAGCTGGCATTTCAGGCCTGGTTTGATGCCAATGCTGGGACTCCCACTGGTTTTGTAAATTATTTTTTATATATTTTAGTCAAAATAGCTAAATGAACCGTTGAAACTGAACTAAAGGACAGGCAGAAACTGGCATGTGATACACTCTCTCTCCATTAGCTAGAGTCCAGTTACCCTATCAGGCTAATGGCACCAAAGAAATTCTTCTACAACTGTATTTTTCTTTCATGGAGCCTGATCCTGACCATTTTGGAGTCAATGGCAATTCTACATTTGTTTTTTATAAGACCACAACTGGGTTCTTAATTTATCAGAAAAGAAAAACCATGCAGATTCTTCTTGGAAATTTAGCAGCACAATATCCAGGTAGATTCCTTTAAAAGCTTATCTTAGCAGGGATCTTCTCATTTTTATCTCTTTTTTTTAAGTTACAGCATAATAATAAGTAGTAGCCATGGACTAGGGTCTCATAACAAGATATGCTGGGTAAAGCACGTAGAACATAGAAAAAAATGACAATCCCTGCCCTAAAGAGCTTACAGGCTAAGTAAAAACGTATTTACTTGCATCATGTTTTTCAGACACTAGCAATAAAAACCTGGCCCCATTGAAGTTAATAGCAAAAATCTCATTGACTTTAATTGGAACCAGGTTTTTATTCAACATGCCGCTGTTGAATTTATATCTTCCAGGGGCTGGACTGGTAAACAAGGGACACAAAGTTGGGAGAAAAATTTTGTGGAAGCCAAAATCTTTGTGTCTTTAGTTTGAAGCTGGTTAAGGATTGTGGTTACACATTTATGGCAATTTATACATCATTAAATGAACTCTGTCCTCCAACTAGCTGATGTTGGTGCTAGTCCCACTTCACTGACTATGGGCACGCCTACATGAGATGCTTAATACGCAGAAGACTAATTCTACTGAGCATTAGCATGGCTGGCAAAAACCATGCTAATGTGCTAATGCACAGTAGACTTAATTTAAGGTGCACTGACGTCACAAAAAAAGCATTCATTTGCACTAATGCACAATACTGCCAATTACAGCACATTAAATTAGTACCTGTTATTATGGTCCATTAATGGACATGTAGGTGTGCCTAGTATGTTCTAAATATCTCCTACAATAAGAATAATTTAAACTAATAGAATTATTTTGAATTTCAAAACCTGGAGCAAATATTCGTAATTTGATGGAGCTCTGGAAAACATTGAAGAATTTTCACTTTTGTGCCTGCTTTTGACTGGATATTCAATGTTTTTCACACATCTGGCTCTAAAAGTCCTTGGGACATGGCCAGATTACCTGTATATATTCTTTGGGCCACAGAAGACATTTTGAAGGAAGATGTATGCTGCTAATTTTCCAAGGATTTTAATAAGCAATACTGCAGAGTATATTGACTCCTTAAACCTTGCCAATCTATAATGCTATAATAATACTTGGTCCTTATTACTCTATTTCCCTAGTCAGCAGATCTTTGGTAAGTAAAAGTGTTGCTATTTATGTCACAGTGGTGGTGTCTACTCCTGGGCACAGCATTTACATGTGCACCTGGAACTGCAGTACATTGAGACTGGGGCAGTGCAGCCCTGGACTGCAGGGAATCAGGGAGATCAGCCTGCCAGCCTGCGGCTGCCCCAGCCTAGCTTAATGTGCTGCAAAAGGGGTGGCTGGAGCATGAGGGTGCTACAAAGCAGGGCTAGCTGGCAGTCAGCCCTGCACTGTTGTACTCTCATGTCTCAGCCAGGCTCAATCACTGTCTACAAGTGCATTACGGTGGAATAAATAACTCTGCCATGGAATAGTATGTGTGTTGGGCAGTACTGTCCTATGGTAGAACTAATTGGTGGAGCGTCTCATGTAGACGCACCCAGTGAGTTCTTAGGTGCAAAGCTAAACATCATACAGTGCATGTCAATACAGTCATATTTATGTGCAGCAATAAACTCCAGTGCAGATTGCACCATTGTTTATTGCTCCTGGGCACTCTGTTTACATGTGCACCTGGGACTGCAATATGTTGAGCCAGACTGGAGCAGCCCCGGCTGGTAGGGCTGCTCCGACCTGGCTCAACATGCTGTGGAGTGTCTGGATGTGGCACAGGGATGCTTCAATGCGAGGCTAGCCAGCAGGTAGCCCCTGCACTGAAGCACCCTTGTGCCCCAGCCAACCTCATTGGCATTTACATGTGCATTGCTGCAGAGCAAAAACTCTGCTGCAGGATAGTACTGAGGCATTGATACACATACTTTTTCATTCAGTGATGTGCCAGAGATCCACTGCTTCTGAGCAGACTCAGTTAATATGCATGCGAGCTGACGCACACTGCGCTGCACCGCATTCAGTTGTGTAAGTTGCAAAATACATGTCAGCACACAGAAAATGGTGGCTATGCCCTTTTGAACTAAAGCACCTCCAAGGTGTTATAGTTCAAAAGCATGCCGCCACCATTTTCTGCATGCTGACACACATTTCACCTGGTGCTGCAGTACTTGCATGTGTAAAAATGCCCTGTCTGTTTACAAGTACTAACTTGATGCTGAGTTAATTAGTTCACTGTATCCTAATAGCACATATAGATGTTGAGATGTTTACTGTGGAGCTAATTAGGTAACTCCACAGTAAATGTCTCATGTAGATGTGCCCACATAGTTCTCGTGTTATGCAAAAATATTAGGTGGCAGTCTATCTACATGGGCAGAGTATGTGTCAGACCATCCTGCATGGTGTATGCTTTATTCTCTTACTTCCTGTGTTTATTTCGATGGGATTCAGGCATTTGCACCTAACTTTTGTGAATCACTCCAGGTGCCTCCTTGCCTTTGTAGGTACCTAAATATCTTTGATAATCGGCCCCAAAGTGCCCAAGTCCCCTTGGAAACAGGATTTAGGGTGCAGACAGATGTTCAGGCCCCTGGTCCAACTCATGGTACTTTGCATAAAGCACCATGAGTTAGAGGACCCCCCTGTTGGGCTGAGGGTGATTGAGCCCGCCTGCACTGTCCTCTGCCTGTACCACCCCTCTCCCCAGTCCCTCCTCCCCCCTGCTCCAGGGCTGTCAGAAGAAAGGGAGTGGGGGAGGGCAGTGAGCAGCATGAAGCTGCTGGCTGGGCTTTGCCAAGCCTTAGCTAGAGAGGTGTGGGGGATATATCAAAGCCCCATGCCTTACATCCCCTCTCCACCCCAGGTACCCTAGCTGGGATGCTGGGGGGAGCTGAGCCTGGCCTGCGAGGGGGCTCCATTCCACCCTTCACCCCCACCAGCTCAGACTGGGCAAAGCAGAGAGAGGGAAAAGAGCAGCATGAGCTACCAGGTCCTGCATAAGCCCAGCCCCACAATGCATGAAAAATTAATCCTTGGCAACACAAGTTCCCTAAGGCACTGTAAAGCAGAGTCCCTTCATCTAACACCTCATTTGAGGAGTGTTAATTTTTTGTGCGATCGGCCTCTTTAGAAGTGCTCTGCAGCTATGCACATGTGTCATGTCATGGCTGTAGAGTGCTTTCAGTGGTCTAATTGTGCAAAAATGTAACTTGTGTAAGCACCCTTAGTTTCCTAACTCCCTTTTAAAGTGTGACCCTGTGTCATGTCTTGGCTTGAGCTGTCCATATAGTGGAGAACTGTGTACAAGATCAAACAACTTGAAGGCTGAACAGAATCTATTCTTTTTCTTCTGTTTTTATGCTCACGTCAACTATGCTGAATGGAAAAAGCTTGTGAATAAGGCCATTTCTAAGTGATATGATTCACTCTGATGGGATGTTGCACTTCTTTCTCTCTCCTGAAAAATGTCCTCAGTTTCCTCTTCCAGGAATCACGTGGATCAAAACCACAACAGACTGCTGCTCTTTGTTAAGCAGGAAGCCAGAAACATCCCTTATCATTGCAAATAAGCTTCACTTCTATCTTTCTTCAGGTTTCCTCAAGGCTTCATAGGCTTCCTACGAATGAGAACCTTTGCCTACACTTACATCCAAATGCCTCTCTTTTGTTTATAATAATTCTGGAGGTTTGTGGTTAAATGGCCTCAGCATCATTGCAAAAGTAGCTTGCTTGCATTATTCTAGCAACACTGATTGTAAAAGAGATACCACTCCCCAGGGAGTTCCTTTTCATTAACTCTTTCATGGGGAGGCCCAGCATTTTGAAACCAACAATGTTTGCTTGCTGCACCGCATATGAACTGGGTAATTCCAGTCTGGCCTGCCATGTGGCCACATCATATAAACCATTAAACCACTGCTCACCTGCCAGAGGCTCTCTGCTCAGGAAAACTTATGTTCTGAAAAAAGTGCTGAGTTGCATTGTAAATTAGATCTGCAAATGAGCATGAAGAAGTTTTATCATTACCATGATCCCTAATTTTCCTGTAGATTCCTATTGGGGTCATGTACCCACCATGGTAGGTGCTATACTATTACAGAACGTGAAGCCGTTCCGCCCTCCAAAACATTACCACTGTAACTGGACAAAAGAAACAAAGGAGGCACGGTGTACAACCTATATCTCCCTATTCCCATTCCTAGCCCAGTGCCCTATTCCAGAACACACGGATACCTAGACTTGTGTAAAGATATCCTTGCTAGTCCTGATTTGACTTTATGTTACCAGTCACAGAAACACGCCAACTAGATATCCCTAGCAGAGTTTCAGGAGGAATAAAATGCCTCCCCAAATACTCCAACATTCAGATGATTAAAAGGGAGAGGTGCTCGTCAGCTGCTAAACCTCTTCATGGGGGATCTATGCCTCACGTCCTTGTTCTCCTTGTTTCTTACCACATGACAAGGACAGCGTACACCCATGGGGTTCTGGTGAGTGAGATGTCCTACTTCTATTATCATCAATGTATAGTGCAAGAGTTAGGGAAATGGGATTGAAAGCTATTTGGATTGGTAACTTTGTCTTCCCATGTGTTTGTGCAGCCAGTGGAATGCTAGGGTTTCAATCCTGATTCAGCAATATGGGCACAGACAGAAGCGACAATTTTTGCCTGATCTCGCTACAGAAAGCAGCCTAAAGCTGTACCTAAACACAAGTGCACAGCTGCAGAATACTTCCAAAATGGCCAATTGTGTGAAATCTGACCCCTCATTGCATGTCTTCTGTAACTTCTGTCTGTACTGCCTGCCAGCCTCAAACTGGTTTCAGAATGGGGGGACGGGAAGGGAGTGGCGGGAGTTCAGGCTGGGTTTTTTCAGCCTCTGCCAGAGGATGGAATGAGTCTATTGGAGCCCTCCCCCTCATCCCCCTGAGGTGGTGGTGGTGAGGCTCCAATTTACTATCCAGCACTTGCTGGGAAACCCCTAGAATAAGCTTCCTCTCCTCTTTCCTCCCTCTCATTCTGAAACAGGGACAGGTTGAGAGAGAGGAGGGGGTATTGCTTGGGGAGACCAGCTGCAGGGGCCCAGCCAGCAGCTAGATTGCCCTCCTTCCTGGAACCAACTGCGAGCTTCTCAAAGTGTTCTCAGTTACAGCAGGGAGATACACTTCTGTCTGCACCCTATGAGTACCACAAAGAGGAAGTAAACTTTGCTAAGTCTGTGAATTAAATCACAAGTTGTGGAAAGTCTGACTGAGAACTGAGATAAGATACCCAGCTGCATACATAGTGTAATGTTGAGAAGAGACCTCCCAGGTGTGGACCAAGTCTTAGGAACAGCTATTGCGGAAACTTTCCACAGTTTACCTAAAATCTGGGAGATGAATATGCGAGTGCCACATAGGTCTATAAAGATGCTCAGTCATGAAGGATATTATTAATAAAAGGACAAACAAACATTCCTCTCAATGATGTCAAATCTGATAACTTCAACAGTAGCTCAGTGAAAGTAGGGAGTACACAATAATGGAGATGAGGCCTGCTATGCTGAAAGGAAATTTTTGTCCTTGGCTCTTTACATTAATGCAGTCTTAGTGCATTAATTCAGTGCTCCCAATGAACTGGAATACATGCACTTCTCTAGGAAGGACAGCTTCAGACACCGGTGTCCCAGTGGAATGAAGTCAGGACTTGATCAGTAGGTGAAACACAGTTAGAACAATGAAATGCAGTGACAAGTGCAATATGAACCTTTTAAAGGAAGAGTATGGTAATGCTTCACAAAGCATCCTCATTTAAACACTTTCAGGATTTAGTGCCCCTTTTAATTTCTCTAAGTCCGTCATTTGTACAGGGCCAAACCAATACCTGTGCATGTCTGAGTTTCACTTAGTTTAGTCCTACTTTGAGGGCTTCATTGGGACTTACATGGCATAAAGTTGCAGACCCTTTGTGTAGGGAAGGATTTTACCCTGGCCCTGGGTAAATTTTGCTTCTTCTAGAGCTAGTCCTAATATCAGCATGCACTAAATAAAATCTTCCACAAGCATAGGCATACTGGTGCACTTCTCAGTAAGAATTCTGGTTCTATTCCAAACTGCTAATTTTGCAGTGTGGACATCACATGAGATACTAAGAGTAGACCTTCTGATTAATTTCCACTTGGAATCCAGACCAGAATTTGGTTTGAATTAGAGATGGTGCTATGCCAAAACCCTGGTTCTAACCTCCTCAGACTCTGGGAAAATGCCCAGTCTGGATCTGAACCTGGTGCTTGGATACTAGCTACATAATGGACTGACTCAAACCCGTGGATTGTAACAGTCACAATGCAGAAAAGCTGAAATCTGGACTTAGATTTGATATTTCCCTGGGGAAAATTTCTAGTTCAAGGCCAGATTTCCGTAGGTCAAAAGATAATGCAGCATTTTCCAGTTTGACCCCACTTCCGGGCTCACCACCTGACTTCCAGTATGAACCTGACTCTTCCAGTAGAGTTTGTTGGGGCTGGCAACCCCATTTACAAGTGCTACCATGCCAGCTGGGGCTGCACCTCCTAATTTGGGAGCTGCTGAGCTAATGATTTAATTATACTTTCATGCCTTTTCTTCTGTGAATGAACAGTTAAGAATTCCATCTCTTCTTAGTTCTGCAAGAAAGTCCTGCTAATGAAAAAAATCAAGGACAAAAAAAAAATGTTTGCTAAATAGAAAAGGAGCTTACTAAATGTATGCATGCTGAAAACACAAGTGGCTGTGTAACTTAGGGTATGACTTTGGCCTCTGGGTGCAGAGATGTTGTTGGCTTCAAATCACATTCTCACTTGCTTCCTGATTGATCCCTTCAGGTGCCACACGCTAGCTCATGGCTCCAGCCACCCCTTGGACTCCGCAGGGAACCCAGGCCTCTTGGGGGGCGGCGGGGACCCAAGCTGCTAAGCACAACCTCCACTGTAGAAGGGGGGCTGTGACCATGCCATTTCATCACGCTTTCGATCCAATCCTGAACAGCAATGAACTTATGGCTCCTTTAACTCAGAAATTTTGAATGTGGTGTCTTAATTGCTGTATTGGTTTCTCTTACCTCTGTTGTGCAGGAAGTCAAATGAAATGATGATAATGATTCCGCCATCCTTAGACTCTTCTGAAGAAAGGGCAACTCACCAAATATAAAGGGATGCTGTTTAAAACCTTTTCAGAGCGAGGAAGCATTACAAAACACAACAAAAAAGGCCAGATCTTGAAGTCAGCGTGCCCATAGTAATTTAGCCTATGTAATGAACTTGTCCAAATGTGAAGATGCAAAACAGTGGTGAAACAATATGCCTTGGTGAACATGTGCCTTTAAAAGTGCAGAAAACACTGACTAGCCTACCGTCCTCCTCGGAGGAAAATTTTCACTTCAACAGAAGGCTTTGTCAACACAGCACCATATCATTAGCTTGAGGTTTATACACTTCAGTTGACACCTCTCCCTTGTCCTACAGATGTTTCACTGCATTTAGGATTGAACCTCTAACAATACAGCTGTTTGAACACATGTGCATTTTCCACTTAACAAACCGTAAGAATATGGCAGCAGGGTTACAACACTGAATCCTAGGGCTAGAAGGAAGGAAGCAGAAAGGTGTTTCTTTGGAAAATCTTTGTACTTCCCTGTAGCATCTCTGTCCCTGATTGTATTCATCTACTGTACTACACCCAGACCATAGGGAAGGCAAAGTCTGATTGATATTGCAAGTGACAACTAAAGCCTTTAATTCATTCCCACAGTTCATCTTCAGGACATGCTAAGCCCATAGAGTTTTGTTAGTGCCAGAAAAGAGGTAGCATTCTTGTATTTGCGAGAATCAAAGTTATTCTGATTTCTTATTAACGTATTGTTATGTGCAAGTAAATTAGAACCCATTAATAGGTTTAAAGAGGAACTGTCAAATGGATGGGGAAGCAAGGGGGTTGAACTAGTTTGCAAATATTCTCTGCACACTTGCCAATACTGGATAACAAAAGTGAAAAACAGAGTTTGTCAGGGGTTTCACAGCACAGAGAGATGCCTTTCCCATAACTTATAAAAGTCAGGAGAAGAATCAGATTAATGAATCATAAAGTGAAAGTGAATGAAAGAGCAGAATTCCTACGGAACATAAGACTTTAGGTCAGTATTTCCTCATACTTCCCACCAAACACATTACAACAATTTTAAAAGAGCTAACTCCAATTTACACCAAGGTGAATGAGAGGGTAATTAGACACCTTTTCACATATGCTAACTGAGATATGCTCATGAATTAATTGAAACTATATTTTAAACCTGAAAAATTTTTGGCTCTGGCCATACTGCACCATGCCTCCTTTTTACCACATCCCAATTATTGGGGGGCAGGAGGTAGGCTGCAGTTCTCTCTGAGGCTGACATAAGGGCCTTTAGTACTGCTCCAGGGTTGGAAATGTATACCCTAATGTATTACAAGGATATAGCCCCACGTACTGTGGCTAGGAACTTGTCCTTCAGATATGCAAAGGTGTTTTTGTGTGCATAGTTTTGTGTGCACTGTTTATTAATGTGCAGTGGTTACTGTGCATGTAATTTAGTACTTGTATAATCAGGTACTAAATAAAAGCACAGTAACCAGAGTTACCGTGCAGTAGTGTCAGCGAACATCTTTTTAGTGACACAACTGCACAGTAGCCTAACAATACTGTACAGTAGCATATTAGCACTGTCTGTGCTGTGATGCACTACTACACAGTATTATTAAGCTCCTGTGAAGTTAGTCTCTTGTGTAGCTATGCCTTCTGTCCCAATGATGTAGTCATCTATTCTATTTTATTTTTCTACATGAAGGGATAATTTGGTATGATGCCCACATTCCTTTTTTGGAGTCTCAGCTCAGCACTTCGGCGCTATGAATAGATTATGTATCTTCATGGTAAACTGGTGGCTAGATGCCGAGTTTGGGCATCCTGGCAACAGGGTCCATAGTCTACACCCTGTACCAATATACCTATATTAGATAGTGTTAGACATTAAATGCATATAAAGCTGTATTACCTTTATTATACTATGCAGTATGGTTAGGGCAATCCCATTTTCTTTCTTTATATTCATTAATATTATTTATCCCACTTCAGTTGGCCTTCATTTTAATTAAATATAGGCCCAGATCAAAGGTCAGCTCCACACTGGTGCCTAAACTTTTTCTAAATCTGAGGATGTTTTGATCTGGGCTCTATTACTAATTTTTTTTTGGGGGGGGGGGGTTGTTTTTTTGTTTTTTTGCAGTCAAAGCCTAATAAAGGCACTCTATAATGAATAAGTTCAGCCAACATCTGGAGGCAGATAAAATTCTCCAAGCTAGCGTTCCACAATCTTTAAGGATCATTAGTACTGCAGAACGCTTATACAGAATATTTATTTTAAGCATGTAATAAAATGAAGGCTACTGCACCAAACTCAGAGGAACCTCTGATGAAAAGAAATGCCTAAATGCATTAACATTAAGCTAGACCATTCCTAGCATAAGAGACTCTCTTTATATACCAAAGCACAAAAACTGGTAGTAACAAAAAAACTAACACTAACACGGGGGGGGGGGGGGGATGGGGGAGGGATTTATTATTTTAATTGTGAGGTTTCATCACCAGTTATTTTAATGTTTCTTTTTTTTCTCCCCAGGATGATTTATCGCTTGTAAATTATTTGTCACATCGTTGTAATTCTATCCAGATCCTTAACTTTCTAATCATGCATCTTTTATGGGGTCTCTTTTAAAGAAGCACTATAATTACGTGCCAAGGGTCCCTGTAAATTTTATCAGGCTGTAAAATATTATACTTTAATTATTTGAAAAAAAAACTGGAAACGTTCCCTCTGCAAAGCTAAGCGATCGATACGGCAAGGAACCCTGCACCTTCTGCAGTTTTGCAGTTCTTCCTGGTGTATGCCTCAAAAGGGTTCAAAACTCTTTCACTTCACTCCGTGTCATGGGGAACTGTAAAGTACTAATAAAGAAACTGGGCTTTAATTAATCTGAAAAATCCTGCTTACTGCAACAGGGAGATTTACTAAAAGATGGGGACTGCGAAGGATATATTTACAGTTTTACCTGTAAGAGGCAGAGGATTTACCCATCCTTGCCTTGGTGAAAGAGACCTGCGTTTGACAGCGGAAGTCTAATGCAGAAAAGAAGGCAGAGAAACAGATATGGGCCTGAAGTTCTTTACTGGAAGAAGAGACTTGCCCTATATAAGTGAGGTGAAGGAGGAGGGTTTACCATATTACCATATATAATTTGCATGTTTGGAATTACCTCTTCTAATGGTGTTATTATTTTTCATTATCATCAGCAGCAGTAGTCACTTGGGGTTCAAATCTGTCAACCTTTACTGTTACCATTTCAGTATTTCAGTGGGGTTAACTGCAGAGTAAGGTATTAAACATGAGCTAGGAAAGAGGGAAGCAGAATCAGGCCCTTGTTAATAAGACATTTCCATTTCTAGTACACAGAGCTGTTCTTGTAATGATTCAAAAATTGGTTTGAAAAGATTCATTCATATCCAAGTACCAGTTGTGCAGTCACATAGGCTGCCCACTCCCTTCATAGATAAACAATTAATGCCATATAGCAATTAAATGCTTAAACATTCCTGGTAAGTAAGCATTATAGTCCTTTAATAGATAGTTAAACTGAGGTACAGGGAAGTTAAGTGACTTGACCAAGGAACATGGTAAGTCAGTAACAGAATCAAAAGTGCCGTTATTCTGACCACAGAGAACACAGTGAACTATGTCCTAAAAGCAAGTATCACTTTAGATATCACTTGACAGCCTTTCAGGAATTCTGCAGAAATGGTCTTAAGTATCTGTCTCTGCACATAGTTGGCATTTTCTTTTCTTGAGTATCTTGAGTTAGAGAGTACATGGGTAAGTCCAAGTAAAATTTCTTTATAGCCCAATAGCGTAACTGTATAAAATTAAAAGTTACTGAGTGTTATAGCAGACAGCCACATTTTCCCAGAGTATCAATACACACAGGCTGCCAGCATTGCTTCTGCGTGTACTTTCTGCAGGCATGACACTCAGCAAGCACCACCCCACATCCCAACAAAAGCCCTCATTAATGGAATATCAGCACATCTGAGAAATTCTGCCATTTCCAACCAGCTTACCAAAATACTTAGCAAACATTTGTAGCAGATTTGTCAATGAAGTTGGCATAAGTTGCATTTTAACCCTGTAACTTCACAATGAGCTGTAATACATTTATGCGGTTATTTATTGTGAAAAACTAATGATGGTGGATTTGAGCACTATGCCTTAAAAATAATTTGTATTTTATAGCACCTCACCACTGAAAGACATCCACAGGTAAATAGGTTTAGGTTTTTGTTTCATTGCAAATAACTTCAATGAGGTCAGCCAATGACTGTTACTGAGATAGGCCAGGTTCAATATAAAGGAAATATCTCCACAGTTGTTGACCAATGGAAACTGTTCAGTGATCATCTATAATAAACCACAGGTAGGCAAATAATAAGCCTGGCTGTACTCTAGTATTTGTGTTGCTGCTATTTTTAACAAAGAGCCGATAGGGTGCAGTGACAACCATGTTTAAATAGGGATATAGTTATGGCTAGTTGAATTATTCATTGCAAATAATTTATTCCAGTGAGTTAACCCTTCTACCTGCTGCCCAATTGTCTACAAAGAGATTTTCATTTTTACAGGCCTATTTCTGGTTCAGAATTGTTTGATACTGTTAACTGTATTTCTGTGAAGAAACCATGACAATAGGCATGCAGAAACGGCCTGCAAATACTTATGGATGTAATTAGTTATGTATGCTATGGACTTGCAGGGAACAGTATAAGGACTCCTGACGATTTCAGGGTTTCCTTGTCGGTTCCATGAGGTCACGTGGAATTCCATTTTGTGAAGTGAAACGTAGATGTAAGCTGTTCCAGAATCTGGGCCTGTGAATATATCTAAGAACGAATACTTAATTGGCAGCCTATGCCTTGATTCATTAGCCTATTCTATTGATGATACCGCCCACTTCACACCCATTTAGGGTTACCCTTGTGTCCTATATTTTCAGACTCCTGCATTCCAATATCCTCCTACCTTTGTCTGAAGAGCCTTCAAGCCTCTCTATTTTCCACTGTGTACTCACCTGCAATGATGCTGGTACAACTCAGAAGCCTTTGAGCCATGTTCCTGCTGGGAATGACAGGAGCAAAGCCTTTTGGGGCACATTAGCAACTATGCTGCAGGGCAAGCAGTGGATGGGAAGTAAACAGGTTCCAGAGCTCTAGGAATACAAGTGATGCTGCAGGCTGGCTGACAGCGACAAATCGATGCAGCTAAACAACAGGGGAAAGACACTTCCTCACGTAAACCTTGCACCATAGGTTGGGGGTGGGGGATTATAGTCACTATTGAGTGTTTCTGTGCAATTAATAAAAGAGGAAAGACATCAGTTAACTGAAAAACAAATTCAGGCTTTTAGTCCTTTGTTTTATTTATGTTGCTTCTGTTGCTTTGTCTGGCATAAGTCTCTATGCTTTGTATTTAACTGCCAAATTACGGTAATAGCAGACTTTTTAACATTGCCCAATAAATAACATAAGATTCCTACTAAGTGGTAAGTGGCAAAAATAACTTGCATGTAAAAGGAATGATGATAATGATTATAGCTACAAAAAGTGGTATTAAACACTGTAGGACAAATTAATCTATAACCCAACTAACTTCTCTTTCTCTCTCTAGCCCTCATCACAGAAAAAACCTGAGCTCCCAGATTCAGAAGAGCCATAATTTGGAGAAAACTGGTCTTTATGTTATGAACTGTATCTTCCATCTAATATTTAAAATCAGGAAATATTCTTTTTTAATGTAATTATTAGGCAAAAAAGAATAAATAGCAAGAAACAATAGGCAAGGGTCTGAATCAACATCAATGTGAAGCTTTTGTTATGTTTCGGTACTAGTGCAGTTTTGTTTTGAAGATGATAAATCCAGCAACATAAACCTCAGTGTGACACTTTGAATATTCAGCCTGAGCATATGTTATTCAGTGAAATGTAGAAAGCATAGCCTGGGTTTGCTCTATTATTTCATACAATCATGAAATGCTAATTGGTTACCATGTCAAGCACTATCGGGTGAAATGTAAAACAAAACAGAAGCCATTTCTCTAAGGCTTTTAAAGTTAAAAGCTAGGATAAGCTTGAATGGTTAGAACCAATAATACTCAGATATTCTCTTTGATTCTGTATTCTTGGATGTCCATTATGAAACCATCAATATAATGTGAAGGTCGTAGAGAAGGTGTACACTCTCTGGGGAATGACCAGATGATATCTCTGTACTCTTCCAGTTTCTTTTTCCAATATATTTGTCTTCATCAGTGATTCTGATTCCATAAACTAGCACAACTCGCATGAAAGTCTGGCCAGCTTGGAAAAGAAAAGCAGCTCAGGAAGTTTGCTAGTCAGAATGCTAGCTTGGTTTTGTGTTTGATTGGTTGGCCACACATTTACTGGAATACCATAGCTCTAAGTACTATATTTGCCTCAGGCATTTTCCCTTCGCATAATGTTAAAGAGAAACATTAATTCGACAGACATTTATCCACATTGACTTATAATTCAGTAAACACAAAAGTTGTCCCATCTCTTGCCCTGCACCATGCTACAGCCACATACAGAGAAGTCAAGAAACGAGCGTAACAGCAGTTTGATTTCTCAGGTTCTGATCTTGCACCATTGACATCAGTGTGAGCTATTTTATTGATTTGAAAAGCATCTGGAGCAAAGCGTCAGTGCACTGGCTTTAATGGAGCAGGTAGATGCTGTCCAGGTTTCAGGGCCTAGAACACCTGAGAAATGATTTTGCCTGGTTCACATAAAATTGAGAACACAGATTATTGTGTTCCAGAGCACAAAGATAATTTATTAGCAGGTGTAATCAGACATTCTAAGCCACGCTGTTCCAGATGTGCTTTGCTACATAGTGCACATATAAAAATACAATGTTTGAACCCAGTCAAAGAAGAGATAATGCATGGATATCTAAAAATGTTGCAGTTGACTGCAGCAATGACAGTGGTATCTCACTACCTAAGTACAGCAGGAAAAGCTTTCGCAAGCGTCATCTTGATGTGCCTAAAACAGCTGGTGAGTCATGACTGTCCTGAATCTCAGTGAGGATTCAAGGCTGGAAGATCAAGCATAGACATGATACTTTCTCTGCAGCAACTTCCAGAAAAGTGCAGACAGCAATTGTACCAACCATTGTACATCACCCTCTTGTATCTAACCAAAGCATTTAACACCATCAGCAGATCAGGTCTATTTGCAGTCCTAGACAAGATAGGATGCCTACCAATCGTGTTAAGTCTTACACATTCCTTCCATGACAACATAAAAGCAACTATTCAGTTTGAAGGGTCCACTTTAGATAGCTTCAAGATGAAAAGCTGAGTAAAGCAAGGATGTGTTCTTGCCCCTACACTCTTTTGAATCTTCTTCTCAGTATTCATGAACTGCGCATTTAAAGACATGGAAGGTGGAGCGTACCTTCACACAAGATCAGATGGGAAACTCTTCAGTCTGTCACAACTTAAGGCAAAGACTAAAGTTAGAAAGGTGCTCATCAGGGAGCTTCTATGTCTGGATGATGCTGCCCTTACAGCCCACAACAAAGACCTACTACAAGAACTCATGGATTGCTTCTCAAGAGCTTACCAGGCATTTGCTCTCACCTTGATATCTATATCTATATCTATATCTATATCTATATCTATATATTTGTCAAGAGACAGTATGAAGCATACTGACATACTGTAAAGTTAAGATAATTTCAATCCATTTAGTAAAGTGCTCCCAGATTCTATTCCTGAGCAGGTGAAAATATAATATCGTAAATATTGAACAAATACAGTTAGGCTCTATCTACTGTGTGGATTCCTCATTTTGGCAGAGTGCTTCCATATGGGTAATTAGTTACTCATTCTCCATCTTGTCCAACCTCAGTCACTCATAAGGTAGAGGTGAAATCCAAGGGGCAGCCTGTAGCTTAGGGCACTAGAGGGGCAGACATTTCAATGTTGTGATGTATACTTGTATAACCAACAGACTTTTATACATATTTGGGGCTATGGAGTGCCCCTGAGCCACACTCACCCTTTCACAAAAGTAAATGGAACTTGTGCTTTTAGGGCCAATCCTGAAGTCCCATCACATTCAATAGAGAGTGCAGAGAAGAGCCACGCGCATGATCAGAGGTCAGGAAAACAGACCTTACGATGACAGGCTGAGAGCCATGGGGCTCTTTAGCCTGGAAAAGCACAGGCTCAGGGAAGATCTGGTGGCCACCTATAAGTTTATCAGGGGTGACCACCAGGATCTGGGGGAACATTTGTTCACTAGAGCGCCCCAAGGGATGACGAGGTCAAACGGTCATAAACTACTGCAAGACTGTTTCAGGCTGGACATAAGGAAGAATTTCTTTACTGTCCGAGCCCCCAAGGTCTGGAACAGCCTGCCAGCGGAGGTGGTTCAAGCACCTACACTGAACACCTTCAAGAACAAACTGGATGCTTATCTTGCTGGGATCCTATGACCCCAGCTGACTTCCTGCCCTTTGGGCGGGGGGCTGGACTCGATGATCTCCCGAGGTCCCTTCCAGCCTTAATGTCTATGAAGTATATGAAATCTATGAATAGTCATGAAAATCAATAAGACTGAGTGTCTCTATATTTGGCCCGTAATGAAATTATGAAGAGAACGAAGTCATGAAGTTATGAAAGGACTGACTAGAGATAACATAGGATAGCATATGGGGATAACGTGATGGAGTTTTGATATTCAGAAAATTAAAAACCTGGATGTTTCTTTTCAGCTATACAGAGATCTCTGGTGAAAGATATCATTGTATTCAGTGGAAATGTGTAGGGACTTCAGGATTTGGCCCTGATGGAAAGCCTGATCTAAAGCATGCTGAAATCAACTGGAAACTTTCCCCGTATGCTAACTACCGCTCTGTACATGTATGACAATCTAAACAATACATGGATATTCTCAAGGTAAAATTCATTTCTGCATGTAGTGCCCAAACATGACCTATGTATCACTTAATTGCTTAAATAGTGCATAGTCATTTTACAAGGGAACTGAGCAAAGATGAATTTCCTTTTTAGGGGGGATAAATCTATCTATCCATTTGGTTTTTAATGCCATACACATTACCAAAGTATTTGAGCATACTGCAAGATCCCTAACCAAAAAAAAAAACAAACTTGGCACAGCTTATTCTGAAAATCTCTACTCTGTGGATACTGTTACTTAAAATCAATGTGAATTTTGTTCATTGTTACTCTAGTTTAATTTCCCAGATAAGTCAGATCTCTTTGGGCAGGGTGATCTTTACTGTTCTCTATTCTGGGGAAGTACTCTGTCTAAAGAGTCATGTGAATCGCACCAGCATTTAAATAAGTTCCAGGAGCCTTGGTGTATGTATTATTTTTAAGCTGCCTGCAAGGAACTAACTGGTTCTGCAATCTCTGTTAAAGAGCTCAAACCACTGCATATACTTGTCAGAGAGAAATAACTTCACTCATGGCCAACAAAAAAGACATTTTCTTGGGCTTGCTAACAAAAAGCCATAGACTTAATAGATTTCAACGCCAAAAAGCGCTACTTTGATCATCCATATAATAGAGGCTACAGAATTCCACCACAGCCATATTATTTGATTTGATCTGGAAATAGGTACTGTCCCCAAATGCACCATTGAGTCTGTATATAGGACAAGTCACTTGGAGTTAAATAGTTAAATATCCCTTTGCTGACCTCTATTTGTGCATACACACACAGGAGCCTGTAGCCACTCACTTCACACAGTCTAGCTCTCTGCATATGCATTAGGACATGGGTTTTTGTAGGCTCCATATGCCTATTATGATGTTGTGTCTAAGTTTCTATGCTTGGAATGAAAACTGGGTGTGAATTTTTCAAGGAGAGTTGGAAAATCTACCCTTACTGAAGTGAAACGAGCCTGAAACCAGAGACAGGTTATAGGACTGAAAGGCACTGAGTCCAGTCCTTTGGCAGGTTGCTTTGTTACACAGTGTTTTAAAGAAGCACATCAATAGGTTGATCTGGCCCTGGTCCAATCTCAGCCAATACAAACCACATGTCAGGGTGTGGTGAACTGCGGGGCCTCATTTAGGTTCACGGCGGGTGTTAGCCACACTACAAGTCGACAGTCTTCCAGGAGCCTCACCAGTACTGAATCCTGCACCCCTGTCTGCACAATCAGAGGCAATGATCAACCAGGAATCAATAGAGACTAAAATGCATGAGAAAGAACTTCCCACAATGTTTATGTAGCCATTTCAGAGTTACAGATATGACTGCAAATCCTAAATGCCAGCCAAAGTAAGTGGGATGCAGGCTGTTAAGTGACTTAGGCACTTTTGAAAATGCTACCTTGTAACTTTCTAAATCCCTTTGTACAAGGTCGCTAATCCTCCCTGGTCAACTATAACTGCTGAGGGACTGAGGTAAAATGATGAAACTCCTGACCCCCTTTTTGCCATAGATACATACAATCAGGGCTGAATTAGTGCATAACCAAACTAAACACATGCCAAGGGCCCCGGGTTGTGGGAGCTCCCGGTCCTTCCCTCTGTGGAGGCATGAATGGTCCCATCTGCCTCCCCTCCCCTTACTTTGCTGCTTCCTAGCAGTGGCTCTGCGCCTTGCTCCCTGCAGGCGGCAGTGCCAGGGTGCGGGGGCGGGGGGGGGGTGTTTCGACTAGCCCAGGGCCCACAAGTTTGTTTGCCAAAGGCCTGCTAAAGGGTTAAACTGTCCCTGCATACAATATGTATGGCACCTACATACCATAGCAAGAGATGTCTTGAAGAACAGAGAGAGACAGTTACAAACGCAGGCTACCAAAGGAAACACTACAAAGTTCATAAAATGCTGAAATAACATTTTATTGCACTGAATTAACTGACAGATTACAGTAATGGATCCTAAGGATTTTGATACATGGGCAAGTGAGTTGGGGAAGGATTATCTTTTGGATTTCCTGAAATAAACAGCCATATGCTGAGACAAGGCTGAAGGGAGCACTCACAGGGGGAAGGATGCTCTATGCTCTTATGCTTCCCACAGAAAATTCCCTAGTTACATTTTAACCCTTTAAATTGAAAACGGGAGTTACCCACTGGCACTGCCTAAGGGCCTCAGTCTTTTGTAACATGAAGGAAAATTCCAGGCTTGTAGCCACCCCAGCTTGCACATCAAGGACGTTGGTAATATCTGTCTGCCAGAATGACAAGAAGAGGAAGTGCTTCTTTTGGCATCTTATTTGTACTGAGATCATGAAACTTTCAGGGCACTAATGAAAATCTGTGCAATAAAGGTAGCACATTTTCTACTTTTGTAGAGGCCCTCATGCCTCTTGTGCTCCCTTTTGAAGGGGCAATCATGACACACTTATGCCTTGTGATCCTAAGGGTACTTAGGAATTGACCTAATGTGTCCCAGTTCAGTGCAACAACAGTGTGTCAGAAAACAGTATTACGTTGTGCATGTGAATAACCTGATGGTGATGCTTTCCTTCAGTTTTCTCTCTACCATCGCCTGTCTTCGTCACCAATCCCCTCCATGGGATACATCTCTGTGGCCTATCTCCCACTGAACTTAATGGGGATAGGAATTTGCAATAAGGTTTCAGAGTTTCACCACTTAAAGTTGTTGCATAGATTTGACATTAGCAGAAGGGTTTACTTCGTCAATCAGATGGTGTCCTTGGTAAACCAGAGTCTCTAGCAAAACTCAGATAAAGCAACATTAATAATACAAATAAAAAGCTAGTGCAGTGCCACAACCTTACAAACAAAGAAAAAAAGCTTTCGTCTTTATTGCCTTGCAGAGTGTATAGTCACTTACACCAGTGCAAGACAGGGCTAAAGTGTAGTTTACACCCACCTGAATGATCACTTTACACCCATTTTGTGCTTACAAGGATGGACATGCAAGATGAAAGTTGATGGAGCATCAGTCCCAAGCCATTTTTAATACAATGCAGTGATCAAGCATGATGATGTCTTTGAGATCCAGAATTGATTTCAGGAGCAGCTAATGAATGACCAACTAGAATTTTAAAACACAGAACTATAAACAAAGCCAAGGCACCAGTAACATCAGGACAGGAGGTGATTTTTATCTTTGGCATGGATAGAGTAGCCTAGATAGACGCTTCCAAGCCAGCTGAAAGCAGGGATGAAATTTCTGCCTCAGTTCTAGGCAAGCCTGTTTTTTCTGTTTCTCCAGAGGAAAGGAAGTGCTGAAAGTTGCACTTGGAAGGTGTTCAAACAAGCAGAAGGTCAGTAATGTTCACGTGCCAGTGAGATCAGATTGTAGAACATTACCAGAAATGTACCTTTTGTGATGTTAGTAAAAATAACAACACATGACTGGATGAATGGTGGGTGATTTATCCAGACACCTTGAGTGCAATGAGGCATGAGGTCAAAGGCCAATTGCATTTAGCAACCAACCAGTTCATAAACTGTACATTTACAGAAATGCAATCCCTTTTCTACTCAGCAGAGGATTTTACTACAAACAGAAAACAGGTAATTGGAGATCGGAAGGATTTATTTCAAAATAAACCGTGTTTCCAAAAACTCCTTTGAATTCTTCAAGAAGTAAAAGCAGTAATTAAAAAAAGATGTCTAACAGAGAAGCAGCCATAGGTTTACGGGGTGGAAACTGGCTAATTTATTAAGCCTATTCTGTGTGTCTGGCCACTGGTTGGCAAACACAACCCTTTACTCTATAAAAACTATTTCAGTCACACTTTGAAACAGTTGCCCAATCATGTTTAGTTCACTTGGGAATCATTATAGTATCATTAGGCAGGATTATATCATTTGGTTTAATGTCAATTGCATTTCCATATCATGTCTGGTGGTTTTATGATGTGGACAAATATCCCACTAAGGAGTCGGCTGAGACCATCAAACCTAAATTCTTTTCCTGAGTCACATTTGGCAGAAATCCTCATCTCAATGTATCCAGCCTGCAACATCCTCCTTGGAAGCAAAAGGGAATAAATCCAGCAGAGCAGACACAATTTTACACCATTCAAGTGACTCCAACCATAATTTGTCTTCTGGAGTCATCAGAACCTGACCCCTGAGCATCTGAGTCAAATACAAATGCGTCCCTTTCCTTAACTGTAAAGTCTTAACCAAAGTAAATGACAACGATGAATAATTCCCTTCATCTTTCACATAGTAGCCAGCCAACGGGGGAACATTTGCATCGCTGAAGGATGCTACAGCATTATATCACATTAATAACAACAATAATAACAATAATAATAACAGCAACAATCAAATGAGAATGGCAGGAAGACCTTGATGTCATTTACCCACAGCAGGAAGTTTCTTTTCAGTTCATCTGCTTTTTTAAGGACTTGGGGGACGAAGTCTCTTTTCCTTAATCAAGGGACAAACTAAGTTCCTTCCATTGTTCTCAAGACACCACAAGGGACAGGTTCGACAGCTGTCGAACAGGCCCAGGCTCTGCTTCTGGACTCTGAACCTGGCTGGCAAAATAAACACTTGCCAGTGTTTCTGTTCCCCATTGATGAGCAGGCCGAGGTAAGATTTAGGTTCAAGCATTCCTGCTGTAGTCAGATAGTTGTGTGGAGAGCTGTAGGATTAACGTTCATTTCCATATATAATCAAGGCACACGATAATGACCCCTTTTGTACAGACAACATAATGTATTCACATACCGTAACAAATATCATTTTATTACAGTATATTTATCTTTGATTCTCCAGGTAAAAAGGTAGAAATTCAAGTAGTTTTTACATGAACTGGTCAAGTTTCTTTTGCTATTTTTTGGGGGTGAAAAGTGGTCTGTTTTTAAACAAACAAATGTTGTTTCTGTACAAATTGTTTATTTCTTTATGGCAGCATTTGGAGGCCCCATCAGATCCCTGAAGACTTTGTAATCGAAGCAGTTGCACTTTGTCAAGGGGGCAATGTGATCTTTATATAATGTATCTCCTCTCTAACATCAATGGAACAAGGTTAAAAGACATCTAAAGCTTTTCCCATACCCAGAAACATCTTGTTTCCTGTTACATGTGTCACTTGCACAAGGTCATACACTCACCTCCCCCTCACTGCCAGTTCAGCTGTATTGGGAATTGCCTTTTGGGCAGAAAAAAGCCACTGCCATCCCTGCTCCCTATTTTCTGCCCACCTGTGCCTAGTGGTGGCTGCTCTGCGCCTGCATTATGGTCAAGGTAGCCGAGGCAGGAGAGTGAGGACGGTCCTTATATCCCTTTACTCCCCTGTACTGGATCATTGCCAGTCATGATAGGACTCAACAGGATTTAAACCAATACAGCTTTGTAACTGTCACCTAGATTATGAATAAAATGTATGTGCAAGTAATGCATGTAACAGGATTTTTCTCCATATGGGAAAAAGCCCTAAATTTCTTTAAACTATACAGTCATATTAGAGAATAAGGTTGATTTTATTCTATGCTTAAATTGCCAGCAATTAGTTGAAAGAGAAGACATGGTCGAGCACAGTAAAAGACTACATAAATAAAGACTAAACATAATAAAACATAATAAGCAAAGACTAAACATAATAAAAAAATCAGGGTTTCAGTATTATTTATTGATGATAGTGATGATGGTGGTGGTGATGATGATAACAATAATGACAAAACAACATCAACAACTATAATAAAGCATATTAGTAAGAATTTACTTATTTGAAGAATTTATGTGTTTGAAAATCAAACACAAGCAAGTCACCAAAAAAAATTCTGTGGTTAAATACAATTCTTTAAAAAAGATTGCTGAGAGTTGAATGCAGATGAAGAATTTGTTAACATTAGTGAGAATGATAATAAAACTGGAACTGTAGGGACAGACTCTTGGTTTGCTGCTGAAATGACTGTTAAGTTCATGTGGCAGTAGGGTCCTCATGGCCAATTTCTCACCCTTGTTTCTGTTAGGAGCTGTTCTGTTTGCACACACAAGGGCCTGATTTGGGGCCAGGTTATAGATCAAATCAGGTGTCTGTGTAAGGAAGCAAAGCAGTACGGGGTATCTGCTCTACAGAACCAAATGTAGTGTCCTGTGGAAGAGAGTATCTTCCATGCAGTTGATATGCTCCCTTTCCAATGACAAGAAAAGAGATGGAGTTATGCAAACAGAACAGTAAGGTGGCAGAAACTGGACACTGCTTCTTTGAAATGCTAGCCAGCATAGCTAAACTGGCATAGCAGGAGGCACATCCACCCCAGGGGAAAGGGAAAGAAGATGTAAACAGGGCTGCAAGGGGCAACAGACAGGGAGTAATAGGGCTAGCACATTTATAGCTTTTTGTCCAGACCTTTTATCTACTCTAATGTCTAAATCCTCTACATAAATTATTCCTAATAACAGCAATAGCAGTTCCTGGGAAGGATCGTTCTCAAGCAGAATATGGACCCACATTACCATTTCTGTTGCAGATCTGAGAGTGCCTTCGCAGAGGGATATGCCTGTTTTAGTCACCAACCAAAATCTGGCCTGTAGAGAGCAGATGAGTCACATCTGCACAGTTCTCTGGCAAACATAGCTGGATAAAACTGACTTTTTGTGCTACAAGTTTCTTACAGTAAAGATTTTTTTTCATGAAAATGTACATATTTTTGCCATTGAGACAAGCCTCACCATTTTCTTAATCAAAAACCATGTCATTTTTAGGACTACAACATCCCACTACTCCCCACCTGGCCAAAACCCCCCACTGAGGCCTGGCCTTGGAAGGACTTACAAGTCTTGTAGATTTTGATCCAAAGAACAAAGCTGAGTCAGTTTCCTTTATGATTGTAGGCACTAGACTAGCCTATAAATGTGAATAATATGATCTTTGTGTGGACATAAGACATGTGCAGTTCCTGGCAGTGTCAGAAGGAATGCCAAGAAATGAAGGAGATGGAGCTGTGTTCTCTGCACTTGAAGAGGTCAGACATTGTGATGATGGGGGTAACTATACACTACCACTGCTTTTGCAGTACCTGTTCTTTGTGTAACAGAGGTCTCCCAGGTTGTCAAGTCAGCCCCTTTCATCAGTGGGTAATGTATTAAAACGGCTGTATAATTACTACCTGCCTCAGAGCATGAAGTAATGCAAGATATAAAATAACCCACAATTCTCTGTGGTGCATTGCTCCCAGGCATGGCTTAAGATGGTTTCCTCTGATATGTCATGTGCATGTACCCCATGCACTGTTCTTTTAAAGTCAAATGTGACATTTCCTAAGCATGGGCATACTGGTATGTACATGCTTGCACAGATGTTTTGGTATTGAAGCGCAGGGTGAAAAAGTACCCATTAGGAATAGCCCAGATCAGTCTGTGATCTATGAAGCCACAACAAGCCTTGCATAAAAGCCTACTGAAACTTTTTTTATTTACATATTTTTCCATCATTTAAATGTAAATGTATTGGGAAAATCTCCATTTTCTATTAGAGTTGGGGGTTTTCTTGTCAAAAAAAAACAAAACAAAAAACATGGTCCTTTAAAAATATTGAGTTTCCAACAACTAAAAATGGGAAAATTTTGATTTTTTAGCAACTGAAAATCAAAAGTATTTGGTTTGTCCGGCAACATTTTTCAGAAGAAAAAAATTGCCTGACTGGGCAAAACATTTCTATTTGCTGAAAACTAAAAAAGGTTGTAGAAGTAAAAAAAAAAAAAAGAGTTGTTTTCATAGACATATTTCATGAGTAGGGGGGAGGGGTGCCAGGAATGATTTCCCAGCCAGCACTACCTTGCTCCTGCCGGTTAGCTGCTTTTTCCCATCTATTGGATTATCTGACTCTAGTCTCAGTAGCCCTCCTCCACTCCCCACTTCGAGATTTGCATGTCAGTTCTACCTCCTAGCATCCCAAATGCCTTAGAAGGAAAGTCATTGAGACCATGGAGAAAAGAAAAACAGGTGATAGTGTCTTTGCCCTAAAGAGAGATACATTACAATTAAAAGCAGGCAGTGGCTGATTGGGGGTAGCAAGTACAAGGCTCAGTTTACTTGACCCTAGGCTCATCTACACGTGCATATTAATATGATGCAATAAACCCTGGTACTTATTGCACTAGAGTTTATTGCTCCCAGGCACCGTGTTTACACGTGTGCCCAGGACCGTAGCTTATTGAGCCAAGTCGGAGCTACCCCTGATGGCAGGGAGCCTGGGGGTCAGCCTGCCAGCACAGAGCTGCTCCTCCTGGCTCAGTGTGGTACAGAGGGGCTGGCTGGGGCACAACGGTGTTTCAGTGCGTGGCTAGCTGGCAGGCAGACCCTGCTCTGAAGCACCTTTGTGCCCCACTCAGCTGGGGCAGTATCTGAACATGTGCTGCTGCAGACTTTTTTACTCTGCAGCAGGATAGTACTTGTATTTACTCCAAGTAAAGTAGTTTACTCCAGCCTAATAGGGACTCATGTGTAGATGCCTGACATTTACTGCACAGCTAATTAGTTTACCATGCAGTAAACATCTCATGTAGATGTAACCCCTATTACCTGTACTAGTGAAGGGACTAGACGTCCTTTAAAGCCACAGAAAATGAATTAGGAGGAACTTTACAATAAGGGTCTGACCCATAAGAGTCTGCCAGCATAAAGCAGCTGGATGGGGAAAAAAGATCTGACTTTATGACTTGAACCCTTTTTAGTTATATAGAAATTTGTTTTCATCCCTTTTAAATTCTTCAGAAGCTAATTTTGCTCTTTCTCCTTTTGTTATTATAAATCCATTAAAAAATATCAGGGCCATGGCTGATGGATTTGTTTCACAAACACTTCCAGGGAAAAAAAAGAGAGAGACCAGAAATCCCAAGCACTTCACCAGCAGTTAGTCTGTGATGCAGAAGTCTGTAAAAAAAAAAAAAAGGGGGAGAGAGAGAGAGAAAGAGAGAGAGAGAGAGAGAGAGAGAGAGAAATCAATGATTTCATTTGAAGTGCTCATTCGGCAGGATAAAAGACAGCCACGTTTGAGTACCTTCCCTTTCTTGTTGTTTCTCTGACAGTAAGCAATACTGAACGGAAACATAGTGCTACATCCCTCCATGGACATTATTAAATATATTCAATATGGCCATGCATATTTATGGCTAGTTTATGGCTTAGACATACTTTGAGACTGATAGACATATTTTTAAAGTTATTATGGAAAGACCCAGAGTTAAATTTAGGTTTTGTGACCCTTAATCGGGGTAGGAGGGAGAATTCAGGTCAGGAATAGAGAGGTACATTTATGTGCTGTTGCCATTTAGGCAATACTTAAAGACCCATGAATGGGTAAGTTCAGAGTGAATATTAAAATGTAGGGATGCAATGGAACTACTCTCTTACAGTAGTTTCTTCACAGGGTGGACGACTGTGGAAGCTCTGAGCTTTGAAATCCTCCAAGTGATTGTGCTGATCATTAATCTATTGCATAGTTGATCTACAGGAGAGACATGAACTCAGCTATCCCCATGTTGAACCTCTGTGGCTAACCACTTGTGATAATGTTATAGGCAGAGGGTAGGTTTATGTGTCACATGCCAATTTTAGGTCCCCATCAGCATGATTAGAGGATGCTCCTTTTGGTTAATATTCTATGGCTGGTAGGATGCCAACAATGTCTCACAGAGAAACAAACAACCAATGAATCAGCCCTGATCACTGCATTCAGCTAATGAAAATGTATGTAATTGATATTTTATAACTATATGGAGAAAGGGTTTTTTAGGGCTTTAATGGTATTGATTGAAGGAGGAAAGCCAGATAGATTTCTCTAAGCTGCAATGCTATAGGTCTAAAAGGCCTTTGGGTTGGGAAATGTATACTAGTTTAAAATTCACTTCAAATTTTCACATCATTTGCAGCTTTTAATGGCATTTTGGACCTTGACAATTAATCATGTACCCACTAGAGTCAACTGATTATCTCATTTCTGATCAATTATCAGTGTCAACCCCTCCTCATTCAGAATGCTGATTGGTATCAGTGTCTTGGACAGACAGTAATTGCCCAAGGCACAGGGAAAGAATTAAGGGATCTCTCAGTAAGGAAGGTATTATAAAGTACAGCCCAGGTGCTATAGATTTCCCCCCATGTTTAACAGTGTTAACTCAAGGGAAACCAATCTTATTGCTGGGGATGTTCACAATATTAGATGGATGCAAATATTGATTAGTATGATTTACAACATAAGCTCTTTGAGGCAAGGACCATTGTTTGTTCTGTATTTATACAGACCTGGTACAAATGGGATCATGGTCAGTGACTGGGGATCCCTGTGAGTCCTACAGTATATCTCTAACAACAAATAATACCTGTGTGCCTCTAAAGTGCTAGGCAACCTGCCCGCTTTACTGTCTTGTCTGTCTCCCTGGGATTTCACCAATATATTACCTGAACAGGAGGGCAAAATCTCAAATTTGGATGATAAAACTATGGCAGGGATCACATACTGCAGATAACATGACTTATGTGCTATTCTAACATAACATTGCTTGATCACAAAAGCAATAGGGATAGGAATGGCAGCAATAATATAAAATTCCCTTGATGAACTTAGGAGGTGAGAGCAGTGAGCAGCAGAAGGCTCCTAATGGGGGGAAAAGAGGACAGGAGAAGCCAGATGCCCTTAAAAAACAGTTCTTTCAGGATATCTAAGTGAACGCTGGAAATAAAATTAGGTGTTGTGTAGCAAAGGACATGGTTCAAAGTTTATTCAATGTACCAAGAGTCTTCCCACTGACTTCGATGGACTTTGATGGACTGTATGTTTAAATTGGTGGCCCAACCCACCAATTTAAACATACAGATTTGGGATTTGGTCATTCTATTTTAGGTGTTCTCACATGCCATAACCTGAAATTTAGCAAATAGGAGGCAACTGAGGAAACTCAGTCAAGTTCACTGCACTATGTCCTGGCCAGCGCACCTAGGCTGAGCACTATTTTTTTCTTTTATGGGAATTTTATCTGCTGCTCATCTTCATATTTTAAGAGCTCTTGAGGCTCTTCTCCTTTTCTCTTTTTCACTCTCATTTACTGGAGCAAGATGTGGAAGACTAATATGCAAAACACAACAAAAAGAGGAAAAATGAAATTGAGGTACATGGTTTCTTTTCTTTCTTTCCCCACACTAAGCCACGCTTAGAATTGTGCAAAGATCCTGCCAGATCTTCATAGAAATTATACTTGATTTCATTTTCTATTCTCAAAGAATGAAATAGTTTCTATTGGTGAGAAAAGAAATGGGCTGGGTTCCAGAGGAAAGTCAGAGTCAGACTCTCGCTGTCTCTCTGTGGTCAGTGTGTCATGTTTTGGTCACCTCCGTGTTTCCTTTTTCTGATATGGGAAAATATCAAGCAAACCTGATCTGATGAAATCCTACCACTGAAACACACAGGGCTATCACATGAAGATCAGATAAAACAGGGCCAGATATAGCAGAAATGATAGTAGAAATGGCATTACTGTCTGCCACTCTTTCCATTTCTACTTATTCCTATTACTGTACTTATTTCACTTAAAAAACCCACCACTACCAAAAATCAATAAATGGAGTGGTACAAAATAATTGTGGGTGAAATTCTGTCCCAGCTGAAATCACCTGCAAAACTCCTATGGAAGGACCTTTTTTTTACCACTTGTGTGACATTTGACACCTTTTATGCTTCACAAATGTTAAAAGTGAAACTTGATTTATTTGTATTTGGCTCTTATGATTCATTCATTTCTCAAAATGATGTTTAAAGAATTATAAAGAAGAACTGGTGAATAGTAGGTTTTCATGTTTACCCTCTCTCAGTGGCTCTCAGTTCTAATCCATTTTGCTCACTTTATAACTTAAACAATGTGTTTTGTGACTGCCTGCAAATTTCACCTAGGGTCTATAAATTAGGTGCTGATAACTAATAACCAGTGAAATGCAGCTTAATTCATGGTTCTGTTGATGGTTAATGGGGCAAAATGGAAGCTAGGTCACCCTACCATAGCAGCATCTTTTCTGCAGTGCTAAGTGCAGTAAAGGCTTGCCTGTATTCATAGGATCCTATCTTGATCTCATTGAAATAAATTAAGTAATTCCCATTCCTGGCAATGAGCTTTGGATTGGACAGAGTGAATTGGATTGCCCCTCCACTTGGACTTGTTTGACTCCATAGGCACTCATATATTTAAGTATTTGCAGGATTAGGTCATAGCACATTGCCTAGATATCTGCTACAAACATATTCGTGTAATTCATAGAAGAGATAAATATTAATCCATTTATCCATGAATAATTTGTTCAAACAAAACTTAAGAGCTTGCATACATCTTCAAAGTCCTACAAAAATGGGCAATGCTTACAGTAATCTTCATTGGTCTAAGAAGGATTGCCTAAGACACTGATATTTATAGACTTCTAAAACTCCTTTTTCCATTTGCTGCATCTGTTACATTGCAGCTTCAAAAAGAAAGTTAACAAACTTGGGGGCAGAGGGGGCTGTAGATGTCTCATTCTGAAACTAAAAATGTGGCTGTTCAGTTCACTAAGAATAAATTGCTAAATACTGAAACACATTTCTGTAAATGTAGCAGAGACTAGATAATAAATGAGAATAACATTGGTCATTTGCAAATAATAGTTATGACAGTGATCTACATTCATCCATGGATCTTAACATCTCCTGCAACAGTCAGGAGGTAATTCTATTTGTGCTTCACATGGGCTAGGGACAGACATTACACATAAACCAGTTTAAGTGATCAGAAACTGGTTTAAAACCTGTAACAGAACAGCTGTTCAGTGCAAATAAACCAGTCTGAAAATGGCTGAAACTGGTTTGAGATAAACCTGGTTGAATGTAGTATCACACTTCACTGATTTGGGTCAAACCAGTTCATGCAGTGTCTTTCCCAGACCCCTTTCTGGTTTAAGGTAAGCCAGACTCCTTCAGCATCCCAGCATGCTCTCTGGGCTGGGCAGGCCTCTCTGCTCCACAGCAGGGCTGGCCCCTCTCCTCTACTCCCTGGTCAGAGCTCTGGCAGAGACTTGTAGGCACAGAGTGTTAGCCTAGCTTTTACCTGTTAAGCAGGGATTATTTCCCCTCTCCCCTCTGCCTTATGTAGATACCTTCACACTAGCTAGCAGACCACATCCTGGCTACTGTCTGTTCTGTGGGAGAGGACAGGCAGACAGGCTTTTTGGAGCTAATCAACAGATAGCTTAATGTTCTTCCTTAGAAGAGCTGTTTAAGAAGAGCTCCACCAGTTAATGGAGAGAGGCTTTGTTTTCTTAATGGGTTGATAAACACTTAGGGGTGATAAACATTCCCTGCTGAGTTGCTTAGGAGTGGGGGAAATAATCAGAGCATTCTGCCTGGGCCTGGCCATGCCACCCTGAGCTCAGCCCTGTGGAAGTCAAGGGAGGGCTGCTGTAATGCCCCCCGACTTCTAGCCTAAGCCACTGCAGGAATGTGCCTGCATTTCTGGGATGTCTGTCTGGTTACAAAACTGATTTAGCCTAGCTAGGTTAGACTAACCTGCAAAGATTGAATCAATTCAGGCTCAGGCTTTTTGAATGTCTGCCTCTAACCTAACAGGGAAATGGAAACACAAAGAACTTGTGATGATTTGCCCAAGAAAACACAAACCTTCTGGTCAAGGAAAACTGCTTCTCTCGTCTCTCACAAGAAAGTGCCTCCTCTCATCTAGTGATGTCGATTTTTCTAAAGTTCAAAGGGAAAGTTTGACTTCCCTCTGTGTACACAGAAAATCATCTAGTATCACCCTTAAAAATCGATTACCCTTAAGAGGCCTTGATATCATTAACATGTTTGAGAAAGGAAGAGTTGATAAGAGGCAAAAGCACGGCACTGATACTGTCTATAACTTTTTGTATTCATTAAGATGCTGCAGATACAGAACAACACTCTCTATTCAGTGTTGATGCTTTTTATCTATCCTAAACTGGCAGCTCATAGTGCTTTGAAAAATTATTGGAAAAGCCGTCCTGTTTCATTTTAGCTTCTGGGATAGTCCCAGTCATTCATTCACCAAAGGGGCTGGAAACAATTTCTGTCATGTCTACACTAACATTGCTATTTTCCCAACCCCAGTTATGAATCTCTTATTGATAATCATTCCCATATTACTAGTCCAAACTGGGCTTAGATGCATTTTCAAGAATCAGGCAACAGAACCAGTATTTCTCCAGAATCACAACAGGTAACTAGAATGCTTATTTTTCTAATCTCCCCACTGTTGGAAAGCTCCTCCTGATAGCCCATTGTCTGGAACAGGACTCCAGTGCTATCCAAACTAATGGGGCCTGTGGCACCAAAACCAGTGTGTCATAATTTCGGTTATCAGTCACTAACATATTATCTAGGTGCTGTGGCAGAGTAGTGAGGAAGGCTAGCCTTATGGTTAAGCTACTGGACTAAGACTCAAGGGACTTGTTTTCAGGTTCACGTGCTACCATAAGGTTCCTTTCTGACCTTGAGCAACTCTTTGTGTCTGGATAATGCATTTGAAAAATGGGAGAAATAATAGCCTTTTTCTGCTGTGTCTATATAGACTGTAAGCTCTTTGGTGCAGAAACTGCCTTTACTATATTTACAGCACTTAGTACAGTGAAACCCTGATCAATTTAGTAATTATTATAATATAAGAGCCTTCCTTCTGTCCATGGACTTATATCAAAATTATAGTTCTGAGAGCAGATCTAAAATCAGAAGACAAAGTCATCTCGAATTAAGCTGAGATTCACTACTATGTACCTGAAAGAACTGATCAGCTTCATGGAAATGTAGTTTGTTATATACAGTGCAAGATTTTTGGAGAACAATTTTCTTATTAATTAAGAAAAGAAAATTGGCATTGCATAGTCAACATAGTCCATTCAAATAAAAATAAGAAGTAAGGATGCATGGAAGATGTACAATAGGTACACAAAGAAAGTGCTAGAGTCCATGCACGGATTCATAGCTAAATGTCAGTTTTTCATGGTTACTGGATCTGTGTCTGGGTTTTTATGAAGAAATGGACAAATATGGAATTATCAGTATTCCTATATTAATGTTCCTTGTAATTCACTTTTATCTAGACCCATTTTGTGCAGACAAAGCTTTTCATTAATGCAACCTTCTGTTTTTATAGCAGCTGTTACTAAACAGAATTAGCTTTGCAGGACGCAGCAAAAACAGCAGCTAAACATCTAGAACCTAAGGTGAAAGATTGCTTTCCAGATCAACACAGGGAGCAGCAAGCCAAGCACAGCCCCTGTTCATGAGCTTCTGATGTCCCACATTAGGCCGAACCACAGTGCCTCATACTGGGCATGTACATGTCCATTTATGACAGTTTAAATTTACTGCACAGTAAGCAGGAATAGGTCTGTAGCTACATGTGCAGGCCTTAAAGCACATTAACACTGCGTGGGGACTGACTTGGGACTCAAATTACTGCACAGTAATTAATCGGTTGTAAATTTGATACCTGCATGATGCAGGTATCAAATTTAGGCTCACATTGGCATAAGTCACCATACTGACTGCGTGGTATGGGAGTGAACACGTAGACGTGTGGCCGTACTATGCAGTAATTTTGGCTACTGCGCAGTATATGCGCATGTGGAGATGTGCCCAGTGGAAGTCAAATATTAACACAAGATGACCCGTGAAACTGCAACAACAGATCCTGAGCTCTGCCTTCCCCAGCAGTTGTATTGTTGGTTCAACTGGTGACAAAAGATGCTCAAAAATAAATAAATATTTCCTCATCCAATCCTCAAAAATAATAAATTATACCTTTCCACAGTCCTTGTAGGGAAATGCACTTAAAAAGCCTGAGATTAAAACAATACATGTGTATACCCATATTTGGGGGGTTACTTTCCCCTCCCCCCCAACACTTTCTACCAGCATAAGAGATAAAAACTTTGTTTTTCAAAGCTGAGGCCTTCAAAAAAAATCACTTGGCTCCAGTTGTTGGGACTAACAAAAATAAGACCAGATTATCATGAGACTTGGCAACATGGTAGATGTACCCTTCACATTACTTGTGGAAGGTACAGCCAGCTCAGTGCTCTCTCTGGTACTGGAATATTGCTCGGGACTGAATGCTCTGGTACTTCATTGGAATATTTATGCATTTTAGCAAAAACAAGAGTGTCCTACATTTAGGATCAAATTTGTGGATTTCAGATTAATCCAAGTCTGTACATTTCTACATAAGAAACGAATAACAAATAGGGTTCCAACACTCCCATACTTCCAAAACCGTTTTTTTCTTTGATTAATTTTAGACTTGGCTTCTCTGCTAAGAACTTCCCACATGTGGTTACTGTTACAAGCCAGGTCCTGCCACCAGCCATATTTACCAGAAACTGCAGTAGAAATTTCCAGCAGAACAGTAAAGGAGCTGCAGTTCCTGTTGTTCTGCCAGTATATATCATCTAAAAATATTATGCGACTTGCCACCACACTTTAATGTAAGTGGGGAATGGAGGCCCGGAGAGGTGAAATGAGGGGACATTTACAAGCCAGAAGAGAAGCTCTTTTACAGAAGTTTTCCCTCGGATGACACTGTTTTCTCTTCTGTTATCTGTTGCTCTTTTTATTAATGTCCTTCCTCTTTGTTCAGTGCTTCTGCTTCTCAGACATTTTGAACACAAGTATTAATTACTTTATAATGTGAAACACTATGATTCAAAACAGTTATTATTTTTAAAATGCATTATGCAGGCAGATTTTAAAGAAAACTTAGAGAGTAAGAGGTCAAAATCCTTTCTGGAGTAATTTCACTGACATCCACAGAGAGTTTGGTATATACCAAGGTAATGTAAAAAATATTTTATTTTTGTAACCTTTTCAGATTTCATTTGAATCATTCAAACCCGTAAGCTTCTCATGTGTGGAAATTCTGCTGTCTGCAGTGGCAGTTCTGTCCATGTAGGATTTGATACTCATTTAACTCTAAAATCTACATTGACTGCTGTGGCAATAATGTGGTTTACACATCTCTTTATACTGCCAATTCACTTTACTAGACCTTTGTGTAAATAAGAATCAGATCACATCTGTTAGCAGAACTGGGCCCAAAGTTTTCATTAAAAAAAAAAAAGAATTTTCAATTACAAAAATAAAACCAAACCAAACCAAACCCAAAACCTATGGATTCCATTTCTTTTTTCTTTCTTTTTTCCCACCCTAATTTTGTGCCAGTACAACCTTACTGAAGAGAATGGGTTGCACTGGTAAATTAATCCATTATTATTACCTGGCCCTCACAATAAACCATACCATCTAGCCAGTAGCATCAATCCTTTTTACCATGTATACCAATGGCCAACCCATACAGAGCAACATGAGGAGCTTCATATATGTATCATGTATGAACAACATGATGGAGCTTCATTTATGTATCATGTCGTAACAGAAGGACTTTGCCACTGTCGAGAACAGATTGACATGTACACTGAGCAACCTCTCAGATTACTACAATAAGAACCAGCTTTGTGCCTACCCAAACAAGATGTAGGTCACAGCTTTTCACCTCTGCCATAAAGAAGCCAAGCAAAAATTATACATCACCTGGGATGGAATCTGATTGACTAATCACCTGAACCCCCAGTACTTGGGAGTTACACTGGATTTAAAACTTACCTTCAAAGTATATATAGAGAAGATGAAAGGGAAAGTCAGTGCCAGCAACAACATTCTTGAAAGTTGGTTACCTCAAAGTGGGGAGTGAACCTGGTTACATTATCAACACTGGTATTTCCTTGTGTTACTCCACTACAGAGAATGTGTGTCCAGTATGGGAATGATCAGTTCATGCTAAGAAATTAGACCCAGTTCTAAATGACAGGTGTCGTGACATAACAGGATGTCTAAACCCAACACCAAATGATAGTCTGTACTTAGTGGTTAGCATTGCACCACCTGGTATTAGAAGAAAGTTAACAAGCCAAAAATAAAGATCACAGCAGATGGAAGGCATCCATTCTACAGTCACAGAGAAGTAACAAAATGCCTTAAAGATCAAAATGGTTTTGTAACCATTGTTACACTGCTAGACATGACAGCTGACAGGGCATAACTAAAGTTGTGGAAGGAAAGATTATGTGCAATCAGGAGCTCTGAAATGGTCCTGGAACCCCAGCATGACCTTTCCAGAGGGGCTTATATGGACTGGCCAACATGGCAATGCCTGAATCACCTGTGCATTCAAAAATCAAAAACAGACATGATCAAATGGGGCTACTCTAATGACACAAATATATGCTACTGCAGTGAAGTGCAGACTATAGAGCACCTGTTCATTTGCTGACTCCTTGGTACAAAGGAGGACCTTGCTGCAGCAATGGAAAGAGCCATCACTTGTGCACAATTCTGGAAAAACTTCTAGCTTATGATAAAGACATGAGGAGAAGAAGAAGAAGTGGCAGCTGAAAAGGTATTGCCATTTTTGTCTTGCCCTGTACTTCCTTGTTATACTATGGACCTCAAGGCCTAGTTATAGCTACTTAATTGTGTTATGTCCAGACAGGGCATTGCATGTCAGCCTAGCAATGACCTGCCTTGCTGGTAGACAATAGCTCTGTGCAAAGCTTCAGGTTCTGATTTGATTTGGAGGAGATTTGGCCTGATTCAGTGGTCAAATCTCTGACTCTGAATTGAATCAGGAGACCAATTAAAAGTTCTGAATCGATTTGAAGCTCTCCAAATTAATTCGGAAAAGGTTTGGAGAGTTTTGGAAATTCACACAGTCCCTGCTCACTGCAAGGGGTAGGGGGTAGGGGTAGGAAGGAGAAGGTCATGGGGGGATCCTTGCTAGGCCCCATCCCTTGCCTGCTTCCCCAGCCCCCCTAAGTGCCCCCAATCCCCTCCCACTGTCCCATCCCTCCCCCCCAATGGCTGCCCCACCTGCCCCAGCTCCTGGCCCTTTAAAAAGAAAAAAAAAGAAAAAACTCCACCTCACCAGCTGCTTCAGTGGCCTTAGGGCTTTTGGGGGCTCATGGCAGAGCTCCCCATGTAGCATGGGGCAGTGGGGATCACGCCCCACGTTGGGCAACAGCTGGTGAGTGGGGGCTTTAAAATTTTTTTTTAAAGGCCCAAGAGCTTGGGTGGGGGGGCAGTCATGTGGGGGAAGGGAGTGGGTGGGGGCTAGCTTGGGGCAGTAGGGATCACCCCCTGCCTGGCAGTAGCTAGTGAGTGCGGGCTTTTTTTTAAAGAGCCAGGAGTTGGGAGAGTGGGCGGGGCATCCATTGAGAGTGGGCAGGGAATGGGGCCAATTTGGAGATTCAGCCAATTTGGTTGTGGCCAAATCTCCGAATCAGATTCAACTGGATCAATTCGGGACAGTGATTTGAATCTCCAAATCATAAGTGAATACTACCCACTTCGCATAGGCCTAGTTGACAGCTGAAATGAAATATAGGCCTGGCAGCCTTATAATGCTATACTTCTAAAAACTATGAGCTGAACCCAGACAGTGAAATTGTGAGAAAACTTCCCTGGCCATGGCTGATGTTAATTAGTAGGAGAAATCGCCAATCAGCAGCCTACAAGGAATTATTAATATCTGGAAATGATATTCTGAGCATGGAAGCACAGATCAGCTTACAGCAAAACATTGCAACTCTGGCTGTCTTTGGCTTTCATTCACTGAGTCGATTCTGCCGTTTTTTTCCTTTGTAGAGTTTCCTACTGCTGAAACAAAACCTGGAAGATGATCAGAGACAGAAGCATACTGACTGAGGTCAAGTGTCCTTGAGGCCTGTTTATGACTAATACATTAATGGACTTTTCTGGGGAAAATCCAAAATCAACTTGCTGTGCACCTGAACATGATCATACAACTGCAAAAACAGTGTGCTCTAACCAATTTCCAGCAGCCAAAAAACTGGCATGCTTCAGATCTTTAAATTAAATAAAGGGGATTGATTCATGTTTTATGTGCAGTCAGTGTCATAGCTGCTACACAAATAGTTACTGTGAATCAGGATATCTAGTAATAACCAAGTACCCCCTCCTTAGACAGAGATCTGTAGAGTTCTTTGAGGAAAAGTCTTTCTTTTGAACTCCATGTGCTTAAGGCATGGCACAATCCTTCATCAAGACCTGCGGCTATTATTGCAAAGGCCATAACAACAATTTAAAAATTTGTAGTCTCTCTCTTGTTATAGGTAAAAAGGAAAAGCAAATGGAAGGCTCTGTATCTCAGGGTTGTTCTCAGCCAAAGGAAGGCCTTTAGCAGCTGAGGTTTAATCCTCCATGCTCACCAATTTGTCATGGTTTAGTTGTTGTTGTTATTGTTGTTTTGTATTAAGTGATTAAGTAAACAGTGCTAAAAAAGTACCAAATAGATAAACAATCTCTGTTCCTAAATTCAGCGGCCTAAATTTGGTATATAATAAAATAGATTAAAGTACACATTGATGAAGTCATCATAGCTCATTCAAATGCTACATTGTGCCAATGGGACTTTTACAAGATTTCAGAAGGCAAAAACAGAGGGAGTTTGACATACATCAGTGAGAGCTGCTCCAGGCATAAGAAATGCTATGAATGATGGTACATATCCCACAATGTTGGGGGGAGTTAAGGACACAGCCAGGAAAAGCACTGGGGTGGAGTGAGGGAGCAGAAGTCATCATGTGAATCAGAGCTGTAAGAAAAAGATGATCAAGCATGTAACTCCCTAGCAATTTTGGTGGTGCAATGGGTTAATGCACTGATGTATAGTCTCTGAAAAATTGCAGTGAGGTACAACTGAGTTTAATGAACTCATCCTACCCTCTTTTGAAAACAAGTCTGCAGCACAAGGGCAACTCCCTTTAATCAGGGCACTACTGGGGTGGTCATCAACTGAAAAAGAATAGATTAAAGACTAAAATAGTGGGGAGGAGGAGAAAACAACAGGTTAGAAGTAAGTGGAGTATCAAGTGCATTCACGCTGCCTGCTTACAGTATGTATCAGGTACACCAGCATGGTCAGCTCATCATTGTGATCAGCCAAACTTTTCAGGTACAACACCAGAAACTCATCCAGGCTCTAGTAACCACACATTTGTACATCAGGGTTGAAGATCTGGGCCAAGTTGGCCTAACAAATTCCCTGCCATTGCAATGGCAGCACCCTTTTCTCCCTAGCTGTTTACCTGTGCTGTAGTAGGGCTTTTTGTTTCCAACCACAAGGTGCTTTCCAGTTGTGACGCATGAGGGGGGTCAGAGTAGACCCTTGTGTGAACCATTTAGATACATGGCTGCCTGTGATCGTAGGGAACTGGACTTGATAGCCTGGGAGCCTCCTTCCAGTCCTATGTTATGGGCCTCAGCTAATCTAATATACACCACCCTGAAGATCAGCCATCTGTCTTCATTAAATGAAGATGCAGAAGCCCAGGGAGTCATACTGTTATAATGGTATGAATGCAAAAGAGATGCAGGGCAAGTAGAGCCCTATCAGGGAACAGCAGAGGCAGAGATGTGCATGGAGGAGAGTGGGCAGGGAATAAAGAGCACTTCCCTCCCCCACTTGCTTCCCCCTTTCCCTCCTGTTCTGTTTGCTCTGTGCAGGAGGAGCAGGGGGTTGAACTGAACCAAAGGAGCCAGTGTGATTATTCATGTTAATGGCTCCCATCCTGAACGTTTCCATGCTTCCTCCTTCCCCTGTGTCTGGTGAGTGATGCTCCTGAACTCATTCCACCTACCCACTCACATTCACACCACCATGTGAAAACACTGGTTGTTTTTTGTCACAGTGCTGCCCTGCAGACTGGAGGCAGGTGCATGTAGAATGACTATGAGGGACACCTTCAGAGCAGCTTCACCACAGCCGTTCCAGATGTAGCACTTATGAGCGAGCAGGTGTCAGTGCATGCCAACAAAGCAGTATAGAGAGACCATGCATGTGTGTGGCAGGAAAGCACAAGACCATGATTGATAGTTAGGTAGATGAAGACACAGAGCCATCTTGCTGATGACAAGGGTGACAACCACCAATCTACAAATATATGTAGAGTCCCATCTCCTTTCACACACACACACACACGCACACACACACACACACACACACACACAGAGGCAACCTGCTCTGTTGTAATATGTCCTGGAATAATTTGCTTCTTCAGATGCTGCTTTCACTGAGTTTTCAAATCACATCTTCACTCTCATTGATACTTTACTTCCCTTACGCCACTGCAGCAATATAACAACACTTTTTCATTCAGGTAAATATAACTGACTCCTATTTTAAAGCACTCTTATGCTAGGAGAGTGGTTTAAAGAGGTACACGTGTGGGGGTGGTTGGAGGGGGAGGATGCTGTAGCATCACTAAGAATCATGTCCAGGATGCTAAGTAGAAAAATAAATTGTCACTGATCTGGCATAATAAATGGTGGATCATTTGCCTTCCTTTAAGCTTTTAAAGCCACCCAAGTTGGACTCCACAAAGGGAGAGAATGAGAGGGTGCGTGTGAGATGAGGCTGGGCGGTGGGGGCTGGAGGGGCGCTGGAGAAAGATGAATTCCCTGGCCCTGTTCTGTGGAATCTTAATAATGTGCTAAGTTATTGTGTAGTGGAGGAATGCAATTAGCACAGCGGCCAAATCCTCCTCCAGCAGGTCATTACTGTATTAGTAAATGGAGGCTGTTAAAGCACACAGCATCCCTAAACATACCACAGGGGCTGCTGGCCCAACAGGACCCAGGATTGATGAGAAAACTCCCACTGCTCTCTTCCCATCTCATTCCACTTTTCATTACTGCTTTTCTGATCAAGCATATAACCATATCCTTCCCTGTCCTCCCCCAGCCTATACTCAAGGTACTCTCCCAGGAGGCCTTTCTTGAAAATCAAATCACAGCCCACTGAGAGATATCTGTGATGTATGCAAAAGCAACTTCCAGCTGTGAGAAACTTAGCACAGCCAGCAGGATGGAAGTCTGGTAGGCAAAACTGAGACATGAAGGAGCACACTGAACTAACATGCCGAGGCAGACAAAGATTGCATGGCATCTGACTCAAATAAAGTCTAGTCAGCCTCTAATGTGCTGCAGGCGAGGAGAGGTGTATTCCTACCTGTGATACCTGCCTCTGTTAGGAAACCGGTGAAGCTGGTAACCAAATATAGGGGGACTGTAGTAGCTGATTTAAACTCACAGTTGTCGGGCAGGATGTGAAAATGGCCTATTGTGGGCTCTGCTAGGTGTGTAGGTTATCGATGCGGTACATCTCATGACAAAGAAGAGGTAGCATTAAGCTGTAATGAATAGAAAGTGGTCTCTTTATATAGGCTGTTGGACACACATTGATTGACCCTGTGGTTCTCCAGTCTGACTGATACAGTCCATGATGCTTCATGTCACTAACTCCATGTGGTTCCCCTGAATCCTGACCTGCACTAAGCAAGACTAAGAACTGATGACTGCACTGCAGATAATGTAATAGATTATCAGAAGCAGCCCTCCCACATTTTACATCTGCTTTTAGTAGATCCTGAACTCTGCTTTGAAACTGTGCTGAATGGATACAATGCAACTCAGCTAGAAGGGCTTTATTCATGCTAACATTAGACCTCACGGAGGGCAAGAACAGACGTCATGCTTTGGTTTAGAAGATTTCATTGCGGCCAGAATAAACAAGGGACTGACTCTCTTTAACAGCTTAAAATTGCATTATATTACATATGTCATGTCCAGATACTATGGTGACTAACACTTCATAAATGCCAATAGAGAGACAGACAGATGGACAGATATTATTAAGATGCATACCACAATAGTAGTGCATATATACTACTACAATACAATGGCTCAAATCAAGGTACCATTTTACTACATACTTATTCACAGTGTGATACAGAACCTCCTCCAAAAAAGCTTAGTTTTAGGCCAGGAATATTCAAAGGAGCCTAAGGCTGCACAAAACATTAACACTGGCATAATTTCCATCAGTTTTGTTCATTAGTGTGGATTATACATGGATCCAGAATGGACAGATGACCAGTTATCCCAAGTTGGCTGCCACAGTAGGTACTATTAAACACTTCTTCACTAGTTAATGGGGATCAGGTAATAGCTAATTTACACAGAGCAAACAGTTACCCTGAGATAACTGAGGACACACAACAGCTAGACGCATTAGACCAGTGGTTTTTTTACTGTCATTTTTCCTTAAGGAAATTTGGCACTGAATTCTAGTTCATGATAGGGCTAAACATTGTGTCTTTACTCCTTTCTTACATTGGTGTAAAGGCATCTTACACTCATGTAAATGGGACAGAAAATGATAAGCAACCAACCCCTATTGACTTTTACTGGGCTTTAGATGCCTGATTCTGTTTAGGCTCCTAAAGACAGGGAAGGAGGGGAAACAGGAAAGAAGTAGGGTCTCATTTTACAGATGAGAAATGGAGGCCCAGAGAGGTCTAAGTCATTTTTACAGTCACATATGTGGCTGTCCAGTCTACGTGGAACTGGCAACTGAACCCATGTTTCCTGAATCCCAGTTCAAGGCCCTAAGCACAAAATCATCCTTCCCAAATAAATAATCAGAACTGTACGTTTAATGAAGTCTGTCAGATATGTTAAGACATTGAAGTTACCCTGTAATAGTTTGACCTTAGAGTAATCATTGTTAATCTGAGACAAAGAGCAACCGTGTTTTTGTGTTACTGTTTTAACTATTTTCATCAAATGTGAAATATAGATCATATGCACACAGCTCCAATATACCTTAAAATTGTAGATTATAGCGGGTAGAATGTACCATTTTTTAATGAATGAAATTATAGGGGGGGGGTGTTTTTTTTACCACAGCATTGTTTCCAGCTTTTCAACACCGGACAGCATATTTATATTGCTATGCTAATTATTCCTGGTAGAGAGTTCACAAATTTCATGTTCATTATTAATAGTGTTATGCGTTTTTCTCCCCATTCTGGCTATCTATATTGCTTGTGTAATACATAATTAATGCTAACTGCTTGCATTGGTTTCTGGGCCAGTTTACATTAGGATATTTTTCCATGTCTTTTGTCTCTGGACGATGGAAATTGGTATTCGGTGTGAATGAAATAGCCAGATTACTTTGTGTTTTTCCTCTGAGTTCTTTCATCTGTGACTGAAGGGATGTTGGTAGATTAACTCACTAACTTCCCACCTCTTGGTTCAAATTAGGTTTCAGTGCCAAGTCTTGATGACTTTGGTAATTGCCTTTTAGGCCATGTCTATACTAGATATATTTGTTGGTATAATAATGCTTGTGAGGGATGTGATTTGGTAGAATAATCCTGGTGAGGGCTGTGATCTTTTTAACAGCTTAAACATTGTTTATACCAGCTGAAACACGGAGGTTGATTTAATTATTCTATTAGAAAAAGGGCTTTGCCTGATACAGTTTATTTTGTTCAGGGAACTGGGATAAGCTATGCTGGTCAAGCTGTGCCTTCCCTTGGAGGTTTTACTCATCTGATGATACAGGCAAATATTTATAATTTGTATAGTCCCTGACAGATATTTGTTCACCTTACAAAAGCTGCCAAATTCAGACCAATTGGCAGTCATGGGTTATGATACTGGAATAACTGGACAGGGGACTGTATTTGTGGGTGTGATGGCAATGGGAAGAATTTCAGGAGAGGAATGAGATGCACTGGCAGAATCGTGTGCACGGGGAAAGATTCCATGTTGATTCTGTGTTGCCCCAACCATGACTTGTGACCTAGTGTTGTATGGGAAAAAAGGCTGGAAGCGGCCTGCAAAGACTAGAAGGGGCCTTTATGATCTATTTGAGTTGTCATCTCATCCAAATCCCTGCTCAAGGCCAAAATCATCCTGGTCTAAACCATCTCAGGCAAATCTTTGTGTAAGCTGTGCTTAAAAACTTCAAATGGTGAAGATTCTACAACTTCAGTAGGCAACCTCTCCCTAAGAACATAAGGATTGCCATTTACTTTGTCAGACCACAGGTCCACCTTGCCCAGTATCCTGTGTCACACACTGGCAGACAGTGGATACTGAAAAGGAGAATGTACTGGGTGTGACCAGGATTTTTTCCACTGCTCCTCTCTCATTTACAGCCTCCAACATTTAAGGTCTAGGAAGTTCTAAATTAGAGGCAATATCTCTATGCTTAGTAGCTGCAGATGCCACAATATCTGGTATAAACTTAACTATTCTCAGAGTTGTTTAGGTCTTCCTAATATGAGACCAAAATATATCTTGCTGCAATTTAACACCATTATTTGTTTTCCTGTTTTCAGTAGATGAAGAGAACAATTATCACCATCTTCTTTATTATAATCCTTTTGGTATTTGAAAACCATTTTAAATTCAAATATTTTGTACAAGACTGTCTTGTTAATAAATCCAAGTATGCTACTGGCTTTCTTTGTTGTGTGTGTTGCACTTTTTACAGTGCAAGACTGACACAAGAGCTGGCTTTGGAGTGAGAAATCAGGGCAAGTACCCAGGATCCAGGGCCAAAGGGGACCAAGTAGGCTAAATTAATGTAAGTCATACAATGTTTAGACAAGAGGAAGGGGCGCTTTATGCTTTAGCCTCTGCTCTGGTCTTTCATGAGTCTACTGCCAGATTCACCTTAGACCTACATATAACCAATGCATTTAGCATTTTCATGAACATCAGAACCTTCCCAAGCAAAATATCTACCTGAGAGAGAACAATCTCAGAGTGGACAAGCAGAAATGCAGGGAGAGAGACAAAACATTACATTGTAATACTTGCAGATTCATAAACTAGAAGGGAGTCTTCACTGTTGGTGCTCATATTTGAAGTTACAGGCAATGGAAGTAGAATGACCATTTGTAGTCCCTGAAAGAAGACAGCAGTTGAGATATTATACAGTGGAGTCCTATCTTTATTAAGATACTATGAAAGCAGCATGTTTCCTGACTGTACTTTGCCCTCTGCCAGTTCACCAAAGTTGCTAATCAAACTCTGGTTTGAATTATATAGTCTGCTAGACTATGAGTCACATACATTCCTTAATAGATTCATTTGTTTCACATAGAAGGCAATAAGATAGCTTTCGGTAAACCAGGGGTTCTTGGGCCTTTAAAGGAGTTCATGAAGGAGCAGGAGGTTGAGTAGAGTACTTTTCAAACCAATAATTCTAGTTCCTTTCTTAACTCCTGAATAGACATCTGACTGAAACAAAGACCGTTTCTAGTAAAACTAATGAGGTAGAATAGAAACATCAGGTTGATGATGCCATTTAGTCCATAGTTCAAAGACATGAGAACATCATATCAATACAACAGTGTGGGGGAGAGGAGAGAAGAATGCAATGTTTGGGAATTGCACGATGCTTAGCTTCTACAAAAACTGGACAGTCTCTATGACAGCACAAGGTTGGACAGAACTGAATTAAAAAAAAATCTAAGTATTCACAATCCAGAATTGACTTGATAGTGTCCTTTGAATAGAAAACATACCTGCTTTGTAAAAAAATGAATGGTATTTTATACTGATACAGAATTCTACCAGAAAAGCTATGGACCTCTAGCCATAGCCTGTTCTCGTGTGGAGATGTCACACTTCCCTGATGATACATGCGAGTAGCAATTGAGTTCAGTTATCTGTGTAGTGGAGTCTCTCTTTGTCTCTCTCTTTCTTACAGTCCATGTCATGTTTGCTCAATTTACTATACAACAAGTGTTTCTACTTCTTACCCTGAAGGGTCAAGTGAGCTCATAAAAATATCTGTCTGTCTCCATGCATCTTCACTAAGCGTGCCCATCAGGCTGAAATCAGAGCTTGTTTTCTGTTGCCTAGCAATAGGTGATGGTGTACAAAGTAGACAGAAGACAGGGGTTAATCCCAGAGGGCTAAGAGAGTACCAGGGACATGTTTCAACTAGTAAGAGGTTGGAAGCCCATGAGTCAGTGACTGTCTGTGTTTGTGTATGGGTGAGACACACACTGAATTACTCAAAACCAGATTTAGACATCTGCATGTGGGTGCAGCTGCCACTGAAGTTAAGGGAAAAACTGCTGTCCTCAGATACCTTCAGTTCAGACAGATTTATGCCAAAGAAACTAAGAACAGATTGTTTCCCTAGTCACGAGTCCTGGGTGATTATTGGCCTTATTCAGTATGCACCAGAAAAAGGTGTCATTTTGTGATATTTTTCAGTGGAGGAAATTGTATATACATGCTATTCAGACTCTATCAATAGTTGTCACCTAACTAATCCCCTTCTGGTGGTTTTGCTCTTACCAGTTAGGACCTAGATTTTCATAACAACTTTCAAAACTAGCGCTGACTTGAAAAACATGAATTCCACATGGTGAACTTTTTTAAGATTCAAATTGTGTTTCTATTTCACAATGGGCCTTCATGTGCAGTTACGGTGCTGCAGATCCATCTGTAGAGCTGCAAACCACATGTGCTGCATGTGCACACATCCATCATGCTGCTAATTAGCAGCGGCGTGGGGTTTTTTTGACACAGGGAGATCCCAGTGTCAAAAAAAAGGTGCCAAAAAAAGCAGCGTGGCACACACAGCTGCAACATGTGCCACCCAAAACTGGAGCCTGGCAGGCCAAAGCCATGCTCTGGCTGCTGGCTAGGCTCCATGCAGCTGGATCACCACTGCTGCAGCCCTGGGAGGCCCCCAGGATCCCAGGTAAGGCTGCTGCGGCCAGCCCAGGTACCGGCCCTAGCCTCCCCTACCCCACCCATGGAAATTTTCCACATGTACGGGGGCATGCCCAGGGGAAACTAGCAGCAGCACACATATGTGCTGCTACTAGTTGTCCCTGGGGAAACACACATTCATGCTCATGGGGATGAGCCTGAAGGAATGAAAATAAGTCTTTCAGAAATTGGAAAACATGAGACTCAGTGGCCACTGATATAGTGGTTAGGGTGTTAAAGGAAATACATACATATAGGGTATGTGTTACAAGAGATACAGGTTCAAATGGCTTCTTACAAAGTGTTTCATTCCAACAAAATTAAAGATTTTGGTTTATCAAAAGTGGCCAGTTCAAATGACATTTTTTCCAAAACAAAAAGGTAGCAAAATTAACATGGTATGTATAAAATGTTTTGGTGTTGCTGAATCTGTACTGAAAAAAAATGAGGTATAAATTTTTTCCCCAGATCTGCTGTGGAACCTGATAAACCTTTCTAACTTCTTCTCATGTCCTGTCACCATGTTTAGATTTGGGCCCCGAAACAGGGACATACTATTGCTCAATCTGTAGCATTAGCAAGCTCCACTTTAGTGCACAGTTCCCACGTACCTGGGTAGACCAGTAGGTTTTCCATAGTCTGAATGTTTTCTCCACATTCTCACATGGTGTTTGTGTCATGGGAGTAGCTCCACAGTTACATGCTAACATTAGTCTTACTGGCCCCTGTTCAGAGATGAAGGTTATTTAACAAAAACACTAAACACTGTTCCATTAAAAGGTTTGGCTATGGCACATTGGCATTACATTTTGTTGGAAAGAAAAAAATATGAACAATCTCTAGTCAGAATTAATTGCACCAAACATCCAGCTGGATAAAATGACTCCAGCTGGAGTTTTTGGAGATTTGACCATTTAGTGGTCCTGTCCTGAACATTGTGCTTGTGATTTGGACCATCCTGTCTTCTCCCACTCAGGACTGGTCCACTCTTCCTTCCCACAAAGGGAAGCAAAATGGCAATTTGGAGCAGGTTATTAATGGGTACATGTAAGCCCACTGATTTCATCAAAGACCTGGCCCATTTATGTAGCTTAGAACACCTAACATGGCTTAGAAGTTTACCTTAAAAGTTAATGGATGGCACGTATGTAGTCTCCATAAGAGAAATGTTTAAGTGACTAACAATATTTAAGGGGTATATGTTGTAGCTGTGTTGGTCTAAGGACATGGGCAGACAAGATTCTTTGGGTGAATCTGAGATCTTTTATTAGACCAACTTAAATAGTTGCTTAATTTTTCCCCCAGCTATTTAACTTGGTCTAATGGAAGATCTCAGATTCACCCACAGAACCTTGTCTAACAATATTTAATATATTTCTCCTCATAATATGTCCCCTCTGAGGCAGAGAAGTGCTATCTTTTCCATTTCACAGATGGAGAGATAAGGCACAGAGAAGTTAAGTGGCTTATTTAAGGTCATGTAAGAAGCCTGTTCTGGAGCTGAGAACTGAAATTGGTTCTCCCCTGATCCCAGGCTATGCCCAAAGTCCTGGGCTATCCTTCTTCTCTGGCAGAATAAATAACCACACTCTAAAAAAATAAAAATAAAAATCACCTGCTAGATGGGCAGAGAAATACCTTTCTAGGTTAATAAAAAAAACTCTGCACACCTGTTACCCTGTAAGCTGAACACGTATCTGTGATATAGGATTGTTTCTCTAGTAGACACTGTGCAACTTCTCTCTCCAGGTATCACCAACAGGAGCTGGAGGAAGCTAGTCCTGTTTGGGGTGTGGTGTTTCTGAAGTGTGCCTGGCTGAATTGGGTAGATCAGCTGTGTCCTCAGGCAAAGATGCTGTTGCAGGGAGGTGTCAGAGACAAAACTAACAACCTTACTCCTCCCAGAACATGTCTGAGTCTGTCTCCTCAGGGATGAAAGGCATAAGAGGCTTGTTGACACTGGATTTGGACCCACCCCCTATACCTTTGTTCTGGGCGGGCACAACCCTCAGACTAACCACAACACCTGCCAGTTGATAATAGGTGAATTTATTGATACAGGGCGATAAAGAAGCGACAATACAAACGATTCTATATCTACCAATCCTAGGGCTGTCATCAGAGTCAAAATACACCTGGTCAGGATGCAGGCTCCACTCTGAGGCTCTCTCTCTTAGATGTCGCAGTCTGGAGGTGGGATGCCAGGGTCCACAACCCCCCTCCAGTGGGGTGCATGAGACAGGCTGCTAGTGTGTGCCCCCTGTCTATGGTGGCCTCAGGGACCCTTCCCAAGGAACAGAGATGGGGACACTTCTCAAGCAAGAGAAGGAGAAGGAACAGGGAGGCATGGACAAGGGCCAGGGAAGGGACGGGACAAAGGGAGACTGGGAGGAAGAGAAGGGGGGATGGGAGGGACCCTTTGTTCATCTCAAGTCTCTGGTTTTGTATTCTCTGTCCCCCTTGATAACTCCTGATGACTTCATAGCTATCTCTAGGTGTCCATCTCTCTGTGGTCACACGTCCATGTAGGCTTCCAGGCCTTCTCCTAATGTGGCCTGTTCCCCCAAAACCAGGACTCAGCCCCCCTGCTGCTCTGGGGCCTTGTAGCTGGTGTCACTTATCTCGTGTTATGGGATAGTGTGGTACATACTTCTTTGGTTCCCAAGCTGTGTGTCCTTGTTGTGTTAGACAACCTGTTTGCCTTGAAGGATGTGATCTCATGTTATGGCATGCCCCCCTCAGTTCTCAAGCTGTCTCCATCCATTGGCCTTGTTGTGCTAGATAGCCCGTCTACTTTTAGGGGCATGAGAAGCTGTGTGTGCATCTCCAAAGCTCTTAGAAATCCAATTAACCCCTGCTGCCCATCTTGAACCCTTATAATGCATATATATATATATAGAGAGAGAGAGAGAGAGAGAGAGAGAAAGAGAGAGAGAGAGAGAGATATCTATATATCTATATATACATACACATACACACACATACACACACACACACACATATACACACATCTATAAGCCAATTCCCAAAAAACAGACCTTTAAATATCATTTCTAAGCCAACAGGCTAACTGCAGTGAGGAGCTGCTTTTCAGTGGGCAATCTGGAGATGACCAGACATCTTGGGTTAAAAAACCAACCAAACCCACTCTTGCTGTGAGCAGAGTAAGGAAAGGCTTTGCATCCAAACGTTAATGTTGCTAATTTTTACAACATTTCATGAGTCCTGGGATATTTGGTGGGTTTTTTTAAGCCCCAAGTCTTGGAGACAAATAATTAACTAATCACAAAGGAATATCATCTTTCTCGCTTGCTTTTTAGACTTTTTTCTAGCCCTTTCGCTGTGGAAAAAAAAACATGCAAGTGTGAAGTAAGTGTGACCCTCCTTCCAAAAAGCTCAGATAACAGAGCACACACAAAAAAAGAACGCCCCCTCACTGCTTTCTGGAGCCTGACTCATGATATTTTAATGCATGGGATTAGTAACACTGGGATCTCTTCCCACCACATTTCCATCACAGGTTCCTTGGGCTTGAAAGGTAATGGTACTATAACGCAGAGTTTGTGAGTGTGGGATTTTCATAACCTAAGCCTAAATTTTTAGAATAAAATATTTGGTTTATGAATCTTGTCTACTGGTGTAAAGCAGGTTTGTATTTATTAAAGGCATAGCCGGTCAGTGAAGTCTACAATGGTCTTACCCAGAGTCATATATGAGGAGGCTATGGGGTGATGGGATGAGGAATAGGATAAAAGGTAATGACTTTCCTGTTTTTCAGTTGAAGAACCGTCATAAAATGGATATCTGTACAGTACCCAGCACAATTAGGCCATAATCTGATTACAAGTTTAAGACTTTACCACAGTATAAATGATCCATTTTCCTGCTACTACTCCCATCACTAATAAGAGAGAGTGGCTAGAGTGAAAAATAAAGTGTTTGGTTTGCAATGTTCATAGTTTGAGACTGATAGAACCCAGCCCATTCTGGCCACCAGTCAGCCCATCTGGCATTACACATATGGATGGGCTGGGAATAAGGATGTACTTATTATGAGAATAGGGCCAGAGAAGTGGTGCTTCCAACTCTTGCTAATGTGCATGCTGTTTATTTAGCAATGCAGAATGGGTATCCTGGGAAAGGCCATTGCTGTGGAGAAGTCTGATAGAATATGGTTGTTTTGATTCCAACAGGGATCTTTATACATGTAATACTGCTCTGGAGAACATATTTTAAAAGCCTGAATGACTCAACTGAGACTTCCTATGTAGAGCAAGATATGCTGGGCATGGTGGCAGAGTGGTTATGATGTTTGCAATGACTTCAGAGGCATAAGTTTGAAGCCTCATTCCAGACTTGTGAAGGCTGGAGCCTGCCCCCAGTTGACACAGCTGGATACCAAGTCATTCAGGCTGTAGAGTCAAAGGCAGCCCTACGTGTTTCTGGTCACCTCAGGCCGTTGGAGACCACTGGCTAAAGAGACTAGTATACTGTAATCACAATGGTTCTTCGGGCCACTAGCCCCAGGAGGCTTGCATGTGTGTATGTGTGTGCACACATGCGCGCACACACATGCATGCTTACACACAGTTGAGATTCAGGGCTATAACTTCCATGTTTTATTGACAAAGTCATCCTTCAAAGGGAGAAGGTAAAGCACAAACCAATAAGAAAACTTTGCCTCTCCCAAAGAAAAGAGAGAACCAAAGAACACAGAGATGTCTTCAAATCACATTAGAAACAATCTAATGCAACAGCTTTGCAAATCCCAATCCGCTGATGCCACCCAAATGTTCAATGACATACTTAGGCACCAGTGGAGAATTGTTAATTATATATCAAGACATTATGTAATAAGTTTAATGTTTTGTAAAAATATCTCAGTAACAATGTAATGTACAGGAATTAATTACAACTTCAGCTTATGTTTGGATGACTGGGAGGGGGAGAGGCTTTCTATTTTATTTTACATTTAAGACAAATGTTTTTCAGTTCAGCAACTAAACTGAAAAATCTATTATTTGGTGATTTCTGGCTGGGCATCTCACATCTCAGGAACCAAATCCAAAGGACCTTTAGGCCCAAGTTTTTGAAAGTGCTGAATATCCAAGTTGTCTCGAGTCATGCACTACAAAAAGCATTCATCATTTTGCAAGTCTCGGATGCTAACTTAACTTATTTAATGAGTTATTTAAATCCCCTAAGGGCATACCAAGAATTCAGATGGGAGCTGACTGAACGTAGTTTCTGAAGCTGGAATACAGGCTGTTGCTTCTGCCATTTTCCACACTTACATCCCCAAAGACTTCGATAATAAATCTTATCGATCAGTATCATGAGCAGCAATTTTCCCGGGACTCAAGTAGCTGATGCCTCCTGGCTGTGTTTTTGCTCTTCTGTAGCTACAAAGCCTCAGGACACTCAGCTATACAGCTAAACACCTCCCTCAGTTCTTTCCTTGCCCCTTTTTGAAACTGTATTGAACTGCAGAGACTTCGAACATTTTCCAGTTGCATGGGAAGCTCATTCCCAGAGCGCCACGGGAAACTTGACAGTACTTGAATGGGAAAATGCAAATAAGACAAATGTGGTTCTTGTAGGATTTCCTTGGGGAGACTTGATGTGATATGCTCAAACATTGCAAAGGGTAAATTAGAAAGATTCTTCCTACAGACAGGAAACCATAGAGAGACAAGAGGCAGATTTTCAAGGACCCCTCTTTTTGGTTTAAATGTAGTTGTAATATGAATAAAAACCCTGCAAAGACCCCATTGTGGGTTTCCATATTATCCCCCTCATGTTTCCAGACTCAATTTTGCGCAGTTTCTAAGTTAAAGGTTGACATTTCTGTACATGATCATAGCAAACTCCTTCTGGAATCTAGTAATCAACTTGCATTATTTTTGCCACTGGCAATGAAAATTCTGCATCAGGAACTTAGGTGATGATGCCACTGATGTTGTGCAAAGCAGAACATATTAACAAAAATAATAACAACAGTAGTAGTACTAAACATAAAGTCCTTTTTAAAGCTTTTCATAAATATTAACTGACCAACAACCCTAGGAGAGGGGGGAAATAGGTATGAGCCCTGGTCAGAGAGGCTGAAGAAATAAAAAGATCTGCTTTGGCTTGAGGAGGAGTTGGATCACATCTCAGATGGAGAACCTTTGGCAGATGGCTGAACACTGGTTCTAAGGTTGTGAGAACAGTGGTAGGTTTGACTTTGACTTTTTAAATACTTTATTCAGGGGTTCAGGGGTACAACAATAGTGGCCGCTTGCAAGCGAAAGCACCAACAACTTACTACCAACCCAAAACCGAGATCGGACAAGTCCCTTTGTCCTCGGATCCAGAACCCAAATTGGGCAAGGGAGTTAATGCCCACCCAAGTATTACAAAGAGATCCGAGCCACAGCCCGTCCGCAAAAGTGCGTCCCACGCACCCCAAATCCCGGGCCAAAAGACAAAACCCCGGGCCAACCAAACCACCCACACATCACACCGTGACAGACACCTTCGCTGCATTTCACGTCGTGTCTCACATGCTACGCGGTCGGCGTGCCGGCCACACAGTCCTAACCGATTCAGACCCTGCTCCATCCCCTCATACACGTCCCAAAGCCCTCAACTTCTACCCAAAAGACAGCAAAAAGGCAGCCTGGTGAGGGCCCAGGACGCGGCAGAGCTGGAAGTCGCAGTTCGCCCCCGAGCCAGCCCGGTCGCCCAGACCGGTCATGACATCAGAGCGCGTATTTGAGACGGCCGTCCTCCACACAGTGGTAGGTTTGAACAATAACTCAAAAAAGATGTCAATTCCGCTATATACAGATCAGTGCAGATTTTATTGTTTAAAAGTTCAGGTGGGCTGTAATTCATTTATCATCTTTTTTCTTTTGATGATAAAGAGCACACTTCCATTTTTTCCCAGTTTGGATGGGGGAGGAGGGGTGGTCAGCAACTGGAAAAAGAAGCATCCAGTAATGGGAAAATGAAATACTTTCACTTTTCAGGACTTCAGGTTTTCTACAACAGTCCAATACTTTCTACACAAATTAATGTTTTCTTAAAAAAAATAAAGTATTTTCATTTTACTAACAAAGGTTATAGACCGGGAAGGAACTTCCTTGATCAAATATTCCAGTTCTTTTTTATGGCAGGGAACCAGAAGGGTCATATGATCTCGTTTCTTGACTTACCAAGCTGCACAACAAGATCTATTTTCCAATCTGCTCTAATAACCCTTGTTCTATAATGAAAAATCCTACAAAAATTAGCTGTCCACACTTCTCACTCCTCAGTTCAAACATGTATATACAGGTGTCTCTGTTTTTATATGTACACTTAGATGACCTTGGATTATTTTTTGCCACACTTCTCAAACTGGAGGAAACCATTATACGGTCTCCATTTTCTCTCAACACCTGCACAGTATATTGAAATAATTCAGCATAAGTGAACCACTATGGGAGGAATAAGCAGTTGGGAAGAATACATTTCCTGTTCACTTAAGAGGTAGAATGGACTCACCATTTTGACTCATTCAAGAAACAAACTTCTCTGAGAATCACATGCCTGTTAAGCCAATATTATTTTTGGCAGATCTTAATGGAAAACTGGATTTTTTTTTGCCACATCTGTTCTCTTGAGTAGATTCTGCTTTAGATGAAGCTGTTCTACCTTGTGTTTCTTTTGGAGGGGCTGGGGAGCTTTGAATATGACATTGCTACTAGAGCACATTTTTGTAGCTCTCCCCTCTGGGCCTTAAACAGTATTTCCAGCTATTGTGTATACTCCCCGACTCTTACACTGATTCTTAGAGAAGTGATTTCTTTTGCAGATGTGAAAGAAATATATCCACATTGAATCAGGGGATGTTTAAAATAAATATGGAGAGGGGGCATATCAGAGGCTCCAAAGGTAAATCAGGTAGAAGGAGGGCAAAGAGAAGACTTTGTGCTCTAATTAACATAGATACAGTTGGAAAATTGTTACATGGAATGATCCTTCAAGGATCTAGGACTTGTATCACTGAGTTCAGAGGTCAGGCTATGTTAAGCTGGACCAGTGTGTTGCCCAGCAGGAATTTTACAGAGACACAGTTCATTGAAAACCACAGGCTAACCCCAAACTTCTTTGAAATACACACATTTTTTAACAACAGTTGGTTTTGATTTCACTGAAGTTTTCATTGCTGCAATGGATGGACATTTTTGTTATTAAAATGCAATTATTTTCAAGTTGGATATCAATGTATTATTATATCATATGTATATGCACCCATATATACAACAGTATGTAATGTGCATGTATGTGCATACATGTACAAATATGTGTATGTTTGTGCACGTGTGTGTGTGTGTGTGAAGGCATAACTGTAATACTCAGAATTTATGCAGATCACCGATTTTATGTATTCCTCCAGGCTGTATGCCTGGGTTCACTTGCTTTCCCCCAGCATTTTCTGAATTGTATCTTGCAAGGGGTTTTTTCTGGTTTTTTTTCAAAAAACCAAACCCACTTCTCCCCCCTGCTATATGACTCATTCCCTTCTCCTTCACACCAAACACCCTTTCAACAGCTTAGCAGTGAAAACATTAGTCCTGTCTCTTGGTCACAAGGTTACTGTTTTCATATCTCTTGGAGTTAGACCCTGGGATGGCTCCACTGATAAATTAACAGGGCTGTTGAATGAACCATTACATTAAGGCAGCATTAATCTGGGGGCCTTGTTAGAGCAGAGAGGGCACCTGATTTCACTATCTGAGGAGGTGCTGAGAGGAGATTCTATATGTTCTTGTTAGATAAATGCACAACATGCCCAGATAGAACCTCATCAAGCCACTTAGAGTTACATATGTTTACATCAGCTTTCCTACAAAAATGCCTGGTCCTCAATGATAACTGAGCTTTTAATCCAAAAATGACTTCCTTGCACCAGAAAAACAAAAATCCTGTGAAAAAGACAGTTTCTCCTCTTTTCCTTTCAGTATAAACATCCACACAGGAAATGCCTTTATAGCCAAAACAGTCTTTCAAATGAACAAATGTGTTATTGCAAGCCTCCTACCACCTCTACTACGAAGGTCCCCATCAGTATTCCCATGAAAATCTCCTGTTTAGAATATTTCTGTTAAACAAGGATGAGATCAGGGGCTTCAGAAATGTGGTGTGTACTAGCACCCAGAATTGTTCAGGGACAGCTGCTCTAGAGAAGACAAAGCTAGAATACCTCCCTGAATTTTCAGGAATCACCATAATTCATGAAAATGTGACATGTAAAGTATTTGTACTTAAGCAAACTAAACCATCTGAGTTTCTCACTGAACAGATCTGCTTTCTGTGCGGGAATCATGCCTGTTTACTTGCGTATCAGAAGAACTGATGACTAAACTAGCCAGTTCCAATTACTGACCGAAAGACCATCTGTTTAGTTAACACCTACATCAGTGACAATAGAGTTTTGCACGGGCACATCAAGACACTTTTATACTCATTGGTGATTGCCTGTAAAACTAAAGACCAGATTGCAATGTTCAGAGGTAGTAGTCTAAATGTGGTTGGCTGTGTGCAGGTATATATGTAGAAGAGGAAGAGAAGGTGCAAGGAGGAAGAAGAAGAACAAAGGTAATATTGAAATGCAAGGGCATTTTAACATTTTAAGCTTGGTTTCTTATAATGAAATTTATGCAAGTGGTTGCCTGATTTTTATATGGAATTATCACATTGAATTAATAGTAGTCACTCAGATTTTTTGCTGATGCAGTCTGTAAAGGCAAATATAGCTAGAGCTAGATAGCTCTAGCTATATTTGCCAGATTTCATTTGGAATGAATAGAATTCAGCATCTAGCTGAGAAATCTGTATTGCTGCCCTGCTATACTGCTGATTTTGAGGATGACTTCAGTCCTGAACTTCATGGTAAAGGAACAAATAGAAGCATTGCTGGAATGGCTGCCATCTGAAATCTATAGCTATAGATTTATAGCTGGCTAGCTGGATGGGTAATTAGATTGACAGAGGTAGGAATTCAGAAACCTGTTACTGTAAGTAAACTTGGCTAAGCATGTCCTTTCGTGCAGACATTTGCTATGACTATGCACACACTTGTAACTGTACCTCCTTTCATGTGTACTAAATTCCAAGAGGTTGACCCTTAAAACCTCCATTTTTAGATGGGTTGAGGCTCAGTTTCTGGTTTGCTGCTGCAGTTTACATACATAAACTGTGCACCTCCAGCTTTAGACCCAGAAAATGACAATTACAAATCAGAGCACATGAGCCTTCAGATTCCTCAGCAGGACCTGCAATCATAGAGCCATAGAGAATTAGGGTTGGAAGGGACCACTGCAGGTCATCTAGTCCAACCCCCTGCTCACAGCAGGACCCCAGCCAGAGCTTTGTCTTCAAAACCTCCAAGGATGGTGCTTCCCTCACCTTTCTGGGTAACCTGTTCCAGCCTTTTACTAGCCTTCTAGTGAGAAAATTCTTCCTAATGTCTAATCTAAACTTCCCTTGCTGCAACTTGAGACCATTACTTCTTATTCTGGCATCTGCTACCACTGAGAACAGTCTAGCTCCATCCTCTTTCAAACCTCCCTTTAGGTAGTTGAAGGCTATTAAATCCTCTCTCTGTCTTCTCTTCTCTAAACTAAAAAAGCCCAGTTCCCTCAGCCTTTCCTCATAAGTCATGTGCCCCAGCCTCTGAACCATTTTTACTGCCTTCAGCTAGACTCTCTCTAATTTGTCCACATCCTTTCTATAGTGGGAGGCCCTGAAACTGAACACAGTACTTCAGATGTGGCCTCACCAGTGCTGAATAGAGGGGAAGAACCACTTTCCTTGACCTGCTAACAAGACACTTACCAATGCAACCCAGTATGCTGTTAGCCTTCTTTGCAACAAGGGCACGCTGCTGGCTCATCTTCAGCATATTGTTTACTGTAACCCCCAGGTCTTTTTTTGCAGCGCTGCTGCCCAGCCAGTCAGCCCCCAGCCTCTACTGGTGCATGGGACTGTTCTGTCCTAAGTGCAGGACTTTGCATTTGTCCTTGTTGAACCTCAGGAGATTTCTTTTTGCCCAATCCTCCAATTTGTCTAGGCCACTCTGAATCCTAGCCCTATCTTCCATCTACTACTCTCCTTAGCTTGTTGTCATCTGCAAACTTGATGACGGTCCACTCTGTGCCATCTTCCAGATCACTGATGAAGACATTAAACAAAACAAGCCCCAAGACTGACCTCTGGGGTATTCCACTTGATACCAGCTACCAACTAGACATTGAGCCATTGATTACTATGGCTGTGTGAAATTTCAGCAGCCATTTCATTTCAACACTGTTTTGACTCATTTCAAGCTTGAAATCAAGCTTGAAACAAAAGGAGGCTAGTTGAAATGTTTTGAAAGTTTTAAAATGTTTTGAAGCAGCCAGCAGTCAGGTGGTGGGAGACAGGAGAACCAGGGTTGCATTCCCAGTGGCTCCAGGCTCATCCAGGTGGGGAGTGCAGCCCTGGCTCTCCCCACCTCCCACAGGGAAAGCCGATCACAGTGTAGGAGAAAGGAACTGAGCCCTGGTTCAGTTCTCCTCCCCAGCACTACAATTGAGCCGGAGAAGGGACCTGAGCCAGATCGCTCAGTTTCCCTCCCCAACCCTATGATTGGGCTGGGTAAAGCAACTCAGCCCAGCTGGGCTGAGTTTCCAACCCCAGGGCAATGATTAGTTAGTTGAGTTATTTAGCTAACTGGGCTAAGTTAGTTAGCTAACTGGGATGAGTTAGTTTCCCCAGTGCGATCATCATGCTGGGGAGGGGAACTCAGCCCAGCGATTGTCGCCTTGGGGTTAGGAACCCAGCCCAGCTGGGCTGACTTCCTTTTCCCAGCATGATCTAGTGCTGGGGAGGGGAACTGAGCATTCAGGCTCAGTTCCATTCCCCAGTCCCAGGTGGCAGCACTGGCTCCCCTCCCTCATCTGGCAGGCAGATTGGGGGCCCTCAGCCCTGGGAGGACTGGCACAGTCCCATCAGCCCTCTCAGGGTTGGGCCCTGATCTGCTTGCCAGATGACAGAAGCTGTTTCGAGCTTCCCCATTATAGCCAAAAGGTGAAACAGCGAAACAGCCTCACTGACGAAGCAAAACGGAACAGCTGTTTTGACTCAAAATGAAATTTAAAACAAAACACTGTTCTGTCCAAACCTCAAAACTCAAGTTGAAATGGAACAGTGCCATTTTGCACAGCCCTATTGATTACTCTCTGAACCTGATGCTCCAGACCATTTTCTAGCTATCTTACTGTCCATTCTTCTAGCCCATATTTCCTTAGCTTGCCTGTGAGAATGCTGTGGGAGACCATATCAAAAACCTTGCTAAAATCAGGGTACACCACATCCACTGGTTTCCCTGCATCCATAGAGACAGTCACCTCATCATAGAAGGGAATTAGGTTGGTTAGGCATGACTTGCCCCTAGTCAATCCATGCTGACTCTTCCTAATCACATTTTACTCCTCCAAGTGATTAGAAATGGATTCTTTGAGGATCTGCTCTATGAGTTTTCCAGGGACTGAGGTGAAGCTGACTGGTTTGTAGTTCCCTGGATACTCCTTCTTCCCTTTCTTAAATATGGGCACTCTGTTCGCCCTTTTCCAATCATCCAGGACCTCTCCTAATCGCCATGAGTTTTCAAAGATGATGTAAATCACTTTGGTGTTTAACACCTCCCTCTCTTTCTTTCTGCATGCAAGTATATGTGCATATAAACCTCTCACACCCCCATACCTACTACATATATTGCTACTGCCTTATTTACATAGTCAGAAGTGTTGCTAGGGTGGCAGCCATCAAGACAACCGAGTTTTGACACACCTTTTGCACACCACATTGACAAGCTGCCTCCTGGTATATTTCAGAAGGAGAATGTGAACCTTTCAGGCCACAGATACGTATGCCACATGAGGCAGACACATGGTAATATCAGTTTCACCTCTTTGTCAGCATGGGCCATTTCAGTCCTATTTCTTGCTTAACCTCAAGATGAGATTAGAGCCAGACTCATGTCAAGTGTCCCACAGCTAACCTCTAAACTAATTTTTTATTACCTCAAAGAGAAGGATCGAGAAAAATATTTATAGGCCCTGGAAGAATAGTAAAAGTTTGCAAGCATTTAGGGCTTTTACTCAATAAACCTTTATGTGCCCTTCATGCACCCGTTCAGCTCCAAAAAAATAAAATAAAATAAAATAACACAGGGAATTCATGCACTGACAGTAAGTCGAAAATCTCATAAATTCCATATAAAGCCAATACCCATATGGTGTTTGAACCCATTTGTAGCCAGTTTAACTGTACAAGCCCGAAGGTATAAAACAGGATTAGAATGGTACACACTTCCACAGCTCAGCACTGGCTTTTGCTTTGTCCCTACCAGTCTGTAAAACACTCCTGCAAAACTCATCTACTTTGCCTACTGCTCCATGTCCAACCCCTCTGGAATTCCCTTCACTAGCTCCCTTTTGCCTTCTGCATCAAATGGAAGTTCCTTGTTCTCACCTTTGAGCCCTGAACAATCTAACTTCGGATCTGCTATACTCATTTTTATTCCCCGGACCCCGCTCCTGAATGTCTAGCTTCCCAATTCTCCCATTCTCCTTCCTACATCTTTTCCACGCAACCCAGTCATCCTGGAACTCCTTCCCTGGCCCCCTCTGCCATGCTACTAACCTCTTCTCCTTTGCAGCTAGCTATCTTTTAAAAATATTTTTCTACTCAGCGGGTATATGAACTCTCTTCCCAGCAAAATGTGTTATATGAATAGGTATAAATTAGAACTAACATCCTTCTCACAGCTCGCTCACTTGCTTGCTCTCAGTGTTTCATCTCAACTCTCCTGTTCCTCACTTACTCATTGTCCACTTAGATTGTAAACTCCTGAGGCTAAGAACCTTGCCACCTCATTGCCTGTGAAGACCTAACACACTTAGAGTCCTGTATTTACAACATTAATAATTGCTATTATTAACTTAAATTAATAATGAAAAAACTTCCCAGACTCTCTGCTAGAGTCGGGCTGATTTCCTTGGGGAGACACTGAGGGAGTCAGTTTACAAGTAAAGGAAAATTAGAGTGTGTGTGGTGCTGGGGGTGGGGTGGGGGCATTGAACTACTGTTCCTCCACCTACTGGGATTTCAGGGGGAACACAGTACTTAATGTAGGTCTCACCTGGACTAAGAAATCAGTAAGTCTAGGATGTTAACATGATTCATAATATTTTGGATGTGCTCATCAACATGCTTTTCTGAAGGATGCATACTTGTACAATAAAGCCAATTTTCCATGCACTCAAGTACTGTTGTGCTACTCCCTAGTGTGAATTCCCAGTTCACCTCTATGGATTGGTATTATGCTTATCTTTCTTCATGACCCAGATATCTTTCAGCCCTGGTTATACTTTCTTCAATACAATGGAACATTCTCATCAAATGGAAAAGTCCATGAGGAAGCGCTATTCCTCCTCCCCTCCCCACCTCCCATAAGCACCGTATTTTGTCCCCTAGCATATACTTCCTGAACAGCATGGCTGCAAAATCCTATAATATTTTAATACTAGTATTCTCAACATCAACACTATTCATTTATATTTTTGTAGTAGCAACTAGAGATCCCAACTGAGATCAGGGCACCATTATGTGGGTTGTTGTACAAACATTACTAGAGACACTCCCTGCTTCCAAGTGCTCGCAGTCTAAAAAGACGAGCCAAAAAAAGGCAAGGGGTAGGGAGAAAGAAGTACTGTCTCCCATTTTAGAGATGAGAATTGCAAGGAGCAGAAAGATTATCTGTCTAGCCTGAGGTCACAAAACAGTCTACCGTACCAGAGCTGGGAACTCAGATCATTCTGGGTTGATCTTTTTTGCTTAACTCATGTAGAATCCAATCCATCAAGTGAATGTAAAATATTCAATAGCCCGAGAATCTCTCTATTCTGTAATGCCCAATGTGAAAACATTGACCCATCAATAAATCATTTGGACAGGCTACCCAAGACCTTGCCCACATGTTGAAAATATGCTTTCATAATAATGTGTCATTTATTGAATAACAATGTTCATGGGGCAGATTTACTCTCCCTGCCACTTCCTTTATGAAAAAGGCTTAACCCCTAATATTATGAGACCACAGTGCATATCACATGGGCTTGGAAGTCACTATGTAGGAGAATATGCAAGGAACAGCCACTGGTCCTTTAATTTTTTTTTTTTTTGTAGCTCTCTTGTGCCCTCTGAACTTCTGTAGTTTCCCTGGCTATGGCTTGTCTGATCCTGTTACAGTTTCGAATGTGATCTGATTCCTGGGGGGATAGTTTTTTTCCTGGGTAATTTCTCTGCTCAGCTTTATACTCTCATTAGTCATTTGCAGTAAACTTACTGAATTTCAGTTTTTATTTCTTTGCAAAAATACATCCAGGAGGCCCAGAAACTGTCTGTAGAAGGACCATGAAACAGGTTAGGGGCTGGGGAAGAAATACTATTGTGCAAGGAAAGGGAACCAAAGCTAGCTTGGGAAGCAGGAGCCTGCCAAGCTGAAAATAAAGTCAGCCTTAGAGATTCATTCCCTTGCCTGGTGGCAAAGCTGGAAAAGAGCTTCTATCCAGCCGAGGCTGCATTCCACCTCTCAGCACAAACTCCCGAGAAAATGGGTAGTATAAGTGGAATTAATGCAGTGTTTCTTAGAAAGAAGATATAACATATAAGCTGCACAGGAGATCCTGCCTCACTTTTTTCCTTTTCCTTCTCTTTGCTGTGAAGCCTCTTCATCACTCAGTAAATAATTGGTTGGAAAAATTACGCAAGAAGAGGACTTAAGGTCTCTTGAGGACAGTCAGGATAAATGCCTCTTAGGAGAGAGGATTAAAAATTCAAATAATTACTGGGACAACACAAATTCAAGGGGAAAATGAGGTGCTTTTTAGACAACAGAAAAGGTAATTAGCCACAGAACAATTTACCCAGGAATGTGACAGAACCTCTTCTCTGCCGCTTAGTATCGCCAAAAGAGACTGTAAAACTTTTGAATGTGCCTAGGTGATTTAGGGACCAAAGTCACATTTAAAAAAAGTATTAAGGTGCTGAGATTTTAGATTAGTAAAGGTGGTCATATTTTTTGCCTGAATGGAGTGAGATGTGCAAAAGCAAAGCTCTTCTGCTCCCACTTAGAGCAATGGAGCTCTTCCAGGTACTAAGCACCTTTGAAATTCAGGTAGATTTTCCATGATGAGCTTTTGACCTTTAGCAGATTAATCCCACTGATTTCCAGAGGCACACAAGCTCCTGAAGGCCTGATTTTAAGTTACTTAGGCACCTAAAGAAGATAGGTGTTTAATGAAATTTTCAGAAGCACCTAAGTACCTCAACTCCCATGGTTGCCCACTAGTCTTAAATCTTTAAAGCCCTGTAATTGTATTAGTTCTTACCTATTGCAAACTACTGTTTACTGAAGCTAAGATCGCGGGGACAAAGTTTAAGTGCTTAAGAATAGGAACTCCATTTCAATATATTATTAAATTGTAACCCTCCACACAAGTGATGCCAAATAACAATGAGAAACTGGCAGGAGATGAGACATAATTGGAGGGAGAAAGGAAGAAACTGGAAGCAGAATTACAGGCAGAGACCAAAAGGAATAGCTGAAGGAAATTCAGAGACCTCTTATTCTCTCTCCCCTGCCAATCTGCTCCTTGCCTCTCCTCAGTCACAGGCGAAAAGCTGTTCAGGTCATGGCAACCGCAACAAGTCTCAATCATGTGATCTTAGGTACTAGTAGGAAGATAAAGGAGACAGAAGAAAAAGCAGAGAAAGAAGGCTGTCATATTTCTGTGGGTATTACCATGCTGCATGTGCTGTTCATAAAATATTTATTGCAGTTGATGGCTTGATTCAGGATTCAACATCTCACCTAGTTTTAGTTACTTCCCTTGGCTTTCTCATTTTCTTTCTTTCCCTGCTCCCTAGTTTTAACCCAGAGCTAATGTACCAACAATAACACCCAAAGATCAGTTTATTTGGGGTGGGTAATAATGTCTAGCATGCTGAGGCAAATCTACTTAGAAAGCAACTTTTTCCCTAGTCAGCTACACCTTACCAGTGATTGTTACACTTCTCTTTTGTTGCTGTTTTTTTGTTTTTAATTCCTTTCCTTTTGCTAATTATCACAATGTTAGTGTGTAAGCAGAAGGGTCCAGTTACCTATCTGGCCTGTATCTGCAGCTGGTATAAATGGGTCCAGATGATGATGGAGTTAAACCCATCTTTACACCAGCTGAAACTCTGCCCAAGTACTTACTTGCATGACACCAGCACTTCAGTAAATGTAACTTTCCTGATCAAATCACACCTGCTTCACAAGGGGGCAACATGATCCACTGCAAAAACAAAACTGTTTCCACCAGAATCTGGATACCATAAAAGAGTCTGACCAGTTGTGTGCATTTCCCTTTCTTGCTAATGGAAACACTAGAGAAATTTGTCTTGGTATTTTGCTTTTTCCACATAATTGTGCTCAAGGAATAGCATCAACACATCCAGCAATTATAGGCCTAAAAATAATCATTGGCAGCCAGTTTGTTCTGATAAAAGTAGCTCAGACTCCTATCCCCAATGCACCACGTGTCTTGCCTGAAGCACAGAGCATTTGGCCAAGTCCCAGAGGCAGTCAAGTGAAAGGGTCTCACCTGCTACCTGCAATCAATCCTTGCCTAGAGTGTCAAGCCGACCTCACTGGGGGTCACTCAGCAAGGCAGATCCATTGCTCTCTGTTTGTCAGGGGGGGAATCGGTTCAATGCTTCCTGTAAGGGTCAGTGGCAAATGCTGGCAGTAATTTTCAGCTAGGTATGCTGGAGGAGGAGGAGGGAGCCTGAGGCACTACTGGCTTCAATAAATACTTAAGGAATTTAACAACCTGGTGCAGCCTCTGCATCAGTGCACGATGATGATGTGATGGAACTCGTGCACAATATAGCAAGTACCTCTGTCATTAAACATTGCTGCTGCAGTGAGCAACAGAGCAGCTGAGCTGCTCTGCAGAATTGAATATGCATACGCTGAGTATCTATAATCTATCAGATTCATTCAGATTATTCAGGTAGGCACAAACTAGCACCATCAGTGTCCTACATGCATAGAACTGTACTGACATGTGTCAATGGAAAATTAAAGCAAATAGCAATGTTCAAGCATAAATTGCTCAACATCACAATAAAAGCATCGCTCATGCCTGGTCACTTTAAATAAAGTTGAATCATGCAATATTTATAGGCCTGCAGGGCAAGTGAGGGACTTATTTTATCAGATAATTAGACCTTTTCTTTTTTTTTAAACTTTGTAACCTTCCAGGGACAGAATTGAAGAGTTAGGTACCATTTTTGCAAAAAGTGCAGGCAAAAATAACTGTTCTTTTGGCCAAATTCTGATTCAGATTAGAAGAGATCTGGCTTTCAATACCCAGCTGGAACATGGACTTCCTTTCTTCCCTCAGGCAAACTACTTAAACTATATGGCTTCCCTCGCAATCACAGTTCCACAACAGAAACTAAATCCTACCCACTCAGTCCCTCTTGGTTGCACCATAAACCAGCAAATAGAATAGGTGGCTCAGGAGAGGTCCTGAGTAGGTTGGAGCAGACCTGAATATCCCCCAGCACTGCTCACTGGTTCCCCTGAGATGCTGGGGATGGCCCAAGGATATACGTTGACATGCCCTTAATCTATCCTGTTCCTGAGTTCTGCATCTAGAAGTGAGGATAACAGTATGTCCTGCTCTTAACAGGTAAATGCATTAGTATTTGCTTAATGATCACATGCTGTGTTGACAGGAGTCATATATGTACCTGGATAAATTCATGCCACCTGGATGCCTAACACACTTAAGATGAGCTGTCCTGATGTGTATTAATTATTTGGACTTGGAGAAGTGGATTGAAAATGAGACAACATCAACAGCTGTTTATACCCAAGACCAGTGTATTTTGCATGGTGACCACATGCCTATAGAAGGAAAGAATTGTTAACGTAGGAATATGCATATTGACTAATTATGGTAATCCGCACACCTGAACAGTAAATGAGAGGGGTGGGGTCTTGCTTTCACCAAGCATTGGCCTACAGCCCGGCCCCACTTTACGATTAATAATTAATTAGTAATAATCAGACAACACATAAGAAGAGGGGTAATAATAGCAACTGTATTCAACAACAATCAAAGCAACTAATTAATAGCAGCAACAACGATGACGTATCAATATCAATGACAACAATATACATAGAGAGACAGCTACCAAAGAGGATGCTAGAAGAGCACATCTTATCTCTCAGATGTGGTCAGCACTCAGTTGCTGCAGCCACACCACTCACACAGACACACTCTCTCAACAACTCACTGGACCACGCCAGCCTTTGGCTGCCCAGACCCTCCAGCCACAGATGCTCCAGACTCAACCAGCCGCCGACTGTCCTAGCACCTGCTCAACACGTACTGGATACACTCACACGCTGGACCACGTTGTGCTCTGGCCTCCCAGGCTCTTGGACACGATGCCCCAAGCGCGCACTCACCAGTTGCATTGCTGGGAGGAGAGAGTGATCTCTCAGCTCCTCGCTCACTCTTGCAGGCACACCTGGGGAACAACATCCATATGCAGGAGAACACAGAGCCCTCAGATCTGTGCTCCTTGATACTCATCCATGAAGGACTCCTGTCCATCACGTCAGCAACCAAACATGTATGCACACAACACTCATTGCTACACATGTCCCTCATCTTTGGTGCACTTGGCACCTCACCTGTCAGTCCTGAGGTAAACATTACATTTACCTTACGGGCTTTTCCTCCAGACAGGGATATCATTATGCATGCTCGGACCTGAAACTAGGTCATGACATTGAAGTTCAGAAGTTCACTGACTCTGGATCTTTTTGACTTCAAGTCAATCTGAGCATGTATAAACTAGTCAGGCCAGGGGACACTGTGACCTCTAGTCCACCTTTTCTCAACCCATGGGTCATGACCCAAAAGCAGGTCGCAAGAATATATGGAAGGGTCACAAACAAACTTTAAAAATAGATCATATTTTGCATACATTTTGAAAAAAATAGATGCTGTTTGTGTTTCACCATATGTTAATAGTGTGCATACTAATAAACAGGGATCTAGGTTTTTTGTTTGCCTTGGAAAAATGTGGATTTTCTCCTTTAAAGAGCTGCGGTACAGCTGCGGCCCAGCATACAAGTAGCTGGTGGCTGGAGGTGGTGAGGGCAGTGCAACCCCCCTGCCCATTACTCCTCACCCTGATGGCAGCACAGCTGGTGCAGGGGTCCCAGTGACAATAAAACTGTTGAGGGACAACAGTTTGGGAGTGAAGGGCACCAGCAGGGCTGTGGGGCGTGGGGGGGCTGTGGGTTGGGAGTGAGGGGCACCAACAGGGCCAGGGGGCTGTTTTCTATTTAAACTATTTACTGGGTCAGGACTGGCCATTGATGTTTACAGATGGGTCCTGGTATGAAAAAGGTTGAGAACCAGCGCACTAGTATATAGGATAACTCTACAGAAGATGATAAAGTTACACTGGGGAAGTGGAAAAAGATTAGGCCTGATGCAGTCCATCAGAGGATAAATGGATCTGATTTACCCAGATAGAACAAGGACGAAAGAGTACAAATTAAAGTAGCAGGTGGTCTACTTAACCCTTAGGTTAGCTCAGTTTCCTGATGAACTTTCTTTCTGTAGGTGAATTATATAAGACTAGAGTCCCCAACCATACAGCTGGCCACGGTGAGGAAAGGTGTACTTGAGGGTTAGGTTCACATTAGCAAGTGTGTACATTTCTGAGGGAATATAAACTGGTGAGACAAAATTTGAAGAAGCCAGAAGAAAGTGTAAATTACAGCAACTTTTGACTTGTCTATATTAATTTCCTAAATGAAGCTATGCCTGTTTTACAAAGGTTTAGCCATTTTAAGTGTGTCAAGTTGGCATCACTGGAGCTTGATCTATTTTGCATTGATTTAAACGTACCACTGTGATTTATAGACTAGGTCATGATCTCTTATAGACTTACTTCTACTCCATCTGTATTTGGCTGTTAAGGAAGAAATCCACAAATATATTTGTTCTTAATGTGGATTGGGATGATTTTAATTACGGATGCCAAGGGGCTGCACTGTCAGCATCCGACTGGCACCAGGCATTATACAGATTAGACAATGCAATATTGATTCCCTCCATCCCTCCCTTATCACAATGCTGTGATGATACCACCTTAAAAGTACACAGAGTGAACCAGAAGGAAGAAAGAAATGAAATTCACACTTGACTAAGGAGATACAGTAATTCATGATGTTTCATTAGAGAATATCTCCATTATGAGTACGACATTTACATTCATGACTGAGCAGAGAGATAACTTATGAGTGAGTTATCTCTTCTGTCTTCACAAGTGAAGATTAATGTCATAAGTGATCACCAATCATGTATTATATACATACACACAGTCACACATACACAACACACATTATTTTTCTCTCTCATGTTCTTTAGGAGTAAAAGTGCTTTCAGTAACAGTTTGGGGGAAAAAGAAGTTGCTGAATGCTGTCAAATTTTGAACAAATTATATGACAAGTTTTTCAATTAAATAGCCTAATAATAGGAGTGTGTCAAATTAGAAAAAATAGTCTATGATAAGCCACTACATACATGCTTTATTTAATAGTAAGTATATGCATAGTGCAGGGGCACAATTTTCAGTTGTTTGATCTCACTCTGTGCATATGAGCAAGATAATAGGAGAAAGATCATTTTCTGTCACCTTTCTGCTCTCTTAATTCTGGGCTGAGTAGGGGCCTAAACAGCTCCTGAGTGTTAGTTACAGCAGACCTGAATACTCTAAATTATACCATCTACAATCATTGGTAGCATCTGCTAAATCACAGTAAACTTTGCCTTGGCCCCTGCTACCACATGTACCAAACATGGAAGGTGGTGAAGAAGAAAACAGTGCCAATTTTGTGCCACTTGAGAATTTCTCTGAGAGCTTTCTGGCTGCTTTGAACAAAGTAGCTGTGGCTTATGGTTGAGCTGGAATAGTCTGAGATGCACTTATAGTGAAAATCCATTTATAGCATTGTATAATGAAAGTGCATAATAAATACAATTTATTATATGGCTCTGAAATTCATTACTGGGCTTTCACCTATGAGCTTTCAGATTTATAGACACTGGGATCCTTGGCCAAAGGGTGCTATGCAAGTACAAATATTACTACTATTGGAAAGGTTCTCTTGGTTTATCCAGTCCATCCTCATGTATTCCCGCAAATGGACAGGCAGGTTAAATGATTTGATACAAAAATTCACTGCCCTGCATTGTCCAATATGACTGATGTCTCCTAAATTATCTCCTTGCCTGTGCTTTTCATCTTAATTGAATAGGCTGGCTGGATCACACATACATTTAAAATGGACCAGAATTGTATTATTCCAGCCAACGCACATTCATGCATACACAATTGGACACAGATTTGTCATCTTCTGTGGCAAAAGCACTGGCACCGACAAGTTCAAATCAGGGAGTTGCTCGAGCCGCTCTTCTATACAAGTGCACTAAAGAAACGAGGCCTCCATTTCAGGTAGCTGAGAAATGGCCACGAGAGTTTTTTTTTTGTTTTTGTTGTCAAGTTGCCCAGTATTTATTTTAAGCGTGTGAGTTTGAAAACAACACAAAACAAATACAGGATCATTTTCATTAAAGATTTATTAGCACCCTTAATCTTGTGATAGTCAAGACGATGAAACAATCCACAGAATGTGGGCGAGAACAAACAAGTCTGAAGCAGTTAATGGAGGTCTGCCAGTATCCTCCAAGTCAGAATCCGGCCCAGCGACATATGCTTCCATTGCAGTGCCATGCTGTCTAGAGGTAACCAGAAGGCGAGATAAATTGCCTGACTGCAAGTCCAGGGTAATGGACACAGCTTCTAATACCCAATACACCTCAGTTAAAGCCAGGCCAGTAATTTGTGTATGGCACTCCGTTCTGCTGCATAGATTCACCTTACATCTCTATTCCACAACAATTATATAACCACGTATCAGCACATTTGTGCATAGACAGCTGGAGTCAAGCTGATGTAGTTTCTACAAACTACTTTTGAAAACTATGCTCCACCAATGTTCAGTGTCCTGTCTACAGATGTCTAAGCCAAGTTTCCCGCATCAGCCAACTGCAGTGGGAGACTACTCCCTATTTAATAGGGCTATCTCCAGTGGGAGGAGGGGTCAGAGGCTCTGAACACTTTTCCTGTGTGAAATTAATTGAGCTCCAAGGGTCAGCAGGTTACGGGTAGGCTCATTATGACAAATGATTTCTGTTCGAGTAAAAAGACCTTTGGGGTCATTTCAGAATTCTGCCTAAATTTTGTAATTACGATTGCCTCAGGCCTTAAGCAAACAAAGGCACTACAACATGAGGAAAAGAGGCAGCCTGGAGATTAGGGAGTGTGGAAAAACAAAGTTACATAGATTAGCAAGACAGGGTTTTGGCTGGAGCTATAAAAAAAAAAACCTCCTTGAGCAGCAAAACAGGCCCGGAGCTGAGCTGGTACCTCAGTGGGGAAAGATCTCAGGTCTAAAGAAAGACTTCCTATTCCTTAGGTGGTTACAACAAATAGGAATAACTTCCAGCTGGGAAAAACTCACCACAGTTCCTATTGACCCTGCCTCTGCCAGCTCATAACTTGTGCAGAGAGGCGCTCTATAAGGTGCCAGCAGCAGCAAAATCACAGGAAGAGGCTGGGACCCCCTGGGCACTGACTTGTGGGGTGGGGGTGTAAAAGAGCAGCCCCCAGGCTATTGGCCTGGCTGCCAGCAACCAAGCTGAGCTGTTTGGCGTTGTTGCCTCCCAGGCCATGGGCCTGCCCCTGCCTTCTGGCTGACTTCAGACTAACATGACTGTCTCTGCACAATTCTTAGTGAACCTACCGCCCCGAGAGGCTTTCTTTTTTTAAACTCAGAAGAGATGGTGCACATGCACACACCATCTCTTACTTGTGGAGTTATTAGTCACATTATGTATTTGAATGTGGCTGAGACACAGTCCTGATTGAGAAACTGAACTGAGGAAATTGTGAGCTAGATTTTAGCCTCTAATAAGGTGTACCACTATTGAGAGCCAGGAAAAAAGGGGCTGTGGAAGGATTAGTTTAACTAATTATCATTTTACTTAAACCTGCACGCAGTCTTTCTGCAGAAGCTCTGATTATTAGCTTAGGTGCATATAGCCATTGACTGCATGCAGTCTACAGTCACACGGCAGACTTTAAGCTGTATGAACGTAGAGCGGGAGTGATGCGTACAGGCATTTGTTGCTCCTGGGAGTTGCATGGGGAAATCACTTTAAGTAACTCAGGGTGAGGGAAAGGGCAGGCAGGATTGAGGGAGGGCTAGTGGATCTGCAGGGGGTGGGCGATCCCTGAAGGGGGTTACTGGGTAGTCTGCAGGACGGCAGAGGGTTAAAAATAGCCTAGTTAGGGTTGGGGGTGGGGGGCAGGAAGAGCACAGCCCCAGGCCTGGGGAAGCAACGGCTTTCCCAGCCCTGGGGCTGCACTCTGAACGTGTACAGTAGATTGGGTTAACCCATTTCCTATCTGTAAGGTGAAGTGGACATGAACCTGTTTGCTAAGCAAATATTTAAGAATAGCACACTATTTCCTCCCTGCCTGGTAGGACGCAGTAAAATGACAACTGCTAATGATACTGAAAGGAGTAACTTAGAGAACTGCTATGGGTGACTTACATGGTACAAGTATGCCTGTGATTTTTGTCTATGAATAAAGATGATCTCACTTGGTTTTGGGTTTCACAGGCAATGCATTTGACAACGTGTGATGATATTATTTATAGTGTTCTTCCTGCGTTGCTCCATAAAAATGATATCCAGATAGCTTGGCTACATCTTTCTTTTTAGCTATTTTGGATTTTCAAATTGAATCGGAAACTCAGCTCTAGGTATGTAATTCCAAGGGGAAGGTTTATGGGATGTATTTCAGCCTACGTTCCTCAAAGACAGAGAATGAGGAGGTGGACAATACTATGCAACATTCAAGAATGGATGGTGTGGTGTGACAGGATGGTAACTTGGAAGTCCCTTTTTGAATACAGACTTTCTCTAGAGGCTTTGGCTATTAATTAGGCCCAGTTTTTTATAACTGCACAATTCAGTAACATGGCTTACCTACTCATATCATTACGGTGATCGTGTTCACAGTCACAGCAATCATACCATCAGTTCAACATCTAGCTGGTTCAACATCCTGAACTGTCACCTAAGCAGCATTTCCAGATACTGTTTTTGGCTGAATATCTCCAGTAATATTTAATAAGAGGCAGTAGTTTTCTCTGGCAGGGGAATAGACTGTGCTCCAATAAGTCTTTCCCATCACTCCCAAGAAGTTGTGTATCTCAGAGAGTGACTGACAAGAATGTCCCTATTGTGATGATCCAACACTGAAAACAAGCAAGCACACAAACAAACAAACACTGTGAAGGCAGACATTTCTAGTTTGATCCCAAGGGAGAAGTTGCTTTCCTGATTACATATAATATGCACTATGTACGCTTTTAGTGTACCCAGGAATTCTAATAAAACTCTCAAGAGGATTATATAGTTCACTGGACTGCAGCCAAAACCTGTCATACTTAAAGTGCAGTTCTACTCTGAAAAGTGACTCTGTCAAAATGGCATCATTTGGTTTCGTGTTTATAGTATCTTAATGACTCTGCATCAAATGTGCTCAGTTTACAAGTGAAAAGGTTTGATTTGCTTTGTTTTTTCTGACTACCTGACCTGCAAACTTGTGACTGGGATTTGAGAGTAAAGTTTTTTTTACCAGCCATATTATCCTCTTTGTTAGACTTCTGCAACACCAGATCTTCAGGGAATGTCTTGTATGACTCTCATTCATATCTACTGATATCTTTATATTTGCACAAGTGTAAATGATTGGAGATTAGTGAACAATTTAGGCATTGATATACAGGAATACCACCAGCTCATTGTCTCTCTGCTTTGATGTCTCATCGGGACTAATAGGAATTAAAAACAGCGATGAATATTTATGGTAGTACCTGAAGAGAGCAGATTTAATATGAAATTATATAATTCAGTAGAAATACTGTGGGATGGTTTTAAAAACTAACCTAGTGGTCCAATTAAATTCTGGACATAGGCTGTTAGATTAATAACAGAATCCTGTTGATCTGAGGGTCTGACCCAAATCCCACTTAAACTCAGTACAGAGAAAGATGCCTGTTGATTTCAGATAGCTTTGGACCAGGCCTTTCGTTCCAGTCGAATTTTAAAGAGGTTTTCCATAATAAAGGGAATATAAGGTATTTCCATATCTTGGAAGACAGTTGTCATATTAGTGTATTATTCAACAGGACTTTCCAGCTTCTAAGCGGCCAGAGGCTTCATGTGGTATAGGGGGCTCATGAGGGTCCTTGGGCTGCGGCCACACCCTGCTGCACCACACACGGGCACTGCACCACCTCAGTTCCCTCACTGCAACACATCATGGGCTGCCCTGGCACTGTGGGTTGGAGCAGGAAGCAAAAGCTGAGGAAGGGAAGGGAAGCTTAGGAGATCCCAGTTGTAGCAGCAGCCAAAGTAATAGGACAAGCAGCAAGGGCTACATATTAGCCCCACACAGGTTGCATACAGCCCACAGGCTGCCAGTTGGACACCCCTGATTTAGACAAAGAAAAAACTTCCATATCTCCAATTCCATCATGGGATACATATAGATAAATACATATTTTTTTAAAAAATGGTACCCTGGTGTGCATGTGTATGTGCATATATGTATGCATGCAGACTGTTAACTGCTTTGAAATGAAGTTGCTATAAATCTAATATATTACTGTTATCTTATGTCAACCTGTAAACAGGATACATCTAATTATCCTTCTATCTTCTTTTAACTCCACCACGATCCGCTGGCTGGGAAATTGGCTCTGTGGTCGGACCTAGAGGGTTGTAATTGATGGCAGTCACTCATCGTGGTGCCCTGTGACCAGTGGGGTCCCTCAAGGCTCTGTCCTGGGACCCATACTGTTCAACATCTTCATTAATGATGTGGACATTGGAGTCAGGAGTGGACTGGCCAAGTTCACCGATGACACCAAATTTTGGGGCAAAGCATCCACGCCAGAAGATAGGCGGGTGATCCAGGCTGACCTGGACAAGCTCAGCAAATGGGCAAACGGGAACCTGATGGTGTTTAACACCGAAAAATGCAAGGTTCTCCACCTTGGGAGGAAAAACCTGCAGATTCCTTATAGGCTTGGCAGTTCTACGTTGGATAGCACTACAGAAGAAAGAGACTTGGGGGTCATCATTGACCACAAGATGAACACAAGCCTGCAATGCGATGCTGTGGCTAGTAAAGCAACCAAAACACTGGCTTGCATCCATAGATGCTTCTCAAGCAAATCCCGGGACGTCATTCTCCCCTTGTACTCGGCCTTGGTGAGGCCGCAGCTGGAGTATTGCATCCAGTTTTGGGCTCCACAATTCAAAAAGGATGTGGAGAAGCTTGAGAGAGTCCAGAGGAGAGCCACACACGTGATCAGAGGTCAGGAAAACAGATCTTATGATGACAGGCTGAGAGCCATGGGACTCTTTAGCCTGGAAAAGCGTAGGCTCAGGGGTGATCTGATGGCCACCTATAAGTTTATCAGGGGTGACCACCAGGATCTGGGGGAACGTCTGTTCACCAGAGCGCCCCAAGGGACGACGAGGTCGAATGGTCACAAACTCCTGCAAGACTGTTTCAGGCTGGACATAAGGAAGAATTTCTTTACTGTCCGAGCCCCCAAGGTCTGGAACAGCCTGCCGGCAGAGGTGGTTCAAGCACCTACATTGAACGCCTTCAAGAGTAAATTGGATGCTTATCTTGCTGGGATTCTATAACCCCAGCTGATTTCCTGCCCTTTGGGCAGGGGGCTGGACTTGATGATCTCCCGAGGTCCCTTCCAGCCCTAATGTCTATGAAATCTATGAAACTGAGTGCTCTTTGGGGCATGGATTGTCACTTGCTATATATTTGAACAGTGCCTATGCATATGTAATAAAAAGACAGCCCTTTCCCCAAAGAGCTTTAAATTAGAGCTAGTTGAAAGCCAGAGAAATAATATTGCACCAAAAAAAATAAAGTTTTGTTCAATGGCATTTCAAAAAGCACCCATTTTTCATTTACCTGAAACTTTTTTGATTTTTTTTTTAATTTTCAGCTTCATTCTTTTCTGTTTTGTTTTTAGATTTTTACCGTTTTATTGTTGTTTTTGCTTAGCCCTGTTTCTGTATTCTTCCTCTCTCTCCCTCCTCTGCCCTTATTTTTTTCAGAGAACATGTATAAACTGGGAAAAAGAATCCCCCTCTCCGCTTTCCCTAAATCATTTTTCATTTACAGCTCCACTGCGTGGGAAAACAGAGCATTTCAAAAAAGAAAAATTTTGGTGACAATATCCCACTTTAAAAAGACCATTTGGTTGGGGATGATCTAGATGTAGCTATACCTATGTTTTACTATGGGCATTTTGCATGCTTCTGGGTTTTGCTGGTTGTTCCTACTGCCCTATGCCCCAACCTCTTTTTCTGCTACATGGGTCAGAGTGTTTTTAACCCTTCCTCAGAGGCACTGGATATTAGCTACAGCCAAAGCTGGGAACTTTAACTGGGGTCTGCCAATGCTCCTGCTGGGACCAAAGCTGGAAGGTCCTGGCTAGAGCATCTCGCTTGCCCCTCTGCTTAGAGTCAGACCAGTAGCCGTATTTGGGGTCAGGAAGGAATTTAACCCCGTGGTCAAGTTGGTATAGGCTGGCTGCATCTACATGGGACTCTGACTGCACAGTAACTTGTTACCACTGCACAGTAGCTTGTTACTACTATGCACTTGTTGAATGGCACAACACTTTTGTATGCAAGTACTAAATGACTGCACAGTAACAACTGCACAGTCAGCGTCACTTGTAGATGTGGCCACTGCGTTGGGCGTCAACCTGTCATAGGTTAAACTGTTAGGTCTGTGTTGTGTCAGCATTGATAATAGTCTTATACAGAGTTATGGAGCATATACGATGGTTTGGATGATACTGCCTCAGGCAGGGGGTTGGACTGATGACCATTGGAGGTCCCTTCCAGCCCTATTTCTCTATGACTCTACCCCTCACCCTTTGTACTTCAAACTTTGCAGTTTACAGTCTAAGGAAAAGCAAAAGGTGAATAAAAGAATAGGAGAAAGGTGGGATAACAGTGAAACAAGTGTGAAACAGATAAGCAATGATCTTAGCACACTGACTGACTTGCCACAGTCAAGTGTTTTGTAGGCTTCACAGCAGAGGATACAATTTTAAGAACTTTGGATAAAATACTGAGATTTTAAACTGTGTTTGCACAATAAAGTCCTGTTCCCTGACTGGCTATGTTGGTACTGCCATGATACAAATTATGGCAATGACAATGATAGTGGAATCCTGACTCCAATGAAGCTAATGGGAGTGCAGTCGTGGATTTTAATGGGATGAGAGAGTCATGCAATAACCTGCAATATCCTGTTGAAAACATACACAATCTAGTTATGCTCACTGAAGACTGCTCCTTCTAGCTTCTTTTGGTAGCCAAGCAATGGATTATTCAAATTTCCATTCTGAGTGCTTAGGCAGGCCTTGTATAGGGAAGGATGGTCAAAATCTGCAGTGTTCAATAAATGGCTACCTCTACCTCTAAATGGATTTTGTTTTGTTTTGTTTTGTTATTTATTTATTTATTTATTTATTATTTTAAAAGGGATTCCTTATCTTCATCTCTCCTTTATATTCCAACAACCCCAGCTGGAAACCTTCTAGGCCTTTTTAAAACAGGATTAAAAAGGCAGTTTTCTGCATTAGCACAGCTCAAAAGGATAACCTCAGCTCTTTTCTCTGCCAGCCAGCTTTTTAATCCCAAATCACATGTCACTTCAAATTATGAATATGATTTTCATGTCCCCCTCAGGCCTAAATTTCACCCAAGTAAATCCTCTCATTCAGCAGCAGGAGAAATGTGTCAAAAGCAGTGATCTTCAAGCACCAAGAGTGCTCTGGGAGAGATCAAACTGTCCCAGCCTGAACTCTCTGAGTGCCAGGCATCTTTCTCCCTCTTGCTTATTGTTGTTGACACCCTCCCAACTCCAATCCCCTCCTCCTCTCCACATCCAAGACAGAAAGCCTAGGAGGGCAGAACTGAGCAGGGAGGGGAGCTCCTTCCTAGCTCTGACTGTTCTGGGTCTGACTGCTACTTCATGCAGGAGGGGCAGGGGGGAACAAAGATGGATGCATGAACCAGTTCTGGGCGTTGATAAAGGAAATAACCCGACAAACTGCCGCTTTCTTTCATCTGTTGTTGCAGCACTGGAAGCGGACATTCAGCCAGTCAGAGGATTGCATTGCCTAAATGTCTTTCCTCAGAGTCAGTCAGGGTGGTGGCATATTCTGTGCTGAGAAGAGGGCTCTTCATAGTGTGAAGATAATATTCTTTTCCCCTTCAAAGTGTTTTACAAACATCAACTGATTTACAATAGCCCTGCCTAAGTAGGTTTCATCATAGTTTCTAGGGTCAGAAGGGACCTGAGCAGATCATCTAGTCCGACCCCCCCTGCCATGGCAGGAAAGAGTACTGGGGTCAAACGACTCCAGCAAGGTGTTCATCTAACCTGGTTTAAAGCTGGGAAACTGAGATGGAGATGAAGTTACCTCCCCAGGACTACAGAAGAAACTTGGACTCAGAGCTGGGAGCAGAGCAGAGGAATTCCTAACCCCTGCTCCTGTCCATATTAACACCATGGGAGTCTTAAATTCATTTAGTCTGTAGGAAAGGAGGTCCTGTTTTTTACAGGAACTTTGAGATTTTCAGACATGAAGCATGGTTAAGCTTCCTGCTTTCTTCTGTGGGAACCCCTCGTTGTTCTCCTTGAAAAGTCATGAAAGCTCCTGCAGAAGAGATAACTTTTAAGGAACACGGACAGTAAATATCCTCGTGTGTAGTGCCGTTTAGCTAGAAATATGAGAGTGTGTGCGACTCCCTGTCCCCTCATACAATGTCACTTTTGCATCTGACATCTATTAGTGGTGTTTTATAATAATTTCTGTACTAATCCTATTAATGAGAGGAGACTAGACACCTTCTTTACTTACTACAGTGATGGGTGCTGGATCAAATCCTGTAGCTCAGCATTGAAGCACTGCACATCCAGCAGAAATAATGGTGCAGCAGCAAAGAGGAGAACCTGAGGGGAAAACCAGGAGTAATGGCCATAAACTCCTGGAAGATTGATTCAGGCTCAACGTTAGGAAAAACTTCTTCACAGTTAGAGTGTGCAGACCGTGGAATAAGCTCCCGCCGGAGGTGGTGCAATCAATCACCTACCTTGGAAATCTTCAGGAGGATACTGGACGGTCACCTCACTGGGGTCACTGGACCCCAGTTGTCTTTCCTGCCTGGTGCAGGGGGCTGGACCCAGTGATCTTGCCAGGTCCCTTCCGGCCCCTGACAATCTATGAGTCTATAAGAATTTGCAGAATAATTTCCATAGGGATTACTGTTTGAAATATGAATGCTTCTCTGAAGAGAATTCAAGCTTACTCCAAACTTGTATTTCTTTGGTTAGGAAAACAGACTCATGAGAGCTTCCTGCTTCTAGACAAGTTTCCCTAGGGATAGTTCTCACATCTCACAAACTCACAAATATAGTTTTCATCTAACTGAATTAGAGATGTACAAATAATTGATTTTTCAGTTCTTCAGCAATTTAAAAAAAAATAAGAAAAAGAAAAAAAACTAAAACGTGCTTTGGAACAACCTGAAGTGAAGGCCTTTTTAAATGTTAGCAGATCTGGAGAGTAAAAAGCAAAACAAAACCACAACCAAGCAAAAACAAACAAACATCACTTTGGTTTCACCTTGGAGGCTAAATAAATGTTTTTATTTAAAAAAAGGAAAAATGATCTTGACCTGAAAATAGGAAATGCTTTAAATTTTCTTTCTTTTTTCTTCCTTTAAAGGAACCATTTGGTACAACTGAGCCAAATTTTAAAAGATGTCCTATTACACTTTCACTACAAAGACTATGAGATGAAGAACTGAACCCATTTCTACCCTGAATGGTATTAATCTTCTGAAAGAGTGAGATTTGGTTCCATTTTGGGAATAAAACAAAGTTTTGTTGTTTTTCATTTTTATTGTCTAATAACTAATCATTTTACATTTGTTTCTAAGCTATCAGTTTTGTATTGTTGGGACATCACTGTGTACATGTAAAAGTAGATGGGCCCCCTGAAGAAAAGGAATCAAATCTGAAAGCAGATGCCTAATCCTATACTTTAGACTGAATATGCACATTAGGACAAATTTTCCAAAGATCTCTCGGCCAGATTATCAGCAATCTTTGTCCACAATTGGGCCCAGTTTTTCAAAAGAAATCGACTGCTATTCAGAAAATATTCCACTTCTTATTTCAATATAACTAATCCATGAATTTCATTTTGGCAGGAGATGGTGAGCTTCCTTAATTGAAAACTCCCTAAAGACTGACATATTTTCTTGACTCATAGGGCAGGCAGTAATACACAGGCAAGTCACTTTAACATTGATCAGAAAGATAACAGTTCACTGCAGTTCTCACAGCCTTACTGAACTTCTAGTCATGGTAGTAGCTGTTGTGATGTTTATGCTTGTGCAATGAGAACGGGACCTTTGTTTCTTGACACACATTTAATGCCAATTAAGTCAACTGGGAAGAGTCCAAACCTTTTGTCTGAGGTAGGTATCGATGGTATATGACTTCTCTAAGTAACGATTTTCTTCAGGCGTCTTCAAAGCTCAGATACAGATGCTGGGTTTCAATTTCGTTGAAAAGTTTGTGGGTATCCAGTTCTGGTTTGAAACCCTCTGTATTCAGCATTCATTTGGTCATTTTTAATAATACATTCCAGGTTCCGTGGACAATAAAAAGGGAAAATATCTTGAAGAAAAGGTGTTGGCAGCTTGCAGGAAAGTCCAGAATTGTTTGATTTAAAAGTATTAAAGGGAAGATCTGAGGCCTAGCCAAAGGACCATGATAAGGAACAAGCCACAAAAGATTTATCGGGATAGCCTTTATTTTGAACACAGGGCCTT